>NC_086099.1:36465631-36773298 GCF_963921235.1 Mobula hypostoma | reverse complement strand
ATTCCTGAGTAATTTATTGCAGACTTTTTTGTTTTTTTATATATAGTTTCTCTTCTTTCTGCATTCATTATTTAAGATGCACCTGAAATACGCTGGTATTTCACATAGCACTGGGGAAGTGTTCCAAGGAATAAGAGCAGGAATGGAATGAGCTCACAGAGGGATCACTATAGTATTATACAGATAGAGCTGTTATAGTGACAGCACAATCAACCAGAAAAATCTCTGGGCTGGGGAGAACCAAGGAAAGAGAGTGGGTGACAGTAGGCTCATCACATCCAACATGCCTTATAAGGTATGAAATTATTAGGTAATAATCCAGAAATTATCATCCTTGTGTATCTGTTCTTCTGTTTCGGTTCTGAGCTCCTCATAATTGCTCAGTAGAAACTCCTTCCTAGTCCTACTTATGTTGTTAGTGCCTACATGGACCATGATAAACGGATCCTCACATTCTCAGCCTAAGTTATTCGACCAAGGTTTTCCCTGTAGAAGTGGGATGCAGGGGATTCATTGCTACATCTACGACCAGTCTATTGAAGAGGATGGGGGTGAGGGGTCACTCCCTCCAACAAGAAATCAAGTCCTTGTCAAGTGCAGCAGAAGAAAGCAGCAATTGGATTTGGATTAAAAGGAAAGACAACAACTGGGCTGCAAGATGAAGACAGGAGGGTATGGAACTGAGGGGGGTGTATCTGGGACGCCAGGTAGCACCATTGAGCCCTCTGGAGACATCGTGGGCTTATCAATGAAACATCAAAGAAGGAGGGTTTCCACCTGGTGACCCCGATGACGTACCTACCCTCCCTCCTTGTCACCACTCCAAGCCCACTGCCAACATCGAGAGTGACAACTTACCATAGGGGTTGAAACATCAAGTCCCAGTAGCTCTACTACCTCAAACCAGAAGTGTCCTTAATCCTGGATTACAGGTTAGGCAATTAATGCAGTGTTCAGTTCCCTCTGTCTTTGTGGCAGAGAACAGTTCCCCTTTCCCAAACATTTACTTTTCTTCCCCCATTTGAGTCTGAGACAGTATTCTCAAGTTGATAACAGTTACTTTGTATAAGCATGAGTAACAGGAGAGAGGAAAATTTTTATTGGCCATCATATTTTAAATGTCAGCAAATCATTTTCTCTACTTTCTAATTTTCTCCCCTTTATTTTGAAGGTAGAGATCCATTAGCATATAATTCAGTGGTTTCCAATTATCATTGTTGTTCGTCCTTCGTAGTCGAAGATGACCATGGCTTCAAAGTCAAATGGGAGATTGGTGGCTGTGGGTCCGGAGGTGACTGATGAGGCCAATCCGGGCCCTGAAGGCTCGCCCACATGTGGGACACAAGTGGGTGGGTGCTGTCGTGGCAGTGGATGCTGCTCGGGCCTTGAGCACAGCACGCTTTCGTTGCGCCTCGATGATGCGCCTGACTTCAGCTGCACGGGCTCCTGTGGTGATCTTGCTGCGCCAAGCTGGACGGTCGAGGGCAAGCGTCTCCCACGTGTTGATGTCGACACCCAGGCCTTTGAGGGACACTTTGAGGGAGTCTTTGTAACATTTCTTCTGCCCCCGACTGAGCGCTTGCCCTGACACAGTTCTCCGTACAGCAGCTGCTTAGGCAATCGGCTGTCTGGCATTCTGACCACATGTCCAGCCCACCTGGCTTGGGCTTTCAGCAGGAGGGTGTAGACGCTGCAGAGCCCAGCTCGTTCCAGGATTTCCGTGTCGGAGACTTTGTCCTGCCACCTGATGTGGAGGAGTCTGCGGAGACAGCTCAGGTGAAAGTGGTTGAGCTGTTTGGCGTGTCTGCTGTAGACAGTCCAGTTCTCGCTGGCGTAAAGGAGGGTGGTAAGGACCACTGCACAGTAGACCTTCAGCTTGGTGGTAAGGCTGAGTCCTCTCTGTTCCCAGACGTTCTCACGGAGTCTCCCAAAGGCGGTGCTGGCTTTGGCAATCCTGTTGTTGACCTCAGCGTCTATGTTCACTGCGCGAGAGAGTATGCTGCCCAGGTAGGTGAAGTTGTCGACTGCCTGGAGGTTCTGGCCCTTCACCGTGATGCGTGGCTCCTGATATGGCTTTCCTGGGGCAGGCTAGTACATAACTTCGGTCTTTTTGGTGCTGATAGTGAGATCGAAGTTGTCGCAGGCTTGTGAGAAGCAGTCCATTTCACGCTGTATCTCCTGCTCTGTGCTGGCGTTGAGTGCGCAGTCATCAGCAAACAAGAAGTCTCTGATGACAGTCTCTCGCACCTTTGTAACTGCCTGCAGGCGCCTAAGGTTAAACAACCTGCCATCAGTCCTGTACCTGACGTGGATTCCTTCTTCATAGTTACGGAAGGCATCTGTCAGCATGGCAGAGAATACCATACTGAACAGAGTCAGGGCAAGAACGCAGCCTTGTTTGACGCCATTTGTCACTGGGAAGGCCTCCGACTCGTCGCCGTCATCCAGAACTTCCACCATCATACCGTCGTGGAACTGCCGGATGATTGTGATGAACTTGCTGGGGCAGCCAAACTTCTCCATGATCTTCCACAAGCCTTCTCTGCTGACCATATCGAAAGCCTTGGTTGACAAAGGTCACGAAGAGGTCGCTGTGTTGCTCCTGGCATTTTTCCTGGAGTTGGTGTGCAGCAAAAATCATGTCCGCGGTTCCACGTTCAGCACGGAAGCCGCACTGGCTTTCTGGGAGCAGACCTTGCCCAAGATGTTGGAGAAGGCGGTTGAGCAGGACGTGAGCCAGAATCTTCCCCGCAATGGACAAGAGGGAGATGCCTTGGTGGTTGTCGCAAGACTGGCGGTTGCCTTTCCTCTTGTAGATGTGGACTATGCAGGCATCTTTCAGCTGTTGCGGGACCTGTCCCTTTCTCCACATGGACTGGAAGAGCACAGTCAGCTTTTGCATCATGACAGGGCCTCCTGCTTTGTATACCTCAGCAGGGATTGCATCGGGTCCTGGCGCTTTGCCACAGGAGAGTTGCTTCACTGCCTTCCTGACTTCAGCTACTGTGGGGAGGGTGTCGAGGTTCTCACCTGGGGCAGGCAGGCAATGGCCTCGTCGTTGATGTCGGCAGGGCGGTTAAGGACGTTGTTAAAGAGCTCAGCCCACCGATCCAGAATCTGCTTCTTCTCTTTCAGCAGCTGTGTCTCATCTGCGTTGAGGAGGGGTGAGGAGCCGGAGGACTGGGGTCCGTATACAGCCTTAAGCGCATCGTAGAAGCACTTTATGTCGTGGCTGTCTGCATAGCCCTGGATTTCATCGGCCTTCTTGCTGAACCAGCTGTCCTGCATCTCGCGAAGTTTTTTCTGCACCTTTCTTCTTGCGTTGGTAAAGGCATCTTTCTTGGCTAGCGACGTGGGGTCATTCTGATGCGCTCTGTAATGTTGATGTTTCTCCGTTAGTAGTGCCTGTATTTCTTCATCATTCTCATCGAACCAGTCTTGGTTTCTTGGGGTTGCTGGTCCGAGATGTTCGAGGGCAGTAGTGTAGACAGCGTCTCTGAAGGCCATCCACTGTTCCTCAACGCTGGTCCTGTCTTCCTGTGGTGTGTCTGGCAGTCTGCCTTCAAGGTCATCGACGAATTCTTCTGCAACCCTGCTGCTTTTCAGCTTGGAGACATTCAGCCTTTTTGCAGTCTTCTGCCCTTGGGGTCTTCTCATGGGCAGAATGCGAAGCCTGAACTTGGACACAATGAGGCGGTGGTTGGTCCAGCAGTCGGCACCACACATGGCTCTCGTCACTCTGACATCCATCCTGTCCCTCTTCCTGGTGATGATGTAGTCAATCAGATGCCAGTGCTTCAAGCGTGGGTGCATCCATGACGTCTTCTTACGGGTGGGTAAGCGGAACAGGGTGTTGGTGATGACAAGGTCGTGTGTGGCACATGTCTTGAGGAGCAGAAGGTCGCTGCTGTTACACTTGCCAGTGCCGTGTCTACCAATGATCCCTTCCCAGGTTTGATAGTCTGTCCCTACTCTGGCATTGAAGCCCCGGAGAACGATGAGCTTCTCTGACTGTGGGATTGCTGAGATGAGGGCGTCGAGTTCTTCATGGAACTTGTCTTTAATGTCATCTGGGTTGGTCATGGTGGGAGCGTAGGCACTAATCAGCGTAGCACTCTTCTTGTTTGCAAAGGGAGCTGAAGTGTCATCAGGCGGTCGTTGATGCTCTCTGGGTGCTTGGTGAGTTTACGGGCGAGGTTAGAATTGATGGCAAATCCCACGCCTGCTTCTCGTCATTCAGCGCTGCTGCGACCGCTCCAGAAGAACGTGTATCCACCACTACGTTCTGTCAGCTGGCCCTTGTCCACTAGGCGTGTTTCGCTGAGAGCTGCTATGTCCACGTTGTAGCGAGCTAGCTCTTTTGCAACCACTGCAGTTCTTCTCTCTGGTCTGTCTGCCTTGATGTTATCTCGCAGAGTTCTCACGTTCCATGTGCCAAGGTTGAGCACCGTCACTTTCTTCTTCACTGTTGTAGGTCGACCGCTATGAGGGATCCCCACCAGCCGCAGTAAGCTGGCCAAGGTGAAGTGAAGCAGACTATGTTTGAGGCACCTTTTCCAGCCCCTTCCTCCATGGAGGTGAGCAGAGTGATCCTAAAGAGGGCTGCTCAGACACCCAGGGGGCTGCCGAACTCAACTGCTGCTTCAGTCCAGTAGAGAGCGACCCTATGCCCTGGGCCGCCTGTGTGCAGGTTTGTGACGACAGCTTCCAGTGTATCCGTACCTGCTGCTTCGCCACTCCCCCATCGCCACAGGACTTTAGGTTGCGCGTTGGGTTTGAAGTCATGACTTGCGCTCGACTTGGATTAAAGTGAGGGAGAGTTGCGCAGGTCATCAGCCTCACTCTCTCGTCCCGGCCCATCTGGACCCAGTGGCAAGACATAGTCGAGACGGCTGGAGATAGGTCAGGATGCAGTGGATGGCCAGCAGTGTTCCGTGTGTCTCACGGTGCCCTCTTAGCGCTCCACGATGCATTGCTGAGAATCGCCTTTCTGCCCATTGAACCAGTGATGGTTTCTTCCGCGCAGTCCGCCAAATCCAGGCTTCACACGCTAGGTAGACAAGCCCTGAGTGTTGTGGGTCTACGGCAGTTCTTGCGGCATGCTCGCAAGCCTCCCTACCCATTGTTGGGCATCCTCATCCGCCTTTGCAGCTGTTGGGAGATGTCTCCTCTTCCGCCTGCTCTGCTGTTGGGATGATCACCTTGGTTACTGGCCTATGGAAGTGGGCTCACAGTTCGCCGCCACGCTGGCCGTACCAGGTGGCGGGGGCGGGCGGCGGCGGCCCCAACGAGCGGCAGGCCAGCTCCAGGCCTCGGGCCTCGCCCCCTCTGCCTGCCGCTGCCTCGCACTGGCTGCAGGCCGCCGACGGTGCGGTGGTGGCGGGCGGCCTGGGGCCGGGCCCTGGCCTCGACCTCACCAAGAGGCGGCATCGCGCCTCCCCGCACCGCAGCGGCCAGAAGACATATATTTATCATATATAAATACAAACTATACAACTATTAACCAAGACAATGAAGTTTTACTGGTTGTTGGCTGAAAGTTCAAAGTAAATAGATTATGAAAGTACATATGTGTCACCATATGCTACCTTGAGATTCATTTTCTTGCAGGCTTCTCACTGTAAAACAAACTGTTTGCCTTGGCAACGCAGCGGTTAGTGTGACAGAATTACAGGTCGGAGCATTTGGAGTTCGGAGTTCAATTCTGTTGCAGTCTGTAAGGAGTTTGACCCTTCTCCCAGTGAATCACGTAGCTTTCCTCCAGGTGCTCCGGTTTCCTCCCACGGTCCAAAGATGTACCAGTTAGTAGGTTAATTGGTCATTAAATTGCCCTGTGATTAGGGCAAAATTAAATAGGTGGGTTACTGGGTGGTGTAGCTGATTGGGCCCAAAGGGCCTTTTCCATGCTATATCTCTAAATAGAAACAAAGCAAAGAAATACAAAAATCAAAGTAAATTTATTATCTAACAGGTATATGTCATTATATACAACCCTGAGAATTGGTTTCTTGTGGGCATATTCAATAAATCTAATAACCATAATAGAATAATCGAAAAACCTCACCCAACAAGGCAGACAACAACTACTACTACTACATCGAGTCAGGCCTAGGGGGCCGGTGTCGGGCAACCAGTGTGCAAAAGACTACAAACTGTGAAAAATACCAAATAAAATAAAATAAATAAATAAACAATCGTTCTTGAGAACATGAGATTAAGATTTCTTCAAAGTGAGTTGTGGGAAAAGTTCAATGATGGGGGTGAGTGAAGTTATCACCACTGGCTGAGGAGTAATAACTGTTCCTGAACCTGGTGGTGTAAGTCCTGAGATTCCTGTACCATCTCCCTGATGCCAGCAGTGAGAAGAGAACATGACATGAGTAGTGTGGGTCATTGGGGATGGATGCTGCCTTCCTGTGACAATGCTCCATGTAAATGTGCTCAAAGGGCACGAGGGCCTTACCCGTGATGGATTGGGCCATATCTAGTAATTTTTGTAAGATTTTCCACTCAAAGGCATTGGGGTTTCCATACCAGGTTGTGATACAACCAGTTAATATAATCTCCACCACATATCTATTCGTGTATCTATTGATGTTTGTCAAAGTTTTAGATGTGGTGCCAAATCTTTGCAAACGTTTAAGGAAGTAGAGACATTGCCCTGTTGTCTTCATGACTGCACTTACATGTGGGTCAAGCGCTCCACAATGGTAGCACTGAGGAAATCAAAGGTGTTAACCCTCTCTATTTCTCATCCCCACTGAGGACTGGCTCATGGACCTGCAGATTCCTCCTCCTGAAGTCAATATGGAATCAATGAAAAACTGCACACCAAGATTGACAAACAACCAATGGGCAATAGAAGACAAACTGTGCAAATACAAATAAAATATAATAAATATATAAATTAATATATAAGACAGAGAACATGAGTTATAGAATTCTTGAAAATTTCTAGAAGGAATAAATTGTTGTGCTTTGTAACTCCAAAACATAAAATCTAATTGAAAGGAAAACAAGGGAGCCAGGGTGTGCATTTGTTTTTACTTTAAGCGAGGCATGCATGGTAGCGTCATGATGTAAGTCATTCATGTACTTTGTACATATAACCATAAAGAGTTACTTAAACAACAAAGGATATTTAATTAAACAATATAGTTACAATATTACTCAAATATTGCTGATATACTAAATACACAACACTTCTCCCTGCTTAGCTATAAACTCCAACTCAATATAGAATGCATCTCAACTATATACACAGTACAGTATATAATACAATTACTATACAGACATGGACAACATGGTAAATTTTACATTGTCCCATTCAGGCCTAGAGATTTAATCACTGTGGATGATTTCTGACTCTTGTTGGATAACGTCTTTCCTGACATTGGAGTGCCATTCAACTTGGCAGGTGAAACTTGTGCCTGAGAAACAACCGTAGGTTCTGCAGCCTCCTCCATGGTGGTTGTAGGAGTTGCCTCTGGGACTGCAGGAAGTGGTGCTGACCTTTCTTCTCCTTTTCTCATGAAATTAGGTCTCATTAATCCTCTTCCTTTTCCATAGCACTGATGTTATTCTCCTCTTTCTTTTCTTTTTCTTCTTTCTAGGATGTCAATCTTGATCTTGGGAAAGTGCATTTCGTTCACTGGAATATTCTCTTATTAATCCTTCTATTGCTCCCTTTATGATCTGATCTCTCCTCTTGGTTTCCTCATCCAGAGCATTATCAGATGAATCCTCTGTTTTTGTATCTCTGTTGACTCCTTTCTTTTGGCCCTCCATTCACCCAGCTGGGCTTTGGTCTTTGCATCTACTTTTACAAGTAGCTTTTTTTCTCCCACTTGAAGTTCATGCAATAACCTTAATGCACACAAAATAGATTCTGTTTCCTTGTGTTCACAAAATCTGAATGCTTTCAACTTTCCTGAAGCTCCTTGAAGTCTCTTTCAGCTTAAAAACAAGCCGCATTTTGCAAGTAACTTCCGGATTAACACATCAGAAGCTTTCTCAGATATGTTGTCTATAAAACCTGTTGTAGTCACTTTTACAATTCCTCTCAGCAGCATGGTCCTTTCTTGGTCAAATATGCTTTCCATCCAAAGGCACAAAGGTTGACACCAACACCTCTTTTGGATGATGGCTCACGATGTGCAGCATGCAGACAGTTGTGGCATCATCCAGCACCTTTCTTAATTTGCTTTCAGTTGACTCTCTTACAGGTGATGTGGTATGCGAATGGTGGATGGATCTTCAATCATTTCGTGGTTGTCTCAATCAATCACAGCCCCAAAGTGATGGTCCTCCTGTTTTCACTAAGTACAATCTCAATGTGTCTTGTTGGTTGTTGTACTTCACTGTTTCAAATGTCATTCCCATGGGAATTAGCTTTTCTCTAGTGTAAGTTTAGTTGGATACCTACAGGGTTTATTTCAGTGTCTTTGAAATGCCATTCAGAATCATTTTGTGGAATGACTGAAACAGCCAAGCCAGTGTCCAATTCCATTTTAATTAGTTTGCCATTCACTTCTGGTGTAAGCCATATTGCTTGTCTATTGTTAGGTTACACATTGTTTTAATCTCAAGGCTACCCAGTCCTGTGTCAATCTCATCATTATCAGATTTTTCATCAACAGTATGCAGATAGTGCTCTTTTTGAAACTGCAACCTGACCTTTTAGCTTCTTCTGTTCTTTGTGCCGTCCATTTATTTTTGTTTGCTTGACATACTCTTTGTGTGTGTCCTACTTTTTTGCACTTTCTGCAAGTTTCACCTTTAATTTTGCATTCGTCTGATGTATATAGTCCCCTGCCACAATGGTAACATATATTAATTTGTCCAGCCCAGCTGGCTTCTGTTTAGACAATGCAATTTTGTTCACATTATTTTTCATTCTTGATTGCAGCTCAATTGCTTCTCGGTCTGCTGTTTCTATTGATACAGCTATTTCAACTGCTCTTCTAAATGTAAGATGTGCTTCAATTAGGGGCTGACTTTGAATGTGTTCTTGTAAGATTCTACAAACTAATCAATCTCTCAGTGCATCATTAAGCCCATCATTGAACTGACAATGCTCAGACAATCTCTTCAATTCAGTCAAGTTCACTGAAATGGATTCCCGTTCCCTTTGATTCCACTTATGAAACCTAAAATGTTCTGCAATCAACAATGGTTTTGGTTCTAAATGTTCCTGCATTAATTTTATAACATGAACAAAGCACATTCTGGCTGGTTTGGTTGGAGCAGTTAGTCTTCTAAGCAATTTGCACGTCTTTAAATCCAATGCACTCAGCAAACCTGTTACTTGCTTCTCATTTGTTATTTCATTTGCTTCAAAATACTGCTCAATTTACTCAGTATACATGAGCCAGTTGTGTGTTGTGCAATCAAATATGTCTACCTTTCCAATGTAGCCAACCATTTCTGCTCTTTTATTTTATTTATGATTGTTATCAGCCATTACTTACTGCTTATGAACCCATTAACTCGATCATCTTTCCTTTTGATGATCAAGTTAAAAAACAGAAGAATTCATGGGCTCTATGAAAACATGCTGCTCCATAGAGAAAAAAAAAAAGTACCGTGATTCTTTTTGAGCTTTTTTCTAAAAAGGGAACAGCTCAGGGTACTTCAACTGGTAGGTAGTGGTCCTGGGTTTGTTTAAAACTTCCTTGTCGCCACTTTTTTTTAAAACACCAAAACATAAAAACTAATTGAAAGGATGTCCAGGGAACCGGGAGGTTACTGATGTCTACTATAAGCCTATTGACTCTCACAGCTATCTGGACTATTCCTCTTCTCACCCTGTCTCTTGCAAAAATGCCATCCCCTTCTCGCAATTCCTCCATCTCTGCCGTATCTGCTCTCAGGATGAGGCTTTTCATTCCAGGACGAGGGAGATGTCTTCCTTCTTTAAAGAAAGGGGCTTCCCTTCCTCCACCATCAACTCTGCTCTCAAATGCATCTCCCCCATTTCACGCACATCTGCTCTCACTCCATCCTCCCGCCACCCCACTAGGAATAGGGTTCCCCTGGTCCTCACCTACCACCCCACCAGCCTCCAGGTCCAACATATTATTCTCCGTAACTTCCGCCACCTCCAATGGGATCCCACCACTAAGCACATCTTTCCCTCACCCCCTCTCTCTGCTTTCAGCAAGGATCGCTCCCTACACAACTTCCTTGTCCATTCATCCCCCCCATCCTTCCCCACTGATCTCCCTCCTGGCACTTATCCATGTAAGCGGAACAAGTGCTACACATGCCCTTACACTTCCACCCTTACCACCATTCAGGGCCCCAGACAGTCCTTCCAGGTGAGGCAACACTTCACCTGTGAGTCGGCTGGGGTGATACACTGTGTCCGGTGCTCCCGATGTGGCCTTCTATATATTGGCGAGACCCGACGCAGACTGGGAGACCGCTTTGCTGAACACCTACACTCTGTGCGCCAGAGAAAGCAGGATCTCCCAGTGGCCACACATTTTAATTCCACATCCCATTTCCACTCTGACATGTCTATCCACAGCCTCCTCTACTGTAAAGATGAAGCCACACTCAGCTTGGAGGAACAACACCTTATATTCCGTCTGGGTAGCCTCCAACCTGATGGCATGAACATCGATTTCTCTAACTTCCGCTAATGCCCCACCTCCCCCTCGTACCCCATCCGTTATTTATTTTTATACACACATTCTTTCTCTCACTCTCCTTTTTCTCCCTCAGTCCCTCTGACTATACCCCTTGCCCATCCTCTGGTTCTCCCCCCACCCCCCGCCTTTTTCCCCGGACCTCCTGTCCCATGATCCTCTCATATCCCTTTTGCCAATCACCTGTCCAGCTCTTGGCTCCATCCCTCCCCCTCCTGTCTTCTCCTATCATTTTGGATCTCCCCCTCCCCCTCCAACTTTCAAATCTCCTACTCACTCTTCCTTCAGTTAGCCCTGACGAAGGGTCTCGGCCTGAAACGTCGACTGCGCCTCTTCCTATAGATGCTGCCTGGCCTGCTGCATTCACCAGCAACTTTGATGTGTGTTGCTTGAATTTCCAGCATCTGCAGAATTCCTGTTGATTACTCATGTATGTTTGTTTAAAAAAAGTGAGGCACACACATATGACGTGGTAGAGTTATGATGTCTGCCATTCACGTACTTTGTATATATAACCATAACAAATTATTAAACAAGGAAGAATCTTTAAGCAAACAATATTATCACAATATTACTCAAATATTACTAATATATTAAACGCACAACAGAGAGGAACACCACAATCAAGCCTGAAGACGACAATTCACTTGTAACAATACTGACTAATGAATGATTTTCATTTTCTTAGCTGAGGGTTATGTAAACCATTGTCACCTGAGTTGTAAAGGAACCAGTCAACATAAGACTAAATCTGAGACTTTTTGATCTTCATAACTTAAAGTATTTTTACCAACTGAAATCAAAGTCAAATCAGAGAGATAAGAACAGCAAACAATGAGTCAAATTATCCATGATAGCTACAGAAAGGTTAATAAATTTCCAGGAGGAATGGTTTGTGTGAAAATAACATACCTCCTTGCCTAAAACCCATTTTAAAATATCTTTTATTATGTTACTGGATTTAAAACACCTCAACAGGACATGCAATCTAGAAAGAAAAGCATTTTATACAGTACATCACCATGTCTTGAGGATGTTCAATGTACGTATATTCAATAAAAAAATTTAAGCGGGTACAGTTTACCATATCCTGACAAAACCAAATCAAGGGAATTTCTTCTAAAATACCTGTTCCAACTTTAACACAAAGGGATCTATTCATTAAATCACATTGTAATGCCTCAAAATCACTTGTGAAAACAGAAGTGTGGTTGTTCACTTTCAACAAGCCTGATTAACTAGTGTTTTATCTTCCCATGATATGGACGTTACTGGAAAGCCCAGCATTTAATGTCTATCACTAAATGAAGTTGAGTTGCCATCTTAAACTACAGCAATTCATGTATTGATCAGACTCCCAACATGTTGTTATTTTGGAAGTTCCAGGGTTTTGACCCAACAGTTATGAAGGTCTACCTGATATTCTTACAGGTCTGAATGTGTCTGACTTACAGATGAACTTCCAGGTGATGATGCTCACGTTCTGCTTTTCTAGGTGATAAAGGTCAAGTGCTGTTAAATAATCTGTGGTAACTTGTTGCAATTTATTTTCTAGGTGGTACACATTGCAATCATGATGAATTAATGGTGGAGGAAGAGATCATCTAATATGATGAATGAAGTTCCAGTTGAAAGTCTGCTTTCTCCTATTAATCTTTGTGATGTTTTGAAGGTATACACAACAATTTGAAGTTTCCTTCACACAACATGCCCTCTTCCCTTTACTACCATCAGGAAGAAGGTAGCGGAATCTGAAGACCCACATTCAACATTTTAAGAACAGGCTCTTCTCCCCTGTCATCAGAATTCTGAACGGTCCATGAACTCATTAACATCACCTCACTATTACCCTTTCGCACTATTTATTTATTCTATTCCAATTGAAACTTACAGCATGTTAATATTTTATGGCTAGCACACATAAAACATTTCAGGTCAGGTCAGGGCCTTGTCTTGCTACTGGTACCACGTAGCCCAGTACTACCTGTCTCGGGTCAGGTTGTTGGCGACTCAACCTGCACACCCCCTGGTGCAGTCCGGTTAACTAGGGAGGAGGGTATGTAGGCACCCAGCAGGACTAAAAACAAAACCTGTCAAAGCGTGGATTAACTCTTTGTGAGTCAACGGCCACTTACTGTCTGTGTGAGGAGTGGTGTGCCACACAGTCTTCGTTTCGCGCCTTGTAAGGCATTATGATGACAGACAACCCAACAAACCCTATATTTCCAGAGCCGGGAGTGCTCAGGAACTCTGCGGAATGCGAGCAAACTGCGCCTCTTTTGCACTGTAAGGTAAAAACGATCATCTCAACCAACACAAACACCATCCGCCTCTTGCCTTGATGCACAGAGTTGGCATCACAGGCATGCAGCGATGAGATCTCCACCCTGGGGATCCAAGAACACCATCATGTACACCCTGACAAAGAGATGAGGTTCACAGAGGTAGAGGGGATGCACCTCATCACCTCATCTGCATGGAGAGAGCCGACGATGATGTCAGCACAAGGGCTGATGTTGAACTGCAAGGCGAAGGAGGCACTGAGGGGCATAGTCTCAGTCAGTGACAGAATCCTTACTGCGGAATTCGACGGAAACCCGGCGACCTCTGTCATCATCTGTTACTCCCCGCACAACTGCAGCGAGGAGAAGGAAGTGGAGGCCTTCTACAGTAAACTTCATGAAGCTGTCACTTCAATACCAGCACATAACTTCCTGGCTGTGCTCGGCGATTTTAATGCCCAGGTCGGACTGGAAGATGTTCCATACTCATACCAAGACTTTACCAACAGAAATGGACAATATCTAGTTGATTTCATCTAGGAACACAATCTCACTGCCACCCACACACAATTCAAGAAGCGAGCTGGTAAACTGTGGACATACGAAAACAGAGCCTCCATCTACAGGAAACAGCTCTATAACATCCTTGTAAGAACAAAATGGCATGATTGTGTGATCAACACAGAAGCCTACAGCACCTTTAACTCGGTCAGTTCTGACCACAGAGTAGTGTCAATGCAAGTGAGACTGAGCCTGTGGCAACCCAAAGCCACAGGTCCCAAGGAGAAGGTAGACTGGAAGGCATTGTCCTCACAACCTGTTCTTCAAACCCAGTACACTGTGGAGGTGAGAAATCGCTTTGGCCCACTGGAAAGGGAGGAGGAAGAGACTGCCACTGACAGCTATCAGTGGCTCAATGACGTACACACAGTTGCAACAAAGAGTTTGCCTAATGTGAAGCGAATCAAGAAGAGCAGGATCTCGAAACATCCTGACGTCGTCTCAGCAAGAGGTGTGGTCAATGCTTGTCATGCCAAACTGAGAAAGAGCGAAACAGAAGAGCTAAGAGACAAGTTCAAGACAGCAAAGAAGAATCTCTTTACCACCTACAACCGACTGAAGGAAGAGGTACTAGCTGAGAGGATTAGAGAGGTAGAGGCTGCTAATGAAGACAAGCAGCATGGAGAAGCATGACGCCTAGTCAACGAGATCAGTAGACGGAAGAAGTCCCCATCAGGTCAAATAAGTGGTAAAACAGCAGAAGACTGTGTCCAGACATGGTTTACCCACTTTAAGAACCTGCTGGAAAGCCATCCAATGATCACAGAAGAAGAAGAGGACACACCCATGATACTAACGCAAGTCGACATCGATGACGGCCCATTCACCATTGAGGAATTGAAGAAGGACAAATACGCACTCAAACAGGGCAAGAGCACTGGACCAGATGGGATACCACCAGATGTCCTGAAGAACTGAGACCTGGACAACATCTTGCTGGACATATGTAATACGGCACTGATGAAAGGCGACAAACCAGAACAGTGGTCACTTTCAAACATAATCCCAGTCCCCAAGTCTGGATCCCTCACAAAGACAGATAACTACCGCAGTATCAGCTTGACCTGCATCTTAGCAAAGCTATACAATCGGATGATCTTGAACAGGATTCGCACTGCTATTGACACTAAGCTAAGATTCAATCAGGATGGTTTTCGGCAGAAGTGCACAATAGTAATGCAAATACTCGCTCTCCGTCGAATCATCGAGGAAGTCAAGAAAAACAACCTACCAGCCATGCTTACTTACATCGATCTTCGCAAAGCTTTTGACTCCATTCACCGAGGTAAAATGCTGAAGATCCTGAAAGCTTACGGAGTGCCAGACCATCTACTGAGAGCAATAGAGTCCAGCTATACCAAAACCATGGTGAAAGTTGTATCACCAGACAGAGAAACAGCAGTGTTCGAGCTCCTAGCTGGTGTGCTGCAAGGAGACACTCTGGTATCCTACATCTTTATAATCGTCCTTGATTATGCTCTGCGTCAAGCTACCAAAGATCATGACAAGCTTGGTTTTACCATAAAACCAGGATGAGCCAAAAGGGTCAGACCAGTTACGGTCACAGATCTCGATTTTGCAGATAACATAGTCCTGCTCTCTGACCAGATGGAGGAAGCACAGCAGCTACTGACAAAAGTAGAATCTGGAGTGCTATAAAGTTGGACTTCACCTAAATGCTAAAAAGACAGAGTACATGGCGTTTAACTGTGACGAAGGTACTCTCAAGACCATAAGGAATGATACCATTAAGAAAGTCTTTGACTACAAGTACCTCTGGTCAAGAATGATGAGTTTGGAGAAGGACATAAAGATACGGAAGGCACTGGTGTGGAGGGCTATGAATGGCATGAAGGAAATCTGGAAGTCGAACCTGACCAGACGGCTTAAAAAGAGGATTTTCATAGCAGTCATAGAGTCTATTCTCATGCACGGATGCGAGATGTGGACACTCACCAAGACTATACAAAAGTCTCTAGATGGTTGCTATACACGAATGCTCCGGATGGCTCTTGATGTGAGCTGGCAACAGCACATGACAAACGTCGAGCTCTATGACAACCTACCGATGCTCTCCACTAAAATCGAGGCGAGAAGACTGAAACTAGTGGGGCACTGTCTATGCCACCCTGAGCTACCTGTCAGCCTAGTCATCATATGGGAGCCCAAGCATGGGAGGATGAACCCTGGGAGCCCTCCCAAGACTATGGTCAACACGCTCCTAGAAGACAGCGGCGCGGCTAATGTAGATGAACTGAACACACTGATGAGGGAGAGGGAGAAGGGGAGAGGGAGAAGTGGAGAGTCCGTCATCGTGCCTGACGCCGGCCCCCTAGGCCTGAGTCGATGTAGTAGTAGTACACATAAAACAATAAATTTCACAACATATGTCAGTGATAATAAATCTGGTTCGGACTCGGACTCGTCTGGCCTTATTGAGGCATCAGATCATTATTTGCTGCAGTCCCCCAGATCTACCATGCCCTTGGCGACACAGTAGTGATATAACATAAATAGAACATAGAAACAGATGTTTAACCCACTCAATTCATTTGTACTCCACTTGAGCTTCCTCTCATCTTTCCTTATCTAAATCAATCAGCATTATTCTGTTCTCCTACATTGCTTGTTCTGCCTCCCTTTATATGCATTTATATTACAACTCCTCCCCATGCCTGCAGCAGTGACTTCCATATTTTCACTATACATTTGGTGAAATAAATCTTTTAAATTCCCTATGTGATTATCTAGTTCAAGTTCTGGGAGATCTCCCAAGATAATAGATGATAATGCCATTGAATGGAACAGGAAAGTTGGACACTCCCGTTCCTGGCACTCGGGTGTGATTGATATTAGTATGTATTAAGCAACTCAAGTCAGAATCATCTCCAAATATAAGCATTAAAACACTGGTAATATTCATCAGGTTTGGCAGTATCTAAGGAGAGAGGGCAGAGTTAACATTTCAGGCCAATGGCCTTTCATTGGAACTAAAATACTTAGCAATAAATAAGTTTTATGACATTGTTCAAATAGTTAAGAGGGGAAAAAGCAGAAGAGAAAACATGATGGAAGGCTGGAGAGAAATAATGACCAAAGCCAAGGCAAAAATGAATGATAACATGAAAATAAAGAGACAAAACATGGATCAAAAGGAGTAGCTGAATTCTTATCTGAAGTTTTTGAACATTGTTGAGTCAATATATGATCTCTTTTTTGAACTTACTTTCAGCTGTATTGGAATGGTACGGAAAACAGAGGACTGAGTGATCAGAATGAGGGTGTGACAAAGAATTAAATTGTGCTGGTGAGTAAATGTTCAGAGGTCATGTATGCAAATTAGACAGCTTTCTGCAAAGATTAATGTGTTAATATTATGCAGGCACACACCATGCATAGAATTCCATCCGGGTTATCATCAGTAGCAGAGAAACAATTGGTTGCATGGCCTCTTCATTGCAAATTTTCACAAATGCCACGAGGAAAACCGTACTTCCATTGTGTAATACAGTTTATTACCGCCACAGCTAATGTTTACAGCAACATGCAACTCAAATCACGAACTTGTTAAAGAGCAGTTTTATGTTGTAGTCCATTTTTCTTGATTTTACAGATACTGAGATGATCATGGTTACTTATTTTCATGTGTTGTAGGTTTTATCCTTCTATTTGGTTCCAGTTACTGACAAGAGAAATAAACATCCCTGTTCTTTGTCTTACAGTACCCAAGTTAGTGTGCTGAAATTTTTGTCTCCTTCATTTGTAGGAGTTTGTCAGAATGAGTGGTAATGCCACATTAATCCATTTGATAAGAGGATGGTGAAGTGCTAGTCTGTGCTCTTTAATCTGCCAAAGTTTATTTGCTTTCCCTTTTGACACTTTCCAGTATCACAGAGTAAGCTGTTCTTGGATCTCAGCCCAGATGTCCAAATGAAAATAATTATGCCTCATCCCAAATATAAGGTATGAAGCACAGTAAATGGTACATTAGAGCAAATTATTTTATCTTGAGATCAATTATCAGATCTGGTCTTAGAGGTATGATTTACCCTAAGTATTACTGTTGAGATTCCTGTGCTAATCTCTGATTCTAGGAATTTGACAGGTTACGTTTTACCTCTGATGAAGCCAACATAATGTAATATTTAATGTGGCATATCACTAGGAAAATTATTTACTGGTTTTGGCATTATCGGATGAGCATTAGCTAGTCAGTAAATCCTAATGCTTAAGTTGACATATGATGCAAAACCATGTCCTTGCTTTTGTCCACCAGCCTTTCTGAAGCAAAAACAATTCAGATATTCCACGATCACTTAGGGAGGAATAAAATCTGGAAAATTCCTTTCAATCCATGAAATGAATCATATAAACTGTCAGTACACCATCTACTTTTACACTGTTTTGCCAGCTACAACAAGAAATTGCACTGTCTCCTTTCAAGAGCTCACAGTAACTTCATATGTGAGCCGGCAACTTGTCCCACCAGTGAAAGTGAAAATTTCCTAACGTCCAAGCTGCGGATTTGTTAACAGTGCCCTGAATGTATATTTCCTGCTGCTTTTTAACTGAGCACTTTGTTGTCATCTCATCTGCTGATTCCCCCCACCACTCATGTTTTAGTAGTAGGGTTAATGACTTCTGTTGCCTTCTGATGTCTTTTTTTTAAAAAGTATCAACTGCTTAATAACACCAATAATAACAAGTTGTTGAGTAAGATTTTATGTTACTGACCGGTAAGTTTTACCATTTAGTGCCATAAATTCTCATTCTCATACACTGTTCCTGAACGTATACTTTACTTCAGTTACCAGCATCTTAAATATTCTGATGAAGGGTTTCAGCACAAAATTTTGTCGGTTTATTCCTCTCCATTGATGCTGCCTGACCTGCTGAGTTCCTCCAGCATTCTGTGTGAGTTGTTCTTATATGCAGATAACCCTGGGCCACCAGAGAAAACCACACCAGAGTTGCTTTTGAGTGCAGCTATGAGGAAAGCTTACTGTAGCCAGTAGATTGATTTCACTAAGAGATCCTGGCATCAAACTTTTCCAATCTCCAGAATTTCACAACTACATATGAACAATGCAAATAGGCTATAGAAAAGCTGGTAGGTTACAGTATTCCAGTGCATAGTAACAAGGTACAAAATTGATCTACGAGGGGTGATTGATAAGTTCGTGGCCTAGGGTAGGAGGAGTCAATTTTAGAAAACTTAGCACATTTATTTTTCAATGTAGTCCCCTCCTACATTTATGCACTTAGTCCAGCGATTGTGGAGCATACGGATCTTGGACTTCCAGAAAGTGCCCACAGCATGGGTGATTGATAAGTTTGTAGCCTAAGGTAGAAGGAGATGAATTATTAACTTCTGCCTTCTACCTTAGGCCACAAACTTATCAATCATTACTAAGTGTGTAAATGTAGGAGGGGACTATGTTGAAAAATAAATGTGCTAGGTTTTCTAAAATTGACTCCTTCTACCTTAGGCCACGAACTTATCAATCACCCCTCGTATTTCAATGAATCAGTAGTTATTTTTGAATCTGTTGAGAGCTCATCCAGAAATTTCCCTTTGATTCCTATTGGTTACAGGTTTTCCAGGACTCCTTCATGCCACATTTGGTCAAATGTCATGGGCACTCAGTCTCACCTTATTTCAGAAATTTGGTCTGAGGGTGTACTGACAGCTGGACTCAAATGATCCAAGTGGAACCCAGGATGAGAATTAGAAATCTTGTGTTGATGAGCAACAGCCAGCTGGTAGTGTTTGAAGTGTTGGAGCCACTTGCACACACAAACAGATTAAGGCAGGAGCTATTCTTAAACACAAGACAATCTGCAGCTGCTGGAAATCCAAAGCAATACACACAAAATGTAGAGGAACCCAGCAGGTCATGCAGCATCTATGGAAAAAAAGTAAACAAGAGATGTTTCCAGTCAACACCCTTCTTTACAAATATTCTTCCCAAAGAACATCAATGATCAGAACCTAGTCTTGGTAGGGAAATTCAACGCTTACCATTAAGAGCGACCTGATAGCTTGAACTGTGTAATCCTCCAGATCAAAGAAGTGAGCAAAATTCTGCAGGAAGGATCTGCATGAATTATGTATATAATACACATTATTTCTTTCAGCTGGGTCTAGTTTTAGCATACCCTGTGCCCAACGGAGGAATTACAATGGGATGTTCTTCTGCAAATGCCATTTAATACTAGCAGTGAATCTCAATCCTATAAAAGTTTTTCCTAACTCTAACAGTGAAAATTAATATTGCAGTATCTATTCATTTATTTATCAGTGTTTCTTGGTCAAGTTTAATTTCCTAAATGTCTTCTTCAAGTTTTAAAATATGCTTGAAATACCCAAAGGCCTTTTATTGGATGAGGGTGAATTGGAAAAATAGGTGGTAGCTAGCAGGATTATCACCTCCCATCAACTAAATAACATCTTGTTAATTAAGTCTTGATAACCCAGGGGTTAATATAATGAACCCAATGTAACGAGCAGATTTAATTCACTCTTCTGCCAAATCAGGAAAGCTAGTTCAACTTTCTATTTTGAGGTCAGTTGCATGAGCCGCCAGTTGTTTACTTATCTATTTTTCCAAACTTTTAAATGGGACAAATTTACAAATGCATCTGATGTTATCAGTATCCTAAAAATGTAAGAAAATTGTTCACAACAACAATTATTTAAAAAGGAATATAATTAACTTACCCCGGAGAAATGGTAGTCCAAACTGCTTTCTCACCACTGAATTTTACATCGTCCATTAGAATGTAATTTATGCACTTTTCCAATATTAATCTGCCAACATAACTTAATTAAGATGTAAAACTGAAGGAGATACTATACGTAACTAAAGATAATCCAGAAGTCCAAATTGCAACAAGTATTTTGGAAGTTGTTCTAAGATATGGAATTCTATCAGGTTAAAGAGCAAGGGTCCAAAGATAAGCACAATAAGGAGTTGGTCATTGGAGGCAGAGGAGTGGTTATGGGATTGCTTCAAATTGGTGGACTGGGTCCTGTTCAAGGACTCATCAGAGAATCTGAATGAGCACAGCACAGTTATCACAGACTTTATAAAAACAATCGTAGACTAATATGTCCCACAAAACCATTCAGAGTCTTCCCCAACCAGAGGCCTTCGATGAACCATGAGATCATAATCTGCCGAGGGCCAGATCAGTTGCATTCAACTCGGGGGACCAAATAAGTTTCAAGGGGGTTCCATGGTGGTACAACGGTTAATGCAATGCTATTACAACTTGTGCGTCAGAGTTCAGAGTTCAAATGCAGCATTGCCTGTAAGGAATCTCTGTACATCATCCCTGTGGAATGTGCAGGTTTCCTCCGGGTGCTCTATTTTCTTCCCACAGCCTATAGATGTACTGGATAGGCTAACTGGTCATTGTAAGTTGTTCCATGATTAGGTTAGGGTTAAATCGGGATTGTTGTGGGTTGCTAAGGCTGTATGACTCAAAGAGACCGAAGTGCTTAGTCTGCATTGTATCACTAATTAATTAATAGGCCCAAGAAAACCATCTCACATGCGAATGGCAAACTTGAATCACTGAAGGATGCTTGTCAGCTGTGGAAGGGCTCGGATGCTATTACCATAATACTCATACAAAGTGAAACCAAGTGACATTGGTAAGAACAAGACTTCACTCCCAGATGAGTTCAATGCCTTTTATACTCACTTCAATCACTAAAACATGGAGTAACCTTTACAAACCTTCACAGCCCCCAATGACCACATGATTTCAGTCTCTGAGGTCGACATGAGAATTTATTTCAGGAGGGTGAACCCACAGAAAGCATCTGGCCCATATGGGGTACCTGACTAAAGACCTGTGCTAATCGTCTGGCTGGAGTGTTCATCAATATCTTTAGCCTCTTGCTTCGGCAGTCTGAGGTGTCCATCTGCTTCAAGCAGGTTTTAATTATATCGACGCTCAAGAAGAATGTGGTACCTGCCACAATGACTATTGTCCAGTAACACTCATATCTACTGTGATGAAGTGCTTTGAGGCTGGTGATGAAACACACATCTAAGTGGACTTAGATCCACTCCAATTTGCCTACTGGTACAACAGGTCCACAGCAGATTTGCCATTTCACTGGCACTTCACCCGACCGTGGAACACTAAACTCTGGACTGCAATGATGCATACATTAGGATGCTCTTTATCGACTACAGCTCAACACTCAATACGATCATCCCCTCAAAGCTAATTAATAAGCTTCAAGCCCTTGGCCTCAATAGCTCCTTATGCAATTGGATCCTTGATTTCCTCACTTGCAGACCCAGTCAGTTTGGATAGGCAACAACATCTCTTCCATGATATCCATCAGCATAGGTGCACCTGTAGGCTGTGTGCTTAGCCCTCTGCTCTACTTGCTTTATACTTATGGCAGTGAGTCTAAGTGCAGCTCAAGTGCCATACAGGTTTGCTGACAACACCACTGTCATTGGCCAAATCAAAGGTGATGATGAATCAATATATAGGTGGGAGATTGAAAAGCTGGCTGAGTGGTGCCACAGCAATAACCTTTCACACAATGTCAGCAAGACCAAGGAGCTGATTATCGACTTCAACAGGGGATCACAGTGGAGAAAGTTCACAACTTCAAAGTCTCTGGCATTATCATTTCAGAGGATTCATCCTTAACCCAGCGTGTAAGTACCATTATGAAGAAAGCATGGCAGTTATTCTACTTCCCTTAGAAGTTTGTGAAGATTTGGCATGACATCTGAAACTTTGACAAACTTCTATAGATATGTGGTGGAGAGTATATTGACTAGTTGCATCACAGCCCTGGTATGGAAACACCAATGCCCTTGAGCAGAAAATGCTACAAAAAGTAGTGGATACAGCCCATGCCATCACAGGTAAAGTTGCCTCTACCACTGAGCACATCTGCAGGAAAGCATCATCAAGGATGCCCACCACCGAGGTCACGCTCTCTTCTCGCTGCTGGCATCAGAGAGAAGGTACAGGAGCCTCAGGACTCACCCCACATTGTCTAGGAACCATTATTACTCCTCAACCAGCGGTGATAGCTTCACTCAACTTCAGTTGTCCCATCATTGAACTGTTCCCATAACGTATGGACGCACTTTCAAGGACTCCTCATCTCATGTTCTTGATATTTAATGCTTATTTATTTGTTATTATTATTTCCTTTTTTTCTTTTGTGTTTGCAGTTTGTCGTCTTTTCTATATTAGTTGTCTGTTCCGTGTGTGCAGTCTTTCATTGATTATATTGTTTCTTGGACTGACTGTGTATGCCCACAAGAAAACTAATCACATGATGACATATATGTAATTTGATAATACATTTACTTAGAACTTTAATAAGTAATGCCTGCCTAACAAAATAATTAAACACAACTGTTGCAACAATTTGTGGAAAGTATATTCTAGGAAGCCTGCATGTGTGGTCCTTTTCTGATAAACATACAATGTTAAGAAATTCCTAAATGAATTTATAGCCCATGTTACTACATGCTTTTTATTTGCACATTGTTTCCTGCATGCTGTAACATTACTGAGAGTGAAGCCAACAATTTGAGGAAATTTTTTATCAAGTTAATGAGGACAAAGCACACCTTATGAGATAATAACTCACAATTTTGGGTAGATAACAAGCTTTAAAGTAAATTACACCATCATGAAACTTGCATTGAAAGTGATAGAAGGTCTGAAAATCAGAAACTTTGTCAGACTTTGAGAACCAGACGTTGATGGAAATGGGAGTTACAAGTATGGAGGCTAAAGGAGGTACCATTCCTCCTGGCCAGTAGGAGAATGAGGCCTAGGATATTTCAACACTTGCAAGGCCATCAGTGGTTCCCATTCTAGGCCAGAGATGAATTAGCTGTGTATCAGGATTCCACTGGTGCTCACTGAAACAGTCTCAGGGAAAGTAATGAAGTGGGAACGGGGAAAGTTTGCAATTGAGCTTTGGGATCATGCAGGCCAGAGAGCTGAGGGTATCACTGTAGGGCTAAGAACTCCTTCTGCTCTTTCTGGGCCACAAGAAGTGAATAAAAGTATCTAGAGGCGGGAGGAGAAGATGGCAGCGCGACGCAGCGCACGCAGCTCTCCGGTAAAATGATATCGTATTTGTAAGTAGGATGCCGTGCACAATTCTGATTTGATGGAGACAGACATGAGAAGCATAGAAGAACATCTGGGGAAACTTCTGAAATGCCCAGTTCGTCGCTGCTGCTACTGTGCAGTCAAGGATCTCCGGAGGGAAGGCCCCAAAATCCCCGGCTTTGCCTGCTGCTGGCGACCGAGGCTGAGGTCGAAGTGTTCGGCAGAGATGGTGCTCGGTACTCGGTGTCGGAGGGCTGATCGGAGGCTCGAAGTTTTCGGACGACTCAGAGTCGGACTGTGGTCGGGCATGGCAGGGAGAGTTTTCTTCCTTCTCCCGTCTGCGTGAGATGTGGGACTTTCGAGAGACTTTGAACTTTTTACTGTGCCCATGACCTGTTCTTCATCAAGTTATGGTATTGTTGCATTGTTGTAACTATATGTTACAATTATGTGGTTTTTGTTAGCTTTTCAGTCTTGGTCTGTCCTGTGTTTCTATGATATCACACCAGAGGAATATTGTATCATTTCTTAATGCACACATTACTAAATGACAATAAAAGAGGACTGCGTGTCCTCATAATCTAATCTAATAAACCTTTTCAGCTTTGCAGCTTTCCTATGGTCAGAATGCTGCTGCTTTTTCTGTGTTGCAGTGAGAGTAAACAGCAGTTGACTTAGTGGGATTAGTTCAGCATTTAACCTCCTGTAGAGAAAATATTGGCGCAAATATTACTGCCATTGAGATGAGATAGTAGAGAGCAAAATAACCCTTTGCCATCTTAACTTGGCGTGCTCCATGATCACTCTTCCCAATGGGTAGAGCAATTAATATAGCTCTAGGCATCAGCAAAGAAACACCATTCTCCATGGTTACTTTGCAACTGTTAAGATTATTCAACTGATATAATACAATGAGTGGTGCCTTCAATAAGGGAATTCATAAGTGCTCAGTGCTCTTCTTGTCAATTAGGAGCAATGAAAAATATTGGATTCTGTACCACTCCAAAGTAGGTAGCAAGATGACATCCACAGTATTATGGTCTTATAATAAATAAACAATTATTATGAAAGATCATAACTGATTTCTAAAATGGTTTCTGATAGCATATACATCTTATGAATGCTAGATTAGATTTATTCTTTCTGACTACTGGTTGTTTTACTATAATGTATTTCCATAATGCAAATTGGTTATAATATGATTGTTAGATTAAGAAACACTACATGCATTATCTAGACTGCATCAGATAAAGTGGAATTCTGATTATGATAATTGTTTAAATCTGTACTTTGAAGACAACTACAATGTGTTCTGCGATAGTACAAATTCCTATAATGCAAGGTTTCTTAGGAATATAACTATCATGTTACAGTAGAACTACCTGTTCATATTAATTTTTTAACAATACAGAGGTCTGTAATATACATCTCTGGTGCAGACAGAAAATATTCTCCACAATAACTGTGTAACTTGCTGCATTACTTTCAGCATTTTCAGATTATTTGGAAAAAGAAAGTCATTTCCCAGAAAGAAGAGCTGGAAAATTGACCTGTATAACAGCGCACAGAAGCACTGTCAGTAGATCTGCCGTCTCATAGCTCCAGTGACCTAGGTTTGATCCTGACCTCTGCAGTTGTCTGTGAGAACAAGGCCTTTATATTTATGTTCCACTTCTTTTCCACATCTGAACGACAAACAGGTTGATAGGTCAATACTCCTCGTGTGTAGGTGTGTGATAGAATCTGAGGCATATGAGACTATAAGATACAGGAGCAAAACTAGGCCATTTGGCCCATCGTGTCTGCTCCTCTATTTCATCATGGCTGATCCAATTTTCCTCTCAGCTCCAAGCTTCTGCCATCTCTCCATATCCCTCCATGCCCTGACTATTCAAGAATCTATCAACTTCTGTCTTAAATATACATGAAGACTTGGCCTCCACAGCTGCCTGTGGCAAAGGATTCCACAGATTCACCACTCTCTGGCTAAAGAATTTCCTTCTCATCTCTGTAGTAAAAGTTGCCCCTCTATTCTGAGGCTATGTCCTCTGTTCTTAGACTCTCCCACCGTATGAAACATCCTCTCCACATCCACTCTATCAAGGCTTTTCACCATTCGATTGGTTTCAATGAGGTCACCCCTCATACTCCTGAATTCTAGTGAATACAGGCCCAGAGCTCTTCATATGACAAGACATTCAATCCTAGAATATTTTTTCATGAACTTCCTTTGAACCCTCTCCAGTTTCAACACATCCTTATTGAGATAAGGGGCGCAGAATTGCTCAAAATACTCAAAGTGAGGCCTCACCATTGCTTTATAAAGCCTCAACATTACATTTTTATATTCTAGTGCTCCTGAAGCGAATGCTAATATTGCATTTGCCTTCCTCACCACTGATTCAATGTGCAAATTAACCTTTAGGGAATCCTGCACAAGGACTCCCAACTGCACTTCAGTTTTTTTGTATTTTCTCTTCATTTAGAAAATAGTCAACCTTTTCATTTCTTCTACCAAAGTGCATGACCATACACTTCCTACACTGTATTTCATCTGCTATTTCTTTGCCCATTCTCCTAATCCATCTTAAGTCCTTCTGTAGCCTCTCTACTTCCTCTAAACGACGTGTCCCTCCTCCTATCTTCATATTGTCTGCAAACATTGCAACAAAACCATCAATTTCATCATTCAAATCATTGACATATAACATAAATGAATTGGTCCCAACACAGACTCTAGCGGAACACCACTGGTCACTGGCAGCCAACCAGAGAAGGCTCCCTTTATTCCCATTCCTTGTCTCCTGCCAATCAGCCACTGCTTTATCCATGTTAGAATCTTTCCTGTAATACCATGGAGTGAGAGCTTGTTAAGCAGTTTCGTGTGTTGCACCTTGTCAAAAGCCTTCTGAAAATCCAAGTACACATCAACTACACATCTATCCTGTTTGCTATTTCTTCAAAGAATTCTAACAGATTTGTCGAGCAAGATTTCCCCCGAGGAAACCATGCTGACTGCAGCCTATTTTATCATGTGCCTCCGAGGACCCTGAAACCTCATCATTAAAAATCCACTCCAACATTTTCTCAACCAATGAGGTCAGACTAACTGGTCTATAGTTTCCTTTCTTCTGTCTCTCTCCCTTCTTGAAGAGTGGAATAACATTTGCAATATTCCAGTCTTCCGGAACCATTCCAGAATCTAGTGATTCTTGAAAGATCATTACTAATGCCTCCACAATCTCTTCAGCCACCTCATTCAGGACACTGGGGTGTACACCCTCTGCTCCAAGTGAATTATTTATCTTCATCTGTTTCAGTTTCCCAAGAACCTTCTGTCTGGTTATGGTAACTTCACACATTTCATACCCACTGACGCCTGTAACTTATCGCATATTGCTTGTGTCAATCACAGTGAAGACTGTTGCAAAATACTTATTCAGTTCATCCGCCATTTTTCTCTCTCTAGCATCATTTTCCAGCAGTCCGAAATCCACTCTCTCCTCTCTTTTACACTTTGTGTATATGAAGAAACTTTTGGTATCCTCATTAATATTAATGGTAGCTTAGTTTCATATTCCATCTTTACCTTCTTAATAAATTTTTTAGTTGCCATCTGTTGGTTTTTAAAAGCTTCCCAATCCTCTAATTTCCCACTAATTTTTGCTCTATTATATTTCCATTCTTTGGCTTTAAAGTTGGTATTGACTTCTCTTATTAGCCATGTTTATGTCATCTTTCCTTTGGGCGTACAAATCTTGTGTTTATATTCTTGCTTCCATAAATTCCAGTCATTGCTGCTCTGATGTCATCCCTACCAGTCTTCTTTTCCAATCAGTTCTGGCCAACTCCTCTCTCATGCTTCTGTAATTCCCTTTACTCCACTGTATTGCTAATACATCTGATGTTAGCTTCTCCTTCTCAAGTTTCAAAGTGAATTTGATCATATTATGATCACTTGCTCATAATGGTTCTTCTACCTTAACCTCTCTGATCAATTCTGGTTCGCAGCACAACACCCAATCCAAAATAGCTGATCTTCTGGTGGGCTCAATGACGAGTTGCTCTAAAAAGACAATTCATAGGACTCTAGAAATTCCCCCTCCTGCAATCCAGCACCAACCTGATTTTCCCAATCTACCTGCAAATTGAAGCCCCTCCCCATGAATACTGTAACATTGCCCTTTTTGCACGTATTTTCTATCTCCTATTGTAAATTGCAGGCCGCATCCTTACTGTATACAACTCCCATCAGAGTCCTAACATCTACCTAACATCTACCTCCACTAACTATTCTGGCACTCTGGTTCCCATCTCCATGCAACTCTAGTTTAAATCCCACCATGCATCATTAATAAACCTTCCCGCTAGGATATTAGTTCCCCTCCAGTTTAAATGCAAAGTATCCCTTCTGTACAAGTCCTACCTTCCCTGGAAGAGAGCCTAATGATCCAAAAATCTTATGCTCTCCCTCCTATACCAACTCATCAACCATGTATTAATCTATATTATCTTCCTAGTTCTAGCCTCACTAGCACATGGCACAAGCAGCAATTTTGAGACCACAACCCTGGAAGTCCTGTCATTTAAACCTACCATCTAACTCCCTGAACTCCCTATGCAGAACATCATCACTCGTCCAACCCATGTCGTTGGTACGTACATAGGCCACGACTTCTGGCTGTACACCCTCCCACTTAAGAATGCTGAGGACACGATCCAAGATATTGTGAACCCTGGCACTCTGGACAGAGTATAAGATCCAGGAAACTCGTTCGCACCCACAGAAACTCCTGTCCATTCCCCTAACTAACGAATCCCCAACCACCTATTCCTTCTTTCCTTCTGAGTCACAGAGGCAGACGCAGTGCCAAAGACCCAACCACTGTGACTTTCCTCTTTAAGGTCATTCCACCCCCACCCCCCCCAATGGTATCCAAAGTGATATACCTGATTTTGAGAGGAATGGCCACTAGGGTAATCTGCAGTGTCTCCTTGACACCTTTCCTCCTCCTGACTGACACCCAGTTTCCTGTGTCCTGCACCTTGGGTGTAACTACTTCTCTATAAGTCCTATCTATCACCCCTCAGACAGTCACCCAGTTTGCTGTGTCCTGCACCTTGGGTGTAACTATCTCTATATGTCCTATCTATCACCCCTCAGACAGTAACCCATTTTCCTGTGTCCTGCATTTTGGGTGTAACTACCTCTCTATATGTCCTATCTATCAACCCTCAGCCTCCCAAATCACCTGGAGTTCATCCAGTTCCAGCTCCAAATTCTTAACACAGTTTGTTAGAAGCTGCAGGTATACTGGAGGTCTCCCTGCCTTCCCACATTCTGCAAGAGGAGCATTGCACTATCCTGCCTGCTATCTCTACTGTCCTAGCTGAGCAGCTATAAAGAGAAGGAAAAAAATTTAAAACATGAGCTTTCCCTCCCTTTGCATTCTCTAAGGGAAGTGTCACTTCACTGAAGCTTTAATGAGCTGAGGCCTTAAGATCACCACTCCAACTATATCCGCTCAGACGATGGCCACTGTGTTTATCCCTGCCTTCCTTTAATATAGTCCTACTAATTAATCTTGAACACTGATTGGCCACTATTATGCTGCCACGAGCTACTGCTGCCTTTTATCCTCAAGCTGTGGACCTGATTGAGTCCCCTCCACTCCAAACTTCTGACGTCTGGATTGACTACTGGTCAATGCCTATTACACTGCCGCGACCTGCTGTTACCTCTTACCCTCGGGCAGTGGACCTGATTGAAGTCCCCTCCTCTCCAAACTTCCGATATCCTGATTGGCTACTGGTCAAAGCTCTATTGATGGGAATATGGGGAAAAGAAAGTGCTATTCATCTAGGATTAGTAACATTGCATATTTTAAAGGTTAGGGTAAACTCGGTGAGCTGTAGCACTTGTTTCCATGCTGAATGATTTTATGAATCTTTCACTCTAATTTTAAGGTCAAACATGAAATTTGTGCTTATTGAGTATTCTGCAGTGTTTCCACTTGGTCCAATATTTCCTGTTCTTTATTTACATAAATAGAAGTTATACATGTCTATAAGAAGTTAAGGTTCCTTAAGGTTGTTAAGCAGAGTTTGGTAGTGGGGATAACTTTCCACTGCCTATTAAATGCTCCTATTAGGATGCATCTCAGATAGCTTCTGACAACCAAGTCCAGCTCTGAGCTTTCACTTGTGTCTTAGGTACTAAGCAGGTGGGGAGGAGAAGGTGGCGACGCGACGCTGCGCGCGCAGCCACTCTGAAATGATATCGTATTTGTTAAGTAGGTACCGTGCACAATCCTGATTTGATGGAGACAGACATGAGAAGCACTGAGGAACACCTGGAGAAACTTCTGAAATACCCGCTTTGCTGCCTCTGCTACTGTGCGATCGAGAATCTCCGGAGGGGAAGGCCCCAGATCCTCGGCTTTGCCTATTACCTGTTGCCGGGGGCGGGGTCGAAGCGCTCGACAGAGATGGTGCTCGGTGCTCGATGTCGGAGGGCTGGTCGGAGGCTCGGAGTTTTGGGACGGACTCAAGAGTCGGCTGTGGTTGGGTGCTTCCAGGGTGATGCATCGGCAAGTTTGCGGCACAGGAAGCTCATGGCAGGGAGAGTTTTCTTCCTTCTACCATCTGCGTGAGATGATGGGACATTCGAGAGACTTTGAGACTTTTTTTTTACCATGGCCATGGTCTGTTCTTTATCAAATTATGGTATTGCTTTGCACTGTTGTAACTATATGTTATAATTATGTGGTTTTTGTCAGTTTTTTTTATTCTTGGTTTGTCTTGTGTTTCTGTGATATTATTCTGGAGGAACATTGTATCATTTCTTAATGCATGCATTACTAAATGACAATAAAAGAGGACTGTGTGTCCTCATGATCTAATCCAATCTAAGCCTGACAGAACTGTTTCTACTGACAGGAGACAGGGCAGAGAGGGGTTACAGGTGCCTTTAAAACAGTTGCTTGGGGCAGATTGGGCTCGTCAGCCGTGGTTGGCAGCTCATCTAGGAGAAGGAAAACTTGCACTGCCTTGCAGTTATACCCACTCATCGGGGAGGCTTCAGGAGTAAACTCCGAGGAAAACTCCAGAGCTGGAGTTACTGAGGCATTCCAATGTTGAGCTCAATGCTGACTGGCAACTCCTGTAAAGCTGCTAGTGTCAAACTGTATCGGTCAAGCTGAGTGGAGAAGGGGATCCTGCTACATGGGCAACAGCTTGCTCTCCATACTGTACTGCCCTGGCTGGGACGCAACATCCATGGTTGATCCTGATCAAGGAGGGCCTCAGAAGCTATATCAGCATTTACACAGTCTTGTACGCTGATTTAACTGGTGCCAACATATGCTCAAATCTCCATAGATGAAATAGATCACAACCTGTAAACAAATAACTCAACAAACATATCTGATACAAGCTTTCATTGCTGAGAATTGAAATTAAACAAAGGTCTCCTGTAAACTGTACTGGGTCTGTGGAGTTTGAGTTGGTGAGAATGCGAAATAATAGCACAGCAGAAAGCAAGTGTAATTTGGGACCAGGACACATCCTGGCAATTCAGCATTAAACTCGTGTAAATCAATCTCATCCAAGATTTCTCAGAGAAAATGTAACTATGGCAAAATGTTTAATGTAATCATGGGTTTTTACTTCATTAGGAAACATAGTTAGTGAGAAGATTGGGATGGTCCAAGGCAGTAGTCAGCAACTACAGAAGCAAACAAACTTTTATCAATGCGAGTATTTATTGATCTTTGGAAGCACTTTAGTTGAGACTGCAACTTCAAATGATTTTATTTGAAGAAGTCACAAATGAGGATACTGACTGATTTTTTGTGAACGTTTATTGAAGAACAACAGATTACAAATTCACTTGATCATTCTGTGGTGATTCATAGGGCTTCAAACCAAAGTCCTCTGCTTTAACAAAGTAGTTAAAAACAGTCTGATCAATAATCTCAGCAGACCTTGGAAACCTCTGAGTTGATTAAAGCAGATTTATGTCACATGATCCCATTAATGCGTAATTTACCATAGCATTAAGAAAAGCAAGAATGTCAATTACAGCTGATGGTAACCATGATGTAACAAAACTATAAAGCAATTTCATACAAAGTATACAAAGGAGCAAAATTAACTGATTTTCTTAAATGACCAAAAGCTGCTGATTATAATTTTTGCTGTTTTATTTTCCGAGGCATTTTTTAATCTCTTTGTAATCAAAGTATTGTTTTCACGTTTGATCCAAAGAATATACAAGTCAGAGATTGTACAATATGTTTAGTTTTGAAATTTTTACTGATGGCCAAAGGATCCCTTATTACAGACTACCATTTTCTGGCTTAAATTTCTATTAGAACACAAGAGTAATTCAGTCATTTTGATGAAAACTTACATCACTGCCAATACCATATGATTTAGCCAGGTTAATAGTCATTTGGAATAAGGAAGTCACACATAAATGACTTTAAGAAGATTTGTTCTTCCATTTACGTCACCCATTAATATGAGGTTAAGAGATATGAACTAGGGTGAATGGAATAAAATTAAATGTAACAATAACCAACTCCAGAGAAGATGATACGAGCCTGGTGAATATGTTTTAGCAGTTCATTACGTCTGACTTGTTCAGTGCCACAGATGAAACCGTCTGTTTCTTGTCAACCAACAATAGGAAGTGGAGTAGGATTTAGGGGGTAAAGGAAAAGGCCATATCACTGACAATTCTTGTCAAGTCTGTTATGTGATCTAGGCTACCTTATCCCTGGGATCTGGTAAATAAACACGTTTGATGCTCTTTTGTATCAGATGGTGCCTGGTGGCTCAGGGGAATTAAACATAACATTTTTAGTGACTATAAGATATAGGAAATGTCCATTCTTCTCTGTACATTGACCTTTCTAGCTGTCAGGTAACTCACTAAAGGTTAATGATAATGATACATGATCTCTTTGTCCGCACATGTCCGTTATTATGGCTGATATGGCCCTGGCAACAGTAAATTACTTTACTATTCATACTCAGTGCAAAAATTACATGTTTATATAAAGATATCACACAAATACCACATCCTTGGCTGATTTTGGCTTACTTTGACTTGACACCTATTGTTGTGGAAAATACTATAAAAAGATATTTAGTTCTCCATTGGAAGTAATCATTTACAAAAAAATAAATAGAATGCTTTTTTCTACAAGTTTCAACAAAGTATTATGATATCACTGTTAACATTGTAGCACATTTAAATTAATCAAATATTCCAAAGAGCAAATTGATTATTTCACTGAGGATATGCATTCTGTATTTTTGCCAGGATATGTTTTATTCTTTTTTTATTCTTTTTACCTCAACACAGTTGCTTTATTTTGAAAATTATCCTTGAAATAGTTTTGATGCACTGAATAACTTGGAGGTGGTGTGGGAGGGTACAGTGGCATGGAGGGTGCACTGTAATCTGTGCTGGGCTGAGTGTAGATCCTTGCAGGTTGGCTTTCTGTCAGTGCTGTTCTCTAGCGTTTGCTCCCCGGAACACAAGCCTGATTGAGTTAATCTGGAGGAGACAAGTAACCGTTGTGCGCTTGTTCTTGCAGAAACGTACGTCCAGAACAATACCCCATGACCCATCAATCTTCAGGCCATGCCAATCAGGGCCTTGTGCTGAATTATTTTTTTGCAACTGTATGTACCACTAAAACTATATGTACTATGTGCCTTGTCTGTCCATATGTTCTACGTTTTGCGACTTGGCCCCGGAGAAATGTTGTTTCCTTTGGCTGTATACATGTGTATAATTGAATGCCAATTAAACTTGAACTTTTACATATGTAACTGGTGAAAAGAGAAGGGGACTTGCAATCATATAGTGCTTTTTGTGTTCCATTATCAACAATAGTGATACAATAAAGATGGAATAATTGGTCATAACATCTCAGCCTGAATCCTTGGTTTTCCCACTGCCCATACTGACCTCCAGGTGATTCATTCACCTGGAGCTTCCTGAATCTAGAATCAGGTTGTGGGATGGATTGCTAAGACTCCTCCCCCTGCCCCCAACTACCCTCGAAATGGCTTGGCAGCCTTTGGCAAGAGCAGTGGCTGGGAGCTGAGCCTCACCTAATGTCAACTATGAAATAAATGGGAATCCTAATCCTGCACCATGTTTGACTCCACATGGGAGCCTGCAACATGTCAGAGAGACAAATACACCAGCAGGCAATTTCCTGTGGAACTGCCAGCCACGGTCAGTCTGATTCAGTCCAATCTGTTTTGTTAATAATGTGGAATAAGGGATAAATATTGTCCAGAACAGAAATACAGGGCTTGCAAGATGATACTTCCCATAAAAATTACAAACTATGTTGTGTGCCGATTGGCATATTAATTTGGATATTTCCAATGATAACATTTCAAACTGCTCGAATATCACAGGCATCTCACTGGTTGAATTTCAATCATACTTTAGATTTTAGACCAGGAAAATTGGTAAATTTTATCTGTAGTATCTTCTATTCATATGATGGAATGATCAGCCTACACAAAAACAACCACAGGTTGAATTCTGGCACAATAAAATCTTATTTATTGTAGCCTCAATTGATGGAAATAGCGAACGAGTGTTACTGCCTTCATTGATGGCAAAAATTACACCCAATGATATTTTTATGGTATAAGAAATAATAAAGAATGAGATAGTTTCAAGAAGAAAAATCACAGTTAAAATATCAGAAATGTTCATTCCTAGGTGCCTTCAAAAGGGTAGCATTGTCTCCACCTCATGTCTACTTGCTTCCAAGCTACTTTAAAATTGGACAATTACACATAAAAATAATGATACAGATAAAGATTAGCCTTATTTGCCATATATACATATATTGAATTACGTTGTTTGTATCAAATCAAATCAACAGGGAATGTGTTGGGCAGTGCACAAGTGTCACCACACTTCTGACAGCACCATAGCACGCCCACAACTCACTAATCCTAACTCCTTGGAGTGTGGTAGGAAACTGGAGCACCCAGAGGAAACCCACGTATCCTGAGGAGAATGTACAAACTCCTTATAGGCAGCAGTGGTTTGTGGTTAAAAAATTCATTTTAGCATTTTGGTGATATATTTCCAAATCAAATGGCGTGTGAGTTGGAAGGGAACTTGGAAGTGATGATGCTCCCATCACCTACTTACCTGCTGCCTTGGTCCCTTAAGGTGGTGGTGCCATCAAGAAAGCTTTGGCCTGTTGTCCAACACTTCTTGTAGACAATGTGTTATGCAGCCAAAGGAAACCATTGGTGATGCTGTCTGATGGTCACAAATGGTTGACTACTTGAGTATTCCTGGAGCTCCACCCATTTTAGATGTGAAGAATATTGACTATTAAATATTGGCTTGTTGCTTGTAGAATGTGAAAAGGCTACGGGGAGTTAGTACTTGAGATATTTACTGCAGAATATCTAACTAGAAGACATGATTAAGGTCTAAGCATGCAAACCCAGGGGACCAGTAGCATGATCAATTGCAAGCTGCCTAAAAAACAGAAATTTAAAAATAGGTATTGAAAATCTGATTTATAAGTAAAAGCTTTTAGAAATGCTTGTCAGGTCTGTAGAGAGAAAAGTAGAATGCACATATTTGGGTCAATTACTTTCATCACAACTGTTTAATGATGTCAACACATTATGAATGGGTTTCATTACAAATGGCAGCTAAACACACACTGTAGTACTGCGAATTCTTGGAATTCCTGGGAGTTCACATCACAGATAACCTCACCTTGACCCTTAGTATCACGTCCATGAAGATGAAGGCAGAGCAGAGCCTCCACTTCCTGAGGAGATTGAGATAAGCGAGGCTCCCACTCTCCATCTTAAGTGAATTTTATGCGAGCACCATAGAGAGCATCCTGACAAATTGCATCTCAGTCTGGTATGGGAGCAGCCAAGCATCAGACTGGAAGTCCCTACAAAGGACTGTGAGAATGGCTGAGAGGATCTTAGGGGTCTCCCTACTATCCATCTGGGACATTTATCAGAAGGGCTGTGTATGCACGGCCCTTAGTATTATCAGGGATCCCACCCACCCATCCAGCATCCTCTTTGACTTTCTGCCATAGACTCTGATACATAAAAACAAGATCAGTCAGGAAGGGAAACAACTTCTACCCTCAGGCCATTAGACTTTTGAACTTCATGTCACATTGCATTCGAAGTGTTACCGGTTAATCTGTCCTGTACCTTAAAAATATTTTATTTATGCACTTTACTTTGTTTATTTATGCATAATTCATCTTAGCTTTTATTCATTTTATCCAAAATGACTGTGTTTTATGTGTAATACTGTGCTTTACACACTGGTTCGGAGAAACAAAGTCTTGTTTAACAGTATGCATGTACGTACATAGTTAAATGACGATAAACTTGACTTGACTTGACTTGTACATATTGGTAGCTTCACTGACCTTGCATCTGGGGTAACTTCATCTCGTACCTTCTCTGCTGCTAAACGGCTCTTGGGGCCTATGTAATTCAAACATACTTTGCTTTCTCTAACCCAGCAACACATCAATAATTGCAAACAGATCCTTGGAGTTAGTTGCCTGTTACCTAATTTGTTGCAAATGCATGTTCAGTTCTTTAAACTATGAACAATTTATAAATCCTACCTCTTGATCTGAACAGAAAAAAATTCCAACCAGTGCCTTTCCTGATAGCTGAGGGCTCAAGTTGATTTTTAATGCAGGCCAGTTTTAACATGGAATAACCAACTGGTAATTAGGTTAATGGTCACTGAGTAGCATAGTGGTGGAGCTGGTAAAGTTCTGCAGACTGGATTGATCCTGACCTCAGCTGCTGTCTGTATTGAGTCTGCACGTTCTCACTATGACTTCTTGGGTTTGCTCTGTGGGCTCCTGTTTCTCCCCACATTCTAAAGGCATGCAGCATGTTAGGTTATTTGGCCATTGTATACTGGCCTTGGTTTTCCAGGTAGGTAGTATAATTGAAGGGAGCTTATGGAAATATACTGTAAGAGAACAAGCTGAATGGAAAATTGCTTTGCAATTCAGTATGAATTTACGAAATCTTCAAAGTTCAAAGTAAATTTATTATCAGAGTGGTACATGTCACTGTATACTACCCTGATATTCATTTTCTTGTTGACTTTACGGTAGGACAATGAAATACAATAAAATCAATGAAATACTACACTCAAGTAAAGATGGATTAAAAACTATGTGCAAGTAATAAAAAATAAATCAGTAAATAAATGATGAGTTGGGCATCAGAAAGACATGATCTATCCACTGGAGTTGGTGTTGCTTTATCGTGGTGGAAACACTGCTCATGTTGGCCTCCTCCAGTACGCTAGTCTTAGTGTGTCTGTTCTTTCAGCTGCTCCTCAGAATCTCTCACAAGGTTCTTTGGTGGTATTGTTCCAGGGCTTTCAGGTGTCTACTGTAGGTGGTCCATGATTCAGCTTCATACAGCAATGTAGGAAGGAGGACTGCTCTCTCTATAGACCAAATGATTTGTTTGAACCTGTATGTTGCAGTCTTCAAAGACATTTTTCGGCCTGTGGACCTATTGTCTCAGCTTTCTCCTGCCCCACCGAACTCATTTCTGCATACCTCGACACGGTTTTATCACCCCTTGTTCAATCCCTTCCGACCTATGTTCGTGACACTTCTCACGCTCTTAAACTTTTCGATGATTTTAAGTTCCCTGGCCCCCACCGCTTTATTTTCACCATGGATGTCCAGTCCTTATATACTTCCATCCCCCATCAGGAAGGTCTCAAAGCTCTACGCTTCTTTTTGGATTCCAGACCTAATCAGTTCCCCTCTACCACCACTCTGCTCCGTCTAGCGGAATTAGTCCTTACTCTTAATAGTTTCTCCTTTGGCTCGTCCCACTTCCTCCAAACTAAAGGTGTAGCTATGGTCACCCGTATGGCTCCTAGCTATGCCTGCCTTTTTGTTGGGTTTGTGGAACAATCTATGTTCCGTGCCTATTCTGGTATCTGTCCCCCACTTTTCCTTTGCTACATCGACGACTGCATTGGCGCTGCTTCCTGCACGCATGCAGAACTCGTTGACTTTATTAACTTTGCCTCCAACTTTCACCCTGCCCTCAAGTTTACCTGGTCCATTTCCGACACCTCCCTCCCCTTTCTAGATCTTTCTGTCTCTGTCTCTGGAGACAGCCTATCCATTGATGTCTACTATAAGCCTACTGACTCTCACAGCTATCTGGACTATTCCTCTTCTCACCCTGTCTCTTGCAAAAATGCCATCCCCTTCTCGCAATTCCTCCGTCTCCGCCGCATCTGCTCTCAGGATGAGGCTTTTCATTCTAGGAGAAGGGGGAGATGTCTTCCTTTTTTAAAGAAAGGGGCTTCCCTTCCTTCACTATCAACTCTGCTCTTAAACACATCTCCCCCATTTCACGTACATCTACTCTCACTCCATCCTCCCGCCACCCCACTAGGAATAGGGTTCCCCTGGTCCTCACTTACCACCCCACCAGCCTCCGGGTCCAACATATTATTTTCCGTAACTTCCGCCACCTGCAACGGGATCTCACCACTAAGCACATCTTTCCCTCCCCCCCTCTCTCTGCATTCCACAGGGATTGCTCCCTACACAACTCCCTTGTCCATTCGTCCCCCCCATCCCTCCCCACTGATCTCCCTCCTGGCACTTACCCGTGTAAGCGGAACAAGTGCTACACATGCCCTTACACTTCCTCCCTTACCACCATTCAGGGCCCCAAACAGTCCTTCCAGGTGAGGCAACACTTAACCTGTGAGTCGACTGGGGTGATATACTGCGTCCGGTGCTCTCGATGTGGCCTTTTATATATTGGCGAGACCCGACGCAGACTGGGAGACCGCTTTGCTGAACATCTACGCTCTGTCCGCCAGAGAAAGCAGGATCTCCCAGTGGCCACACATTTTAATTCCACATCCCATTCCCATTCTGACATGTCTATCCACGGCCTCCTCTACTGTAAAGATGAAGCCACACTCAGGTTGGAGGAACAACACCTTATATTCCGTCTGGGTAGCCTCCAACCTGATGGCATGAACATCGACTTCTCTAACTTCCGCTAAGGCCCCACCTTCCCCTCGTACCCCATCTGTTACTCATTTTTATGCACACATTCTTTCTCTCACTCTCCTTTTTCTCCCTCTGTCCCTCTGAATATACCTCTTGCCCATCCTCTGGGTCACCCCCCCCCCCGCCTGTCTTTCTTCCCGGACCTCCTGTCCCATGATCCTCTCGTATCCCCTTTGGCCTATCACCTGTCCAGCTCTCGGCTCTATCCCTCCCCCTCCTGTTTTCTCCTATCATTTTGCATCTCCCCCTCCCCCTCCAGCTTTCAAATCCCTTACTCACTCTTCCTTCAGTTAGTCCTGACGAAGGGTCTCGGCCTGAAACGTCGACTGCACCTCTTCCTACAGATGCTGCTTGGCCTGCTGCGTTCACCAGCAACTTTGATGTGTGTTGGTTGGACCATAGACACATTCATTCCATAGGTTGTGGATTCAGTTCAGAGTTGAGGTGAGTGAAGTTATCCATGCTGATTCAGGAGCCGAATGATTGAAGGGTAATCATTATTCATGAACATGAGAAAATCTACAAATGCTGGAAATCCAAAGCACCGCACACAAAATGCTGAAGGGACTCAGCAGGCCAGGCAGCTTCTATGGAAAAGCGTAAATAGCCAATGTTTTGGGCTAAGACCCTTCATCAGGACTGCTCCTGAACTTGGTGATGTGGGACCTAAAGCTCTATACATCATAAGTAAATATGAATTTTGCAGCCTAGGGAAAAGTACGCACTCAGAACAACAAATACTTTTTCAGGTTTTAATTCCTTTATCTGTTTTAGATGCTTAAGTACCAGAAGAGGGTCGCAAAGCAAAACAAACAAATTTACAACCGGTTGTTGCCATTACAATCTCAGTTTAACTTTCGATCCACACCCTCGTGTATGGACAGAATTGCATATGCATTATAAAAAATACCAGAACTAATACGGTAGTGGCAATTCTGAAGGAACACAATACAAACCACATTAGAATCACACCCACCCTGCATCTTATACATAATAGTGAAAAATGTAAGTGAATACATCTAATCTAAGACGTACACACGTGTTGAACTTCCGAACAGAGACTAAACATTCACGTTATGTGGTTACATGCACAATCAGTCCTGATACAATGAAGTTAGACAAAAGGTACACTTTGGCACAACTTTTACAAGGTATTGCCTGGTAGTTAAATTACAGGAAGACTGACCTACTTGGATTGTGAGGAACTTTGCATAAGCCACACAATCCAGCGTAGATGCCTTTACTCGTGAAAATCTAAAGCATCCACATGTAAAATATGTCAAATTACCGATATTCTCGATTCGCCAACAAGCATAAATGAATTCACATGGATGTCGTCAATTAATGCTCACCTTTCCTCTCCATGCCCAATCTCGGGGAGGAACTCAATTCCCACGCCCCTCCAGCGTCTTCAGCAGAAAACAAAATGGTCCCCCTACTATCCCGCGCATGCGTAATGACATCACCGTCTCCCTTAAAGGCACAGACAACTATTCTAGCATTACCCGGATGGATCCCTAAGTACACTTTTAATGATACTGAATAAGATCCGACGGTCACCCAGTTACATGAATATAAATCCCATCCTGCATTCGACAAAGATGAAACTGATATAGTATATTCTACTTATGTCAATTAAATGTCAATTAAACTCCTTTCCCAAGATGGTTTCCAATTGCACCTGCATGTTCAAAGCACTTAATTGAGCATTCACAGATAAAAAGCTAAAGTTAGAAATACAGAAACAACGGAACAAATGGTATGATCTTTGACATTTGTGATTCTGCTGCTCATAATACATACGTTTTTGGGACTGATTATTAAAACTACTGATAAATCTTTAATTCTACTCATTTTAATTCCACAACCAATAAGCAATTGTGATGTTTCTGCTTCTGCAGTTTTCTTAAGCTGTTTAAGTTTTGAACAACAAAGCTACAACCTGTTCTGTATGCTTATAAAATTACTCAAGATGCCAAAAGCCAATTCTATTTCACTGATTTCTGTACAATTATTTATGATTATCTAGTTTGTTGCTAATTATATTGGAGCATTACCAAGAGACCATTCAAGCTGCACCACATCTGTTATCTGTGACCTTTATCCCTTGGAAACAGGACATCAAGCTCCTTTTAGAAATCATTCTGCATTGCTGGTTTTAGAGAAGGAAGTGCAAAATCAAAGGAGACATGCCATCATCAGCGAGGACATGTCCTTTCATCTGCCACATTTACAAACTCCAGGTGTTCTAATTGGGATATGTGGAATGAAATCTGAATGATGAAACTACTATTCTCCAGGGATACTATCAATAAACTTGACACATTCTCAAAGTCAAACAGTGCAAGTTAGTTCAATGATTGAGACAACTCCAATGGCTGCAGACAAAAGGAACACAGACTTTATTCTGAGTTATACATTTTCTTCTCAGTTATCTCTCAAGTCGCTGTTTGCATTGAAAAGAGTGCATCATGAAGTCACAGATACTTTGTCTTTCAATTCATCAGCTTCCCTGTGGAAAACAAATACTGACATGAGTGACTACAATGCTTCCATCATCTGGAAGCATAGTGGTCACTCATTGCAACCTGGCCGGCATTCCAAATATTGCTGGCATTCCTGAGGCCATACAGGCCCTTATTCTCAATGCCACCAATTTTATGACTAATAAAGATGTCATCAAATGTACCAAAGAGCATATATTGTCACTTACTAGCTTAATGGTTGACATTATTTATTTTATAGCAATCCTTGATCCCACTATTACTTAAAAAGCCAAGAAAATTGGATTTCACAACAGTGAGGTATGCATTGCTTTTATCCCTTTGAAGGAACTATGGACACTATAATCTCTACAGTGGGATTAATTAGATAAATTGCCAGAGTTGAAGTCACTAAACTGATAGATTGTACTAACAATGCAAAAAGAGATGCTAGTGCCACTTACTTATTCAGCTCCATACAAAAATCAGTCACACCATCCACTCATGTCTACTTATGCCAGAACATAGTGCACAGTTAATACACTTCGCCTCTGAAGGTTGTGGGCTCCAGTCCCACTCAGATACAAAAAAAATAGACTGCCACTTTAATGGATCAATGAGAGAGTGCGGCATTGTAGGAGATGCTGCCTTTCAGGTGTGAGTTGAATCTGACGCTCCAGCTGTTCAATCAGGCAGACATGAAAGATGTCAGAATGGTGTTATTCTGAACAGGAATGGGGATGTTCATGTACAGGTTTGGTGGATGGTCCTGGTCCCACACTGTTTATTGTTCAGTGTACCTATAGTGTTCAGACCATCATTTATCCCTCATTCTACGTTAATAGGTTTTCAGTTCATCATTAACATAGTCATTTGGCATGCTTCCTGTACAAATTGTCATCACATTTCCTACATTAAATCAGTGCCTACGCTCCAAAACCTTTCAGTAAACCGTTGTCAGTGCGGTACTTCTTAATTTTATCATGAAACAAGGTTAGGCAAATAATCTAATTCTAGAATTACTAACCCTTATTTGTTTGCTTGTATTATAAAGTTCTCAATTTTCTGTTCTGATGACATTGCAGTGACATATTACAGCTAATCTTAAGTCAGCACACATACTGTATAAGCAGTAAATCTACTTCTTTCTCCACATGGATGTTGCTTGACTCATTGAGTTCTTGCAGCAAATTTGTTGTTGCACCAGATTCCTGCATCTGCAGTCTGTTGTCTCAAATAGATGTCCAATACTTCTCTATGAGTCTCCAGTCTCGACAGAATCTGAAGAAGCAAAGCATTGCACATCAATTGAAAAACAGGTCAATAAAACAAGGAACAGAGCAAACTGAACTCACTTCTCATACAAATGCACAACAATCTTTTGCGATCCCGTCTTGTGTGCCTTCAGGCTTCTGTACCTCCTACCTGATGGTAACAGTAAGAAGAGGGCATGCCCAGGGTGCTGGAGGTCCTTAATAATGGACACTGCCTTTCCGAGGCACCACTCCTTAAAGATGTCCTGTTCTGTGTACTTTGTAGACCTGTATTCAAGATGGAACTGACTAAATTTACAACCCTCTGCAGCTTCTTTTGGTCCTGTGTAGTAGCCACCCCATACCAGACAGTGATGCAGCCTGTCAGAATGCTCTTCACGGTACATCTATAGAAGTTTTTGAGTGTTTTGTTGACATGCCAAATCTCTTCAAACTTCAAAATCAAATTTGGTTTATTACACAACAACTAATCCAGAATTATCTTTCTGCTGGTGGGCTCAACCACAATCTGCTCTAAAAAGCCATCTCGTAGGTATTCCACAAATTCCCTCTCCTGGGTTCCAGCAACAACCTTTTCTTTCTAAACTATCTGCATATTGAAATCCCACGTGACTATAGTAACATTGGCATTATTACATGACTTTTCTATCCCCATTGTAATCTATATCTCATATCCTGGCTATTGCTTGGAGGCTTGTATATAACTCCCATCAGGGTCTTTTTACCCTTGCAGTTTACTAACTGCACAAGGATTCTACACCTTCTGATCCTATGTCACCTCTTTCTAAGGATTTAATGTGTATCCTTGGATGTTAAGCTCCCAACTATCTTTTTTCAGCCATGACTCAGAGATGCCAAGAACATCCTACCAACCATTCTCAACCATGCTACAAGATCATCTACCTTATTCCATATATTGCATACATTCAAAATATACCACATTCAGTCCTGTATTCACCTCTTTTTTTTGGTTTTGCCACCATGTTACACTTCAACTCAACCCACTAACTGCAATTTTGTCCTAGCATCTGCCTGTCCTTCCCCACAGTCTCACAACACGATGCATCAACTTATATATCAACTGCCTCAACCTCAGCCCTATCACTCTAGTTCTCATCCGCTTTCCAAATTAGTCTAAACCCTCCCCAATAACTCTAGCAAACTTGCCCACTGGATATTGGTCTACCTCTATTTCAGGTGTAAACCAACCTTTTTATACAGGTTATACCTTCCCCAGAAGAGATCTGATTGATCAAGAAATCTGAAATCCTGCCCCTTAAACTCATTCATCTGTACCATCATCCTATTACTGCCCAGACTAGCACATGATATTGGGAGTAATATATGAGATCATTGCTCATTAACCTCTTTCCTATCTCCCTAAATTCAGTAAGCCGGACCTCTTCCCCCTTTCTACATATGTCATGCAGCAATGTGCACTATGACCTCTGGCTTCTCACCCTTCCTCTTGAGCATCTTCTGCTGCCACTCTAAAACATCCTGGTCCCTAGCACCTGGGAGGCAACACAGAATCTCCTGTTGTCTCTTTTGCGGCCACTGAATCTCTTTATACTTCGGAAGTAGGAACCCAAGGACCAGCAACCCAGGAATTATATCTAATAAACCAGGTCCTTTCAATCATCTGGGACTGAACTCAAATCCACATTGTTCTGGAGTTCATGTGTGTTACTGGATAGGAGCAGGTGGGGACACAGGTCTCTCACTGACACTGTGCACAATTTCAAAGAGCTCTTTTTAAAACCTGCTCCAGGCACAATTTTTTTGTAAAATTCCTTGAATATCTATCACAGCCTTGGACAAACATGCATACCTGAACTTAAACTACAGTGGTGTTGAGAGTGCACGGAGATTAAGTGTATCGAACTTCCTGAACTATTGGAGTGGGAGTTGTTTGTAGTCAAGTGTGAATAGCTGAATTCATTTTTAAAAGGCAGAGCTAACTTTTATGTACTTTCTGAATGGCTGGAACAAAATATAATTCCTGTGAGTGGCTTTCAGACATGGTCTGGATTAGAATTTTGTTAGGATTTTGACACCACAGAAGCCTTCCATACTGCTGCATTGTAACCAGGTCAATTTCTCCTGTCCAGGGTGGGACAAGGTTCCTCCAGCCGGGCCCCTGTAGTGGTAATAGCTCCTCATGTCGCTAGTTTGCATCCTATCGCATCACACTAAATTTTCAGATCTATTGTCTGCAAACTTCTTTAAAAATTCAAAATCAATCTTTCAACTAATATCTTCCCAAAGAAAGCCACTGGACAGTAAAAGTTCTATCAAAGAATACAGTGGGGTGTGGGTCAGTTACAGATATGGGCAGAGAAGAGGCAGATGGACTGTTATCAAGGGAAGTGTAAGATGTTGAATTTTAGGAGATCAAATGAATGGGAGAAAACATAGAGTTAATGGTAAACTCTGAGCACTGAAGTAGAGAAAGATCTTGGGGTTCATGTCCATAGTTCACTCAAAGTGGCGATACAAGTGGATAAGCTGGTAAAGAAGGTGGCATGTTTGCCTTCATTGGTAGGGCTATTAAGTGTAAGAGTAAGGAAACCATGCTGCATGTATCATAAAAATTTCAGTTGAACCACATTTGGAGTATTACAGGTTCTGGTCACACTATTATAGAATGTGAAGACGATGCAGAAGAGGTTTAGAAGGATGCTGCCTGGATGTGAGGGTATGAAAAATGAGTAAAGGCTGCACACACTAGGGCTGTTCTCCTGAGAGTGCCAGAGGCTAAGGTGAGACCTGACAGGGATTTTATCAAAGTTCTGATAAAAGGTCCCGGCCTGAAATGCTAACTGTTCATTTCCCTCCATTGATGTTGCCTGTCTGCTGAGTGCCTTCACAGGATTGGGGAATGGGAGATGTGTAAAGGCGACATGAGGGGCAACTGTTTTTCCGCAGAGTGGCAGGTGCCTGGAATACGTCACTGTGGGTATTAATGGAATCAAGCAGATTAGTGGAGTTTAAGAGGTTTTTAGATAGACACGTGAATATGAAGGGAGTGGAGGGATATGGGTGCTGTACAGGAGGATGAATTTAGTATAAATTGTCATCAAGATCAGCACAGCATTTGGGGCTGAATGGTTTGTCCAGCGCTGTATCATTATTATATAAAAGAGAGGCTAGAGAAAAAGAAAGCATTGGATAAACAAAAACAACTCGGCAGGTAGAGGTAATGTGCTCAAAATAACACTTTCAGTCCCAATTCAGTCTCTGTTTCACAGAAGTTTTCCTGAAATAAAACATAGCATGGAAATGGATTTTAAGACTCTCCCTGGTTTGAGCAGGAAAGTCTATACTTCACTTGCGTTGTGTATTCCCTGACAATTCTGCTCCGCCAGCCCTTGCCCCTTGCTCACCTAATACACACAGGACAGCCCAGCCCAACAGGACTTTTCTGGTTACAAGGTGGCCGTCAGAAATATCAGTTTCCTGCTCTTCCTAGACATAATGCTGAGAAGTCTGCTGGCAGCATTCATTTGAAACTCAGGAGCAAATCGTCTGGGCATCGTATTTTTGTTGACACTAAATTTATCTGCTGAAACCAACCTTATAGTAAATTCAAAGTTGTTATTTTTAAAATAATAATTTGCCAGTTGTGTATGTCCTGCATTCTGGGAATGGTTTTAGAAACATAGAAACATAGAAACATAGAAAATAGGTGCAGGAGTAGGCCATTCGACCCTTCGAGCCTGCACCGCCATTTATTATGATCATGGCTGATCATCCAACTCAGAACCCCGCCCCAGCCTTCCCTCCATACCCACTGATCCCCGTAGCCACAAGGGCCATATCTAACTCCCTCTTAAATATAGCCAATGAACTGGCCTCAACTGTTTCCTGTGGCAGAGAATTCCACAGATTCACCTCTCTCTGTGTGAAGAAGTTTTTCCTAATCTCGGTCCTAAAAGGCTTCCTCCTCAAACTGTGACCCCTTGTTCTGGACTTCCCCAACATCGGGAACAATCTTCCTGAATCTAGCCTGTCCAATCCCTTTAGGATTTTATACGTTTCAATCAGATCCCCCCTCCATTTTCTAAATTCCAACGAGTACAAGCCCAGTTCATCCAGTCTTTCTTCATATGAAAGTCCTGCCATCCCAGGAATCAATCTGGTGAACCTTCTTTGTACTCCCTCTATGGCAAGGATGTCTTTCCTCAGATTAGGGGACCAAAACTGCACACAATACTCCAGGTGTGGTCTCACCAAGGCCTTGTACAACTGCAGTAGTACCTCCCTGCTCCTGTACTCGAATCCTCTCGCTATAAATGCCAGCATACCATTCGCCTTTTTCACCGTCTGCTGTACCTGCATGCCCACTTTCAATGACTGGTGTATAATGACACCCAGGTCCCATTGCACCTCCCCTTTTCCTAATCGGCCACCATTCAGATAATAATCTGTTTTACTATTTTTGCCACCAAAGTGGATAACTTCACATTTATCCACATTAAATTGCATCTGCCATGAATTTGCCCACTCACCCAACCTATCCAAGTCACTCTGCATCCTCTTAGCATCCTCCTCACAGCTAACACTGCCACCCAGCTTCGTGTCATCCGCAAACTTGGAGATGCTGCATTTAATTCCCTCATCCAAGTCATTAATATATATTGTAAACAACTGGGGTCCCAGCACTGAGCCTTGTGGTACCCCACTAGTCACCGCCTGCCATTCTGAATTCTTTAATTACTTCTAGAAGTATACTAGAAAAAAAATAAAACCAGTTCAACTAATTTGATTGAGATTTATCCCTGACCCATCAATAAAAGACAGAATTAGTTATGCTTTAAAAAAGAACATTTGCTTCTCTGGAAATCCGAAAAGAAAGCAAAATGTACACAACTGCCAAATTATTATTTTTAATTGCTTCTCTTGCTCATTTTAAAATGTGTTTCATGAGATTTTCAGTTGTAAACTAGAGTTGAATACTAAACTGGCATGACTTCCTCCAGGTGCACTTTAAAAGACTCAAACAATTGTTTTGAAGTACTTACTTTCTTGGGGCTGGTAAATCAAACCTACTATTGTGGTCTTCACAGAGAACTGTGATTGTTTCAACTGCTCAGCCCCTCTGCATTGTCTGAAAACGCAGAGCGCCTTTAACTTCTGGTGACTAGCCAATACATGTTCAGATTGCTGTTCACCATTTCTGATGATATCAGCTGTCTCTGACAGTACAAGCACTGCTTTGATTGAATCCCTTCTGATTTTGGAATTGCAATTAGCAGTATACCAGCTATGCGGTAATATCAGTCATATCACCTTGCAGAGTATCTTAACCACATTAATGCATGGGTAAAAACTTGCTCACATCTTCAATTGTACAAGCTCTGTGACAGGCTATGTTGTGGTGCATTAGAAGAATATACTAGTCAATATTAGAGAGCGAGAAGGTCTGTGTGGGAGATGAAGGAAGTAATTAAAATTCCCATGCATTTTCCAGAAAGCCATTCAGACATAAAATGAGACACGACTGGGAGAACATAGAACAGTGCAGCACAGGAACAGACACTTTGGTCTATGGCTGTGCCAAGGATGATGTCAAATTGAACCAATCTCTTCTGCCTGCACATGATCCATACCTCTCCATCCCTGCACATTCATATGCCTGTCTAAAAGCCTCCCAAATGCTATTCTTATAGCTGCTTCCACTACCATCCCTGCCAGTGTGTTCCTGGCACTACTTCCTGTGCAAAATAACTTGCCCCATACATCTGCTTTATATTTTCCCCCTCTACCCTTCATATTATTACCCTGCAAAAAATGCTTCTGACTCTTTACCCATATCTATTTCTCACATAAACATCTATCAAGTCTTTCCTTAGCTTCCAAAGCTCCTGAGAAAGCAATCCAATTTGTCCAACTTCCCCTTGAAGTAAATTCCCTCAAATTCAGGCAGAATCCTGGTAAACCCCTTCTGCATCCATTCCAAATCCTCCACATACTTCCTGTAATGGAAAGGCTGCATACAATACTCCATTTGCAGTCTATGTTTTATATAAATGTGTCATGAACTGCCTGCGTTTGATACCTCACCTTGGTCACCTCCTCAAAGAATTTAATCAAGGTTGTAAGACATAAACAAAAGTCCAAACAACGTCAATACTGGTAGGGAAATCCCAAGGACAATGGTCAGTTTTGCATCACACTTAATATTCCATAAGTACATTTGTGTCACAACCACAGACTCTGCTGTGGAGGTAGAGCTGAAAAGGTTGGATAATCACCCTCATGAAAGTATGCATTCCATCCAATTAGGGTTTCTCGGTTGCTGGATTTAATTCCCTTGCTTTATTTTCAGTCTTGTTGAGGCTAGACCGAAGTAAAGTGACAGCAATGATCTCTGCTTTATCTTAGTCCATGTTCTGGGAAAGAAGATTACAATTTAGATTGACACTGTAAAGGAGTGGTATTCATGTAGTATTAAGTTACTGGTTCTGAGCTGCAGTGACAGTTTTGGATCTTTTGTTAGAGAGTTTTAGTTGGCAGCCCTGTTGGACAACTGTTCATTATTTTCCTTTTGTTCAGCACAGTTCGTCTTTAAACTTAGTGAACTGTTCATTCTGCTTCTGTGTCTCTCCCTCTGCACTTGGACCTTCACCGAACGTCGTGTCAGCAAGACTCAACCATCAAAATGAACCCAGCGGAAAGGAAACAGCAGACCTTGGCCCTGGGTTCTGTTAGGAGAGAAGTCAAGATCAGTGGAGGCTGGGTTGGCTGAAGTGGCTCATGCAGTGCGACAACTGTTCTCAGAGCCCAAACCGAAGTTTGTTAGTCAGACGGAGGAGAGATTAAAGTAACTGGAGACTGGATCGCCAGAAATGGTTCACACAACTACTTTCAGCGTGGCAGCTCGTAACAGACAGTCAAATTCAGGTGGTAGCTATTACCGCTCTCGCTGCCACTATTCTGTAACCTTCTGCCAGGACAGTCCCACTCCCAGCATCAGCATCTCCCACATCCTCTTCAGCCTTGGCCTCAGCCTCTAGTGCAACAACTCCCTTCAAAACATTCAGATCTGAACTGAGCTTCCCTCCTCCAGACAGAAACTCCAGTCACCCCATTGACTGCTGGAACTTTATTACACAGTGTGAGCTGACTTTCCAAGCCCATCCAGGTCGGTTCAGCGATGAAACACAAAAACTGGCCTCCATCGTGAACCTGTCAGCCAGACCCCCACTCAGCCTGCTCAAGGCCCCACGAGAACAAGATTCCCCTGCAGCCTAGTCTTTCCGGCAATTTGTAATCATGCTCAAGAGTGTGTTTGATCTTCCAGCACAGGGTCAGAATGCTGCCCGCCAACTCTTGGACCTGTGCAAAGGGAAAAGGATAGTGAGGGACTACACAGCAAAGCTTTGCTCACTTGCAGTTGAGACAGTGTGGAACATGGGATCACAGTGCGTAATGAAAGGACAGCCTGGTTGACCTGATAAATCCGGCCATTTCAATAAACGGGAGGGCAGCTGAGTGGTGCAGAGAGAGAATGTCCTGAGTCTCCTGTCTTTAGATCATTCTCTGTCTTCACTCTCTCTCTCTCACCACCCAGAACACAGACTGCAGAGGAGTCTATGCAGACTGGAGGCACACATCTACCTCAGGAGGAATAAGATCAGAGCCCCTCCTTCCTCATGCATAGTTGCCTCTTCAACTTTAACCTTGGCCTCTAATGCCTCAATTCCCTTGAGGACTCCTGTGCCTGAACTGAGCATCACTCCACCAGACAGATACTCCAGTGACCCAAATGGCTGCTGGAATGTAATTATCCTATGTGAACCGACTTTCCAAGCCTAGCCAGGTCAATTCAGTGATGATGCACAAAAGCTGGTTTCTGTGGTGAATCTATTAGATTCCCCACTCAGCCTGTTTGATGCCCTACGAGATAAATGTTCCCCTGCTGTCCACTCTCTAAAGAGTGATTTGGGGAATACGAACTGAAATGAAGGCCGTCCAAAGTCAGATCCAAGCCCAGGTGGGGGGCCTCCCGACTGAAAGTTTGTCCCCGTCACTGTGAACCACGGAGTGTTGGAGTGGGGTCATTCTTCCTGTCCGCATGGCCATGCATAAATTCAACAGACTCTGGAATTTATAAAGAGACAATTTTGGTGGTTGTCTATGTCTCAAGAGATCCACAACTTCATCTCTGCGTGTTCCACTTGTGCCGAGAATAAGACAACATGTCAGAACCCTGTCCACTGCCCGCACCTCACCGCTCCTGGTCCCACCAAGTGGTGGCTTCATCACTGGCTTGCCTCCATCGGAGGGGAACCCTGTCATTCTGGTAGTTGTGGACCGGTTCTCCAATACAACCCATTTGATTGTTCTCCTGAGTCTCCACTCAGCTTGCAAAACTGCCGCCCTCACGGCTCAGCACGTGCTCAGGCTGCGTGGCTTCCCTCAGGACATAGTGTCTGATTGAGGACCAGAGTTCATGAAAGACTTTCTGTTCTCTCTCAGGAGCCACAGCCAGCCTCTCATCAGGCTTTCATCCCAAGACGCAAAGGCAGCTTACTGGCACCTAAAAAACAGTTGCTTCGGGCAGATGGGGCTCATCAGCCGTGGTTGGCAGCTCATCTAGGAGAAGAGAAACTCTGATCTCAAACCTTTGCTGACTTGCGACTATATCCACTCATGAGAAAGGCTTCAGGAGTAAACCCCAAGGAAAAAATCTGGAGCGGGAGTCCCTACATTGAGTTCAATTCTGACTGGCAACTCTTGCGACACTGCTGGTACTAAACTGTATTGACCTCCGCTGTTCCTTTGGGTTCATCAGATGCATGGAGACGGGGAGCTTGCTACATGGGAAAAAGGTTGCCCTCCATATTATACTGCCCAGGCTTGCATATATAGACAGCTAGGACACAATATCCATGGTTAACTTTGACCGCTGGAGGTCCTCAACATCCTTGAGAACTGCTCATATAACAGAATTCCAGAGCTGCTCAGTATAAACTGAGGTATGCTATTAAATTATTTTCTGAAACTTTTTAGCACAACAAATATGGCATGGCAGTGGACATATTTCATTAGGAGTTGAGGAGACTCAAATGTCACCAAAGGCATTCGCAAATTTCTATGGGTGTTCCATGGAGGGTACTCCAGTTGGTTGTATCACCACCCGATATGGAGAGGCAGCAGAAAGTTGCAAACTCAGCCATTGCCATCGTGGGCACTAGCCTCCTCAGCATCAAGGACATCTTCAAAAGGCAAAGCCTCAGAAAGACGGCATCCATCTTTAAGGACACCCATCACCTAGGACATACCCTCCTTTCCTTGCTACCATCAAGGAGAAGGTACAGGAGCCTAAGGATACACACTCAATATTTTAGGCATAGCTCCTTCCCTTGCCCTATCAGACTTCTGGATGGATGATGAACCCATGAACACCACCTCCTTATTTTTCTATTTGTTTTTTTAGTTTTCTTTGCTCGCTTATGTATACTTATTTAACTCCTTATACAAATGTTTGTATATATTTCTTAGTGTAATTTATAGTTCTTTTACTATTATGTATTGCAATGCACCGCTGCCACAAAACAACATATTTCATGACATATGCCAATAATATTAAACTGATTCTGCTTCTGATTCTGATCCTTATTCAAATGCACAGTCCATAAAAAGATGGATGGTCATCTCATCTGTATGACATCAATCTCAAGAACAGCACACAGCGGGAGTGAAATCCGGGTTGTGCAGAAAGGCTCTTGACAGGGAAGGCTCATCTTAGAGCCAGATCAACCTGTTCTTGGTGCCTGTTTTCTGAGTTCTGTTGATGAGCCATTCTGCTAAATGATGTTGTCAGCCTGCTTGGGGAAAACATCCCACAAGACCCATTTTGTTCATTCCAGGAGGGGCTGCAGGAGGTCCTGGCCTGACTACTGCCTGATGGACTTGCAGTCAAAGGTGTTTCTCTGCAATTTTTTGTTTACAAAAGACAGGTAATATGGCAAGGCTCAGTGGAACATTGGATGGCAACAAAACCAGGCCCATTATTCACAATGCCATAGACAGGTAGAATCTGTACACATACTGATACTCAGTGCTTGCATAGTTCAATTCAGTGCACAGCTTGATGTTCCCAGTCTCCACCCAGCTAACAGGAGTCACCTACCACTTCTTTCCAACTCATCACCTGCAGCCTATTTAAACCCAGTTGTGATCCATAGCCCTTGTTCACTCGCCGAACCAACCAGCCTCAACCAGTTGTTCCTAAACTTCAGTTTCATTGTTTTCTGTAACTATAGTATCTGCCCTTTCTTGTTTTGTGCCTCCCCCCACACCCCGTCATGTCTTGTTATTTTGCAGTTGATTATCAAAAGTCCTTCTCACCAATAAATTGTCTCCACTGCAACACACCCAAAATGCTGGAGGATCTCAGTAGGTCCATTACCATCACACCCTCTCAGAGTGTTTGTAAAATAAGCTGTCTACCTGGGAGATGCCCAGTGACGTCAGAAACCTTATCACTCTGGACCTCCAAATTGACAAGCATCTTATGGAATGACCCTCTAGATCATCAGCCAGAGCCCCAGTTCTGTTCACAGAACTATTTCGGGCTGCTGGACTCCTCCACAGCCCATGCAGTCACGGAGAGCTCCATATTAAAATATATTATCAGTCTAACTTAAACCAAGGGAAAGAGTGGAAAAAGTTATGACCAAAATGTAGGATTTATAATTACACCGAGAAGTACCAGTGTTGTAAACATTATTTCAAACAGCTGCAATTCATAATACCCTTGCTTTGTGAGAAAGGTTTACAAGAAGGAATAGGTGTAAGAATATTGTTTTCAGTTCAAAGGTAGTGTCTCTTTGCTGCAATTCTTCCTTTTATTCAGATCCATTAAATCTTACTTTAAATTAAAGAGGTGTTGTGATGAGTTCCTCACATCTAGTCATCATTAAGATGCAAGATGTTAGAGAATAGAAGCATAGAAACATAGAAAACCTACAGAACAATATAGGACCTTTGGCCCACAAAGCTGTGCCAAACATGTCCCTACCTTAGAATAGCTAGGCTTCACCCATAGCCCTCTATTTTCCTAAGCTCCATGTAGCCATCCAGGAGTCTCTTAAAAGACACTATCATTTCTGCCTCCACCACTGCCATCAGCAGTCGATTCCATGCACTCACCACTCTCTGTGTGAAATACTTACCCTTGACATCTCATCTCTACCTACTTACGAGCATCTTAAACTATACCCTCTTGTGCGAGTCATTTCAGCCCTGGGGAAAAGCCTCTGACTATTCACATGATCAATGCCTCTCATTACCTTCTACACCTCTATCAGGTCACCTCTCATCCTCTGTCACTCCAAGGAGAAAAAGGTTGAGTTCACTCAACCTATTCTCATAAGGCATGCTCCCCAATCCAGGCAACGGACTTGTAAATGTCCTCTGCACTCTTCCTATGGTTTCCACATCCTTCCTGTAGTGAGGTGACCAGAATTGAGCACAGTACTCCAAGTGGGGTCTGACCAGGGTCCTATATAACTGCAACCTTACCTCTCGGCTCTTAAACTCAATCCCACGATTGATGAAGGCCAATGCACCGTATGCTTTCTTACCATAGAGTGAACCTGCGTAGCAGCTTTAAGTGTTCTATGGACTCGGACCCTAAGATCCCTCTGATCCTCCACACTGCCATTAATGCTATATTCTGCCAATGTATTTGACCTACCAAAATGAACCACCTCACAGTTGTCTGGGTTGATTTCCATCTGCCACTTCTCAGCCCAGTTTTGCATTCTACAATGGCCTGCTATAACCTCTGACAGCCCTCCACACTATCCACAACACCACCAACCTTTGTGTCATCAGCAAAGTTACTAAGCCATCCCTCTACTTCCTCATCCAGGTCATTTATAAAAATCAAAAAGAGTAGGGATCCCAGAACAGATCCGAGGCACACCACTGGTCACCAATCTCCATGCAGAATATGACCCATCTACAACCACTCTGTTTCTTCTGTGGGCAGGCCAGTTCTGGATCGAAAAGACAATATCCCCTTAGATCCCATGTCTGCTTACTTTCTCAATAAGCCTTGCGTGAGGTACCTTGTCAAATGCCTTGCTAAAATCCATATACACTACATCTATGGCTCTACCTTCATCAGTGTGTTTAGTCACATCCTCAAAAAATTCAATCAGGCTTGTAAGGCATGACCTGCCTTTGAAAAAGCCATGCTGACTATTCCTAATCATATTATGTCTTTCTAAATGTTCATAAATCCTGCCTCTCAGGATCTTTTCCATCAACTTACCAACCACTGAAGTAATACTCACTGGTCTATAATTTCCTAGGCTATCCCTACTACCTTTCTTGAATAAGGGAACAACATCCGCAACCCTCCAATCCTCCGGAATCTCTCCCATCCTCATTGATGATGCAAAGGTCATCGTCAGAGGCTCAGCAATCTCCTCCCTCACTTCCCACAGTAGACTTGGGTGCATCCCGTCAAGTCCTGGTGACTTATCCAACTTGATGCTTTCCAAAAGCTCTAGCACATCCTCTTCCTTAATACCTACATGCTCAAGTTTTTCAGTGCACTGCAAGTCATCCCTACAATTGCCAAGATCCTTTTCCGTAGTGACTACTGAAGCAAGGTATTCATTAAGTAGCTCTGCTATTTCCTCCGGTTCCAAACGCACTTTTCCACTGTTCCACTGTCACAGTTGATTGGTCCTATTCTCTCACATTTTATCCTCTTGCTCTTCACATACTTGTAGAATGCCTTGGGGTTTTCCTTAATCCTGTCTGCCAAAGACCTTCTCATGTCCCCGACTGGCTCTCCTAATTTCATTCTTAAGCTCCTTCCGGCTAGCCTTATAATCTTCTGGATTCCTATCATTACCGAGTTTTTTTTTAACCTTTCATAAGCTCTTCTTTTCTTCTTGACTAGATTTACAACAGCCTTTGTAAACCACAGTTCCTATACCCTAACATCCTTTCCATGTCTCATTGGAATGTACCTATGCAGAACCCCATGCAAATACCCCTGAACATTTGCGCCATTTCTTCTGTACGTTTCCCTGAGAACATCTGTTTCCAATCTATGCTTCCAAGTTCCTGCCTGATATTTCCCCTTACTCCAATTAAATGCTTCCCTAATTTGTCTGTTCCTATACCTCTCCAGGAGATAGAGGTACAGGAGATAGAATTGTGATCACTATCTCCAAAATGCTTTCCCACTGAGAGACCTGACACCTGACCAGGTTCATTTCCCAAAACCAGATCAAGTGGAGCCTCTCCTCTTGTAGGCTTATCTACATATTGTGTCAAGAAATCCTCCTGAACACACCTCACAAACTCCACCCTATCTAAACCCCTCACTCTAGGGAGATGCCAATCAATATTTGGGAAATTAAAATCTCCCACCACGACAACCCTGTTATTATTACGCCTTTTCAGAATCTGTTTCCCTATTTGCTCCTCGATGTCCCTGTTACTATTGGGTGGTCTATAAAAAACACCTAGTAGATTTATTGATCCCTTCTTATTCCTAACTTCCACCCACAGAGACTCCGTAGACAATCCCTCCATGACTTCCTCCTTATCTGCAGCCGTGATACTATCTCTGATCTACAGTGCCACACCCCCACCTCTTTTGCCTCCCTCCCTGTCTTTTCTGAAACATCTAAAGCCTGGCACTTGAAGTAGCCATTCCTGCCCCTGCACAATCGAAGTCTCTGTAATGGCCACGACATCATAGGTTCAAGTGCTGATCCACACTCTAAGCTCATCCGCTTTATTCATAATACTCCTCGTATTAAAATAGACACATCTCAAACTATCGGTCTGAACGCGTCCCTTCTCTATCACCTGCCTATCCTCCGTTCCGCACTGTCTCCAAGCTTTCTCTATTTGTGAGCCAACCTCCCTTTCCTCTGTCACTGCAGTTCGGTTCCCACCCCGCAGCAATTCTCGTTTAAACTCTCCCCAATAGCCTTAGCAAACCTTCCCGCCTTTAAGACATCTTTGTAATGTTGGCAACTAGCATTATCAGTGAACACAACAAATGGGACATAATTGAAACCTCCCTCCAGTGTATTTGAACTAAGAATAGCTGCTGAGACATTTTCCCGGCTTCAAATGTCGCCATTGTTCAGCCTTTCAGTCATTAATCCAGACAGCCTGGGACAAATTCAGACCAGAGCCGAAAATGTTACTGTCTGTATGGTCAAGAGGTTTATAGACTGGATCAGATTCTAACTCACACTCCAAAGCTAAAAGTAAAGTTGCATTAATCTTGTGGTTAACATTCTTATTTTTGCTTCGTCTTCTTGTTTGTATATTTAAATAGTTCCTGTTTCTGATTCTTGAAAATATCTGTGGTACAGAATCATAAAACATTGGAATTAATCATTGGCTGGGCATGAATTAGTGAACTATATTTAGACAATATATACTGTATATCTGCACACATATATACAGACTGTTGCAAGAAACATTGTTATTATAGTAGGTGATTTTAGCTTTCCACATATCGACTGGGTCAATACTGCAAAAGGACTAGGTGGGATAGAGTTTGTCAAATGTGTTCAGGAGAGTTTCCTTTATCAGTACATAGGAGTCCCAATGAGAGAGCATGCAATACTGGATTTGCTATTGAGAATTGAGACAAGGCAGGGGACAGAAGTTTGTGTCGGGGAGCGCTTTGTAAATGTCGGCCCAGGTCAGAGTTGGGCCGACATTTACATGCCGGGCAGCACCTAATTAATTAGCTTGTTTACTTCGGCTTTTTTCTTAAAGATGTGCTGGGTGTGTTCCGACTACCGCTGCACCCCTACATTCTTCGCGGCAATGTATCAGTCCGCGGCCCAGAGGTTGGGGACCACTGCTCTGGAAGACAAAAATGATAATTCACGTGTGGAGCCAAAACAGATGGGGGAGCTCTTAAATGAATTCTTTGCATCTGTAATTAATCAGGAAACGGACAGAGTCTATAGAACTGAAGCAAATCGGCAACAACTTCATGGACTCTGTACAGATTACAGAGGAGGAGGTGTTTGCTACCCTGAGGCATATCAGGGTGGATAAATCTCCAGGGTGTGACCAGGTGTTCCCCCAGTCCCTATGGAGGGGCAAGTGCAGAAATGGTCAGGACCCTAGCTGAGATAGTTAAATCATCCTTATCATGAGGGGATGTACCAGAGGATTGGGTGATAGCCAATGTTGTTCCATTGTTTAAAAAAAGCTCTAAACATAAACCAGGAAATTATAGAAACATAGAAACATAGAAAATAGGTGCAGGAGTAGGCCATTCGGCCCTTTGAGCCTGCACCGCCATTTATTATGATCATGGCTGATCATCCAACTCAGAACACTGCCCCAGCCTTCCCTCCATACCCCCTGATCCCCGTAGCCACAAGGGCCATATCTAACTCCCTCTTAAATATAGCCAATGAGCTGGCCTCAACTGTTTCCTGTGGCAGAGAATTCCACAGATTCACCACTCTCTGTGTGAAGAAGTTTTTCCTAATCTCGGTCCTAAAAGGCTTCCCCTCTATCCTCAAACTGTGGCCCCTCGTTCTGGACTTTCCCAACATCGGGAACAATCTTCCTGCATCTAACCTGTCCAATCCCTTTAGGATCTTATACGTTTCAATCAGATCCCCCCTCAATCTTCTAAATTCCAACGAGTACAAGCCCAGTTCATCCAGTCTTTCTTCATATGAAAGTCCTGCCATCCCAGGAATCAATCTGGTGAACCTTCTTTGTACTCCCTCTATGGCAAGGATGTCTTTCCTCAGATTAGGGGACCAAAACTGCACACAATACTCCAGGTGTGGTCTCACCAAGGCCTTGTACAACTGCAGTAGTACCTCCCTGCTCCTGTACTCGAATCCTCTCGCTATAAATGCCAGCATACCATTCGCATTTTTCACCGCCTGCTGTACCTGCATGCCCACTTTCAATGACTGGTGTATAATGACACCCAGGTCTCGTTGCACCTCCCCTTTTCCTAATCGGCCACCATTCAGATAATAATCTGTTTTCCTATTTTTGCCACCAAAGTGGATAACTTCACATTTATCCACATTAAATTGCATCTGCCATGAATTTGCCCACTCACCCAACCTATCCAAGTCACCCTGCATCCTCTTAGCATCCTCCTCACAGCTAACACTGCCACCCAGCTTCGTGTCATCCGCAAACTTGGAGATGCTGCATTTAATTCCCTCATCCAAGTCATTAATATATATTGTAAACAACTGGGGTCCCAGCACTGAGCCTTGCGGTACCCCACTAGTCACCGCCTGCCATTCTGAAAAGGTCCCGTTTATTCCCACTCTTTGCTTCCTGTCTGCTAACCAATTCTCCACCCACACCAATACCTTACCCCTAATACCGTGTGCTTTAAGTTTGCACACTAATCTCCTGTGTGGGACCTTGTCAAAAGCCTTTTGAAAATCCAAATTATACCACATCCACTGGTTCTCCCCTATCCACTCTACTAGTTACATCCTCAAAAGATTCTATGAGATTCGTCAGACATGATTTTCCTTTCACAAATCCATGCTGACTTTGTCCGATCATTTCTCCGCTTTCCAAATGTGCTGTTATCACATCCTTGATAACTGACTCCAGCAGTTTCCCCACCACCGACGTTAGGCTAACCGGTCTATGGACCACTGAGTCTGACATCAGTTGTGGGAAAGTTATTGAAGGTATTTTTAGGGACCGGATATATAAGCATTTGGATAGACATGACTGATTAAGGATAGTAAGCATTGCTTTGTGAGTGATAGGTCATGTCTACCAATATTGTAGAGTTTTTTGAGGAAATTACCAGGAAAGTGGATGCAGGCAAGGCTCTAGATGTTGTCCATATTGACGTTAGTAAGGCATTGACAAGGTCCCACATGGGAGGATTGTAAAGAAAGTTTAGTTGCTCAACATTTAGGATGCAGTAGTAAAATATATTAGACATTAACTTTGTGGGAGAAGCCTAAGAGTGGTAGCAGATGGTTGCCTCTCTGACTGAAGACAACCTGTGCAACAGGGATTGGTGCTGGGTCTTTTGTTGTTTGTCAACTATATCAATAATCTGGATGATAATGTGGTTAACTGGATCAGCAAATATGCAGATGACACCAAGTTTGGAGTGTTGTGGACTGTGAGGAAGGCTTGCAGTGGGATCTGGACGAGCTGGAGAAATGGGCTGAAAAATGACAGAATTTAATGCAGACAAGTGTGAGGTTTTGCACTTTGGTAGGACCAACAAGTGTAGGTCTAATACAGTGAATGGTAGGGCACTGAGGAATGTGGTAGAACAGAGGGGGTGGTGTCACAGGTAGGTAGGGCCGTAAAGAAAGATTTTGGCACATCGGCCTTCATAAATCAAAATATTGAGCACAGGAGATGGGATTTTATTTTGCGGTTGTGTAAGACTCTGGTGAGGCCTAATTTGGAGTATTGTGTGCAGTTTTGGTCACCTACCTTCAGGAAAGATATGAATAAGCTTGAAAAAGTACAGAGAAAATTTACAAGGATGTTGCAGGGACTGAAGGTCCTGAGTTATAAGGAAAGATCAAATTGGTTTGGACCGTATGCTTTAGAACATAAAAGGTTGATTTGATAGAGGTATACAGACAGCGTAAATCCAAGCAGGATTTTTCCACTGAGGTTTTGTGGAAATACAACCAGAGGTCATGGGTTAAGGATAAAAGTTGAGAAGTTTAACAGGAAGCTGAGGGGAAATTTCTTACGTCAGAGGGTCGTGAGAGTGTGGAATGAGTTGCCAGTTCAAGTGGTAAATGAAAGCTTGATTTCAACAGAGAAGTTTGGATAGGTACATGGATAGTAGGGGTACAGAGGACTATGGTCCTGGTGCAGGTCAATGAGAGTAGCCAGTGTAAGTAGTTTTGACATGGACTAAATGCTACTTTGCTATAACTTTATAAACATATATATAGCCCTCCCACTTTCATTGCCCTCCAAAATATACAGAAAATTTCACTTTATCAGTTATAATATATTCCAAAAATGTTGAAGCAGCTATATTTGTGACCTTTATGCCAATTTTGTTGTATGGTTTGATCATATTTCAGTGGCCTATGCATCAAATTTCCAAAACTTTGAAGAATAAACTCAGAACACAATTGTACATGGAAGGTGACTATTTGGCTGAATTTGGACCTTCCTGTTTGTTGGTTTAGCCTATGGATGCAGGTTACTGTTGGAATTCAGAATTGAAACTGAGAATCTATCAGCCAGACTTTACAGGCATAATCTCGCATCACCATCAGAACCCTTTCTGGAGTCTGCTGCTCACTTCATTATAATTACAGTGCGGACAGGGCTCAGGTTTTTGATTTACTGAGAAGATGACAGAAATGTTCTGGGTTCATGTGATGTTGGGGTGTGATGTAGGCAGAGAGACTTAGAGTCATGAGGAGATGTTTATGAACCCATGAAAACTACCCATTATTTTTGCACGCTTTTTGCACTACATTAAATCTCAAAACTCATTAAATTTAAAATGTGCACATCTTTATTAAAAAATCATTAAACCTCTTCCAACAACATTCTGCAAATAACAATCATGTACACTTCGTGGCCACTTTAATAGGTGCACCTGTACACCTGCTCACTAATGCAAATATCCGATCAGCCAATCATGTAGCAGCAACTCAATGTATAAAAGCATGCAGACATGGTCAAGAGGTTCAGTTGCTGTTCAGACCAAATATCAGAATCGGGAAGAAACATGAGCTAAGTGCATCTTACCATGAAATAATTGTTTGTGCCAGGCATGGTGTTTTGAGTTTCTCAGAAACTGCTGATCTCCTAGGATTTTTATGCATAACATTCTCTAGAGTTTAGTAAGAATGGTGCATGAAAAATTCCAGTGAGTCACAGTTCTATGGGAGAAAACGCCTCATTAATGAGAGAGGTCAGAGAAGAATGGTCAGACTGGTTCAAGCTAACAGGAAGGTGGCAGTAACTCAAATAACCAAATGTTATAACAGTGGTGAGCAGGGACACAAATTAAGTCTCCTACGTAACTTTTACAATATCATTTCATTTTTATTGACGTATTTTTCTACAATATAATTCTATTTTTAACATGTTTGCAAACATTTTTGGCCAGATTAACCAGGAATAGCTCACTACCTAGAATCACTGATTTTGGTCTCCGTGTACCTACACCTACTTGTGCCAAGTGTCTTACAACACAGTCTCTCCTCGTGTGTGCTGGTCTGAGAATTACTTCAGTTTGACTGGCTGAACACTGAACATTCTGTTCACAGCCACAGGCACAGCCCTTATGATCTCGATTTTGATATCCTTTGTCACATTTTTTTTTTACCAAATGCTCTCCATCCACCCAACTAAGGAGACCATTACTCATCCTTTCAAATCTCTTTTTTCAATTCTTTCAGAAGAGATCACTGAAAACCTAAGTATTCCTGGTAGTAGGTGGCAACTTGTTTGAGGTTTTCAATATATTAGTATTAAATAGAAATTGATAGAAATATGGCCAGTGAAATGGGAATCTACAATCAAGTGCCGTGCTCTAAAAACTAGAAAGGGACTTTCAGGAATGAAATTAGGCAACTTTTCTGTTCATGGGTGGAGAGGTTTGGAATTCTGTTTCTCAAATACCATTTTGATTTAAGATTAATTGTTAAATTTACTACATATTTTACATCACCAAGGACATGCTCTGTTCTCATTGCTGCTATCAGGAAGGAGGTAGCGAAACCTGAAGGGACACACTCAACAATTCAGGAACAGCTTTTTCCCCCTCCACCTTCCAATTTCTAAATGGACATTGAACCCATGAACACTACCTCACTACTCTTAGCAATTTTTCACTGCTTATTTAATTTAACTACTTAATAGACATATAACTACTGTAATTCACATTTTTTCTCTATTATTGTGTATTGCATTGTATTACTGCTGCAAAGACAACAAATTTCACAACATATGCTGGTAATATTGAATCAGGTGCTGATTCTGATTCTGATTTTGCTCTTTATGGTGATTTTAACTTTGTGGTTGATAAATTTCTGTAAACCAAATGAATTAATGGCAATGGGACAAATGTTCAAACGTTTATGTCATGTAGACATTAAATCAGCCATGATCTCGTCAATGGCTGGGTAAATTCATGGACCAAATGACTAACTACTATTCCCATGTTCGTATGCCAGGAAAAGCTTCAGAGGGCTGGCAATTAGATAACTTGTTGGCTGGCAATAAGAGGCAATTAAGATGAAATCCTGTTTATTTTAACAAATATAAAATTCATCTGCTCAGTGTAATTCTACCTTAAAACAAGTTTTATTGAAATTAGTCTGTAATTTATGTCTAGCATTCTGTAGAAGCAGCTTACTCACTACCGTTAATGAAGGCTGATCACAAACTACAAGTCTTGATCCAGTCATTTATCAGTCAACCCTAACAACTCAATTTCGTCTCGAATTTGTAAAGATTAATCCCTTCAGAATTTAGCTCCAGGGTCATTTGCAATGTGGCCTGGTTTTCATTTACAGTAAAAGATCAGAATTACTTACAGTATAAACTGGCCTTACAGAGAAAGCAAACTATGTACAGATACTCATTTATTAAGTAAGCAAGGGACTTAATGGATGCTTCCGACCTGCTGATTTCTTCCAGTGTTTTATATGTGGGTGATATAAATCCTTGACCAGGTTTCATTATTTTGTCAAACCTTATCCCCTTCATCCAAGTAAATCATGTAAAATTATGAGGCAATCTCCTTGATTATAATTCATAACCAGGTCAAAATAAAGAAATGGTAAGTAATCAGCATAAAGGCAATATTGCAGTTCCACAAAATTAAAAACATTAATGTCTGCCAAGATATTGGTAAAAATGCCAATAGCTGACTTTGCATTTCTCCATATCCTTTCAGTATCTCTGGTGCCAAATGTTATTGGCACCAGTCAACTTTAAAATCACTATTTTCTCTGCCAAACTTTGCATTACTAATTACATATATAGCAATTCTAAAAAAGAAACGAAGAAAGAGCTTAAAATTAAGAATTAAGAATTATAAAGCAAAGCTTTAATAACGTGTTTATTTTACTTATTTTCAGATGCTATATTTTCAAGTCACCTCTTTTTTATATTCCTCAGATACCAAAATAAAAATAATTCAAATGAAAAAAAAGACAATGTTATTTTGAGAGAAGTTTAATTAGTAATGCATATAAAGCACAACCTAAGCAGAGAATAGTTTGTTTTGTTTTTTTCCCTCCATCTACACACCTTTATCTTTAATAAATATACCACTTCAAAAAGCATCGTGTATTTCCAGGCATTTTTTAGACCCTAATATTACATACTGTATGTTTACAGTTTGATTCTTTATTGCCATACAGAGGAGATGATCTGTGATTTCGTAACATATATTGTTGAGGGACTGCGTTGTTCAATAAACTGCAATTTGCATCTATTCTCAATATACCCTCGGGTTCACTATTCCTGTAACAAGTTGAATTCGAATTTCGACAAATTAGTATGATTCTGATGCTGTTCCAACACTTTAACATCTTGTATTACACTACACCATGCCAAAAAAATAAACATACATTGAGTGAGCTTGGCACATGTGTGTGCAGTAATGAACGTGATCAAAAACAGATGCCTTATGCTACCTCTTTGTTGGTGGAAGAGATATCATGCTTCTCATTTATTTTGCATTGACATGTATTAAACGTATTAAATGTGAAATTCAGAATGTGATGTTTGACCTTTTCCCATCCATTACAGTGGGAAACAGCTGTAATTTTATTCCCCAGCGTAGCCACAGGTTGTTTCCAGTACTGAAGATTGTTTTATTTGCTAAGCTTATGGCACACAATTTCAAAATTCTTCACAAGATCTGCTTCTTATTTGTTTTTGTTTTTGTTAAAATTGTCAATATGAAGAATTCCATTCCTGGAACGATTGTTAAACTGGATATTTGAAGAACTGTTCTGAATGAAATGTTAGCACGAATTGTGACTGCAGTAAATTGAAGGATTATTGTCAAGCAAGGTAAGAAAGCAAACCATTCTGAAAAATATGAAGCAATTGTCTTCAATTAACTAACTGCTGTTTATGGATAGTTATCTTATTGAAATACATTTATTCACTCACTTCATTAGGTACATCTGTACACTTGCTTGTTAATGCAAATATCTAATCGGTCGATCACATGGCAGCACCTCAATGCATAAAAGCATGCAGACATGGTCAAGAGATTCAGTTGTTATTCAGACCAAACATCAGAATGGGGCAGAAAGGTAATCTAAGTGTATTTGACCGTAGAATGATTGTTAGTGCCAGTTGGGGTAGTTTGAGAATCTCAGACCCTGCTGATCTCCTTGTGGTCTCGAGTGTTTACAGACAATGGTGCAAAAAAAAAAATCCAGTGAGCGGCAGTTCTGTGGGGGAAAATGCCTTGTTAATGAAAAAGGTCAGAGTAGGTTGCCCAGACTGGTTCAAAGTACAATGCATAACAAGCCTTTCCAGTCCAACCAGCCACACTAACCAGCAACCCAGCACCAATTAACCTATTAACTAGTACGCCATTGGACTCTGGTAGGAAACCGGAGCACCTGACAGAAACCCACATGGTTAACGGGAGAATATACAAACGATGTCCGAATTGAACTTCGAACATCGGAAAGCCCCAAGCTCTAATAGCATTGCCGTAAACACTGTGAAACCATGACGACAAGTTATTTTCATTAACTCAAAATGAGCAAAGTTTTGTGACATGCTTAGATGCCATTTTCATTACTTCAGGAATGTTATCTTAAGTCCAAATGTAGGATTTGTGCTTGAGGGTGGTGTATCTTTGGAAGTTTGTACCATGGAGGGCTGTGGAAGTTTACTCAGTAAGTTAGAAACATAGAAGATAGAAAACCTGCAGCACAATACAGGCTGTTCAGCCCACAATGCTGTGCCGAACGTGTCCTTACCTTAGAAATTGCCTAGGTTTACCCATAGCCCTCTATTTTTCTAAGCTTCGTGTGCCTATCCAGGAGTCTCTTAAAAGACCCTATAGTATCCGCCTCCACCACTGCCACCAGCAGCCCATTCCATGCACTCACCACTTTCTGCATAAAAAAATTACACCTGACACCTCCTCCGTACCTACTTCCAAGCACCTTAAAACTGCGCCCTCTCGTGCTAGCCATTTCAGCCCTGGGAAAAAGCCTCTGACTACCCAATGCCCCTCAATGCCTCTCATCATCTTATACACCTCTATCAGGTCACCTGTCATCCTCCGTCGCTCCAAGGAAAAAGGCCGAGTTCATTTAACCTATTCTCATAAGGAATGCTCACCAATCCAGGCAACATCCTTGTAAATCTCCTCTGCTCCCTTTCTATGTTTTCCACATCCTTCCTGTAGTGATGTAACCAGAATTGAGCACAGTACTCCTAGTGGAGTCTGACCAGGGTCCTGTATAGCTGCAACATTACCTCTCAGCTCCTAACTCAATACCACGATTGATGAAGGCCAATACACCGTATGCTTTCTTAACCACTGAGTCAACCTGCGCAGCAGCTTTGAGTGTCCAATGGACTCGAACCCCAAGATCCCTCTGATCCTCCACACTGCCAAGAGTCTTTCCATTAATACTATATTCTGCCATCATATTTGACCTACCAAAATGCACGACTTCACACTTATCTGGGTTGAACTCCACCTGCTACTTCTCAGCCCAGTTTTGTATCCTATCAATGTCCCGCTGTAACCTCTGAAAGCCCATCCACACTATCCACAATACCCCCAACCTTTGTGTCATCAGCAAATCTACTAACCCATCCCTCTACTTCCTCGTCCACGTCATTTATAAAAATCACAAAGAGTAGGGGTCCCAGAACAGTTCCCTGAGGCACACCACTGGTCACCAACCTCCAGGCAGAATATGACCCATCTACAACCACTCTTTGCCTTCTGTGGGCAAGCCAGTTCGGGATCCACAAAGCAATGTTGCCTTGGATCCCATGCTTTCTCAATAAGTCTCGCATGGGGTACTTTGTCAAATGCCTTGCTGAAATCTGCATACATTACTAAATTAATTTTTTCCCTTATTATTAAGGAGATCAAGAAAAATGGGAACCATACAGGAAAATTGCATTGAATAGTCCAGCTGTGATCTTGTGAGTGTTCAATCAGGCTCAGAGGGGTGAAATATCTTATCTTGTTTCTAAATTTCATGTTCTTATTTTTCTATAGTATGTTAGGACCATTGACAGCAAGATTCCATTCCAACGGTCAAAGAAAAGCACCACAACGTATCAGTAATACTTCAGCTTTGTCTAATGCTCAACAATTGAGAATCAGTGACCTACAGTTTTTCTGAAGAGTGACCTGAGACCGCATCCTCATTGCTAATTTCCATTACTGCGCATTATCAAAAGAGATTATTATTTATCTGCAAGTCAGGAATTCTAAATGATGACTCCTTACACTCCTGTTACAGACTGTGCTTTCCAGCCAGTATCATTGCTACAAAACAGGCACAACATATGTCACTTTAACAGTCATAATATATTCAGAGTTTTTTTACCAACATATATACATATATAGTACTAGGTTCATAATGATAAAGATATTTATTAATCTCTTTTTAACCAAGGAGACACAAGAAACTGCAGTTTCTAGAATCTGGAGCAATAGTCTTCTTCTTCAATCTCTGCCCTTGTGAAAATAGATGTAGTACCAAAACTTAAACCTGAAATTAGTCTTAAGGTCATGGAGTCAGAACAGCTCACTCTTTCCCATTGAGTTTCTCCCACAAAACAAGAGATTCTGGATTCTGAAGCAAGGGACGAACTGCTGGAGAAACTCAGTGGGTTGAGCAGCACCAGTGAAGCCAAAAGAATGGCCGTAAGATATCTATATTGTTTGATGAAGCATTCTGGTTCATGTAAATAATCCATCGCTGGTTATATGTAAAAATACGTTAATTGCATATGTCATGGTGCTACCGCGTGATATGTGAGTACCTTGCTTAAAGTAAACTTGAAGTTAAACCTGCCTTTCCAGACTCCCGTGTTTTCTCTGAATTTGAATGAATCTTGAAGAAAGGTCTCAGCCCAAAAATCACCTGTTTACTCTTTTCCATTGATGCGGCCTGACCCGCTGAGTTCCTCCAGTTTTTTGGATTTCCAATATCTGCAGACTCTCTCATGTTTGTGAATTAGCTTAATGTTTTGAAGTTACAAAGCAGCAGAGTGTGTGGTTAGGTGTTAGTTTAGGTTTTAGGGTAAGGGATGAGGCAGAAGTCAGAGACAGTAAATGAAGAGTCAGGGCAGGAGCCTGTGTTCAGAATCCAAGTCAGAACGCTCCATGTTTGAAGGTCAGTGATCCCAGAGGTTGGGTTGGTAGGCACTGAGAGGACTAGTGATCCTCAGGTGGATGACTCCTGGGCTGCAGCACCATATGGGTGGGAGCGATGAGGGTTGATGACCCCAAAGGTCAAGAGGGTTAGAGGTCCATGCAAGTCCAGAGGTCAAGGACCAAAGGTCAAATCCTTGATCGTGAGGTTGAGGGCCAAAGGTCAAACCTATAATTGGTGAGATCTGGGGTTGATAACCAGAGGTCTGTGAAGTCTGGAGAGCAAAGCTGAAGAGTGAAGCCCAGCACTCAGTAAGACCAAAGGCCTAAGCCGCTGAGTCAGCTTCATGAAGGTCAGAAGCCTGATATCCGTCAGACCGGGAGAGGAACGAAGTTGGAGGCCTGATATCTGAGATCCAAGGACTGGAGGTCTGGAAGCAGGCTATCTTGCGGTTTGAGGTGTGTGTGTGTGTGTGTGTGTGTGTGTGTGTGTATGTGAGTGAGTGAGAGAGAGAGAGAGAGAGAAAGCGAGAGGGAGAGAGAGAGAAAGTGTGAAAGTGTGAGGTGGGAAAGGCCTTGCTTTGCTTTTGTTGTTGCTGCTGAACATTGTGGGCCTGCTACATTGATGCCAGAATGTGTGGCGATGCTTATGGGGTGGCCCCAGCACATCCTTTGGAGTGCTGGTTGTTAATGTAAATGATTCATTTCACTCTAGTCCTGACGAAGGGTCTCGGCCTGAAACGTCGACTGCGCCTCTTCCTATAGATGCTGCCTGGCCTGCTGCGTTCACCAGCAACTTTGATGTATGTTGCTTGAATTTCCAGCATCTGCAGAATTCCTGTTGATTCATTTCACTGTCTGTTTTGATGTACATGAATCTGAATCTGTTGTGACCCACTCAGTTTTGAAAGTTTAAATAAAGCCAACATTTTGTTTTCACCTATTCAGTTCCTTCTCAACTTATCTTTTCAAAATTGTGACTCCACCTTCCAAAAATGTAACATCCCCAGACCCAGCAGATAGACGACCACACCGCCCTACCTCAGTGACCTCAATTTATGAAGCTACATTGGTAACAGGCTTGGCACACAGCTTGGTACACAGCTTGGTACACTGCAGCTTGCCAGTGCAATCTCAGCCAAACCACTCCATTTCACCACTGAATCCCCTGCCATTCTGAGTTCGTTTCCATCCTGTCTGAGGTACATGCCTGTTTGCAAAGTTCAAAATTCTGTTACTCTAGATTTCCAATTCATAACCGCAGTTGATAGAAACTAGGTCTCTAATTTGTGCTTACATAGCCTTCAGTGTTTTCCTGTTGCACAATCTCCAAATTCTTGCTTTCCTTACAAAATATATTACCACATACTTAATCGCCTCAAGTTTTTAAGTTTTCACAAGTGAGCTGATTCCAAAAACATGTCGACATCTCCCTGAAGCCTTTCCACTAACTAATTGGCACAAGTACACAATAAAGGCAGTCGTGGTTTCAAAAATGATTGTTAGTGTATACCACAATCATCTCCAGCCTGAACAACAGCTGTTCGCCAAGTCTTTGTTTTCTGTTTATTTGCCAATGTTTCTCCCATTTCCTCCTTTGTCTTAGGCAGTCTCTTAGCTCAAGGGGTGACTTGCATCCTCTCAGCTCTCTGGGTTCTCTGGTGACTGATTAGGCTGGAATGGAACTGACAACTTCTATGACAAATGGGTCAGGAGATGCCTGAGGTCACGGGTAGGTAGGTGGAGCATGTCAGGGCTTTTTGTGTTCCTGATGCTGTGATTCACATATTCAATACCATCCTGGAATTTCCCTTCTTCACTTTGAGTGATCAGTAACCACGTGTGTAAAAGTTGCACCTCGGGATTATTTTAAATTTTTTCCCTTCTCGCCATAAATCTACACCTTTTTGTTTTAGATTCCCCTATCCCAGGAATAAAGATGGTGTCCATCTCTCTTATTATCTGTGTCCATAATAAAGAACTGCAGTTCCCAGTGTGCAATGCGGGTGGTTCATCCAGAACTGGAAGTGATGTTGATGACACGCTCCTGGCAGGCTGAAGTTCCCGAGTAAAAAGGCTATAAGATACAGGAGCAGAGTCAGGCCATTTGGCCCATTGAGTCTGCACCACCATTTCATCATGGCTGATACATCCCCAATCTCTTGCCTGCTCTCCATATCCCTTCATGCCCTAACTAATCAAGAACCTATCAACCTCTGCCTTAAACATACCCAATGACTTGGCCTCCACAGCCACCTGTGGCAAAAAGATTCCACAGATTCACCACTCGCTGGCAAAAGAAATTCCTCCTCATCTCTGTTCTAAAAGGATACCCCTCTATTCTGAGGCTATGTTGTCAGGTTTTAGATTCCCCCACCATAGGAAACAACCTCTCCATATCCACTCTGTTGAGGCCTTTTAATATTCAATAGGTTTCAATGAGATCACACTTCACTCTTCAGAATTCAATCATTCTTCATATGAGAAGATACACCTCCTGTACCTAATCCTAGTCGAGCAGAAGCCATTCTTTAAATCTATAAACATCCATGCAAGTTTTTCCTTTATCAAGAACAAACATATCACCATTCAATTTAATTATTTCCCTCATGAGTTTGCAAACATCCATAAGGTCACCCCTCAACCTCCTAAGCTCCAGGGAAAATAAAGTCCCAGTCTACTGAGTCTCTCCGAGCAGTCCGGGCAACATTCTTGTGAATCTTTTTCATACCTTCTCTACTTAATGACATCCATCCTATAGCTGAGCAACCAGGACTGCACACAAATCTGGCCTCATCTGGGATTAAATTCTTAGATAATCTTTCAAAGATTCTAGCCATGGATTTCAGTTAATCAAAGCTCTGCGAATACAGCACCACTGAACTCCTAGACAAAATCACATTTAATTCGCCAGCAGCAGAGTTAAAAGCAGCTCTCAACAGACTAAGGAATCTATGGACACCAGGCCCAGTGACAGCAACCTGGCCTGGACAGCTCAGCCGAGGAAGCCGCAGAGATAGGTGGTGCAAGAGGAAGCAGAGATGTGGCAAGATCCAGAGCTGTGGCTCGGAGGAGAGTTCATCCAACCAAGCCAGTGGTACCATCATTTTTCCTGGCAAATCTCTGCTCGCTAGAAAATAAAATATGCTCACTGAGCATGAGGATGAATGCACAAAAAGAAATAAGAAACTGCTGCATTCTGGTTGTCACTAAAACATGGCTAAACAACAACGTGCCTGACTCACCATTTTAACTTGATGGGATGACTCTATACTGCGTGGATAGGAACTTCCTACTGGGGAACTCCAAAGGAGGTGGACTCTGTGTGTACATTAATAAAGGTTGGTGCACAAACTCACTTGTAGTTGTCAGTCACTGTTCTGTAGCAATTGAACATCTGACAATTAAATGTTGGCCACATTACCTGCTCAGGGAGTTTACAGTTGTGTTCACCACTGCTGCTACACCACCCCTCCCCCCAGCATAGGCACAGCACAAATGCCAAGGACGCACTGAAAGAGATTTACAGAATCATCAGACATAAATTTGCTGAAGACATGACTATTGCTTGCAGAATTTCAAATGGACATGTGGAGGAGTACGGGAGTGAGATAAATCAGCTAGTTGAGTGGTGTTGTAACAGCAAACTTGCACTCAGTGTCAGTAAGACCACGGAATTGATTATGGACTTCAGGAAGGGGAAGTTGAGGGAACAGTCACCAGTCCTTGTCGAGGGATCAGTGGTGGAAAGGGTGAGCAGTTTCAAGTTCCTGGGTGTCAACATCTCTGAAGATCTATCCTGGGTCAAAAGTACCGATGCAATTACAGCGTGGTTATATTTCATTAGGAGTTTCAGGAGACTTGGCACCTCATGCATGACACTCACAAATTTCTACAGATATACCATGGAGAGCATTCTAACTGGTTACATTACCATCTAGTGTGGAGGGGCCACTGCACAGGATCAGGAAAAGCTGCAGAAGTTTGTAAGTTCAGCTAGCTCAATCACCAGCCTCCCCAGCACTGAGGACACCTTCAAAAGGCAATGCTTCAAAAATAGGCGCCATCCATCACTAAGGATGTTAATGACCTGTGGCATGTCTTCTTCTCTTTGCTACCATAAAGGAGAAGGTACAGGAGCATGAAGACACACTTTCGGGAACAGCTTCTTCCCCTCCAGCATCAGATTTCAGAATGGACAATGAACCCCATGAACAGAACAGCAAATTTCATGACCTATGCCAGTGATATTAAACCTGATTCTGATTCTGAGATCAGAACCGGAATCAGAATCAGAATCAGAATCAGAATCCGATTTATTACCACTGTAATGTGTTATAAAATTTGTTAACTTAGTAGCAGCAGTTCAATGCAATACTTAATACAGAAGAAGAAAGAAACCTACAATAAATAAATAATTACAGTATACATATATTGCATAGATCAAAAATTGCGCAAAAACATAAATAATATATTTTATAAAAGTGAGTTAGTTTTCATGAGTTCAACGTCTATTTAGGAATTGAATGGCAGAGGGGAAGAATGTTCTTGAATCACTGAGTGTGTGTCTTCAGGCTCTTTACCTCCTATCTGATGGTAACAGTGAGAAAGGGGCATGCCCTTCGTGCTGGGTGTCCTTAATAATTGACGCTGCTGTTCTGAGACACAGCTCCTTGAAGATGTCCTAGGTGTTTTGTAGGCTAGTACCCAAGATGGAGCTGACTAGACTTACGACCCTCTGCAGCTTCTTTCGGTCCGGTGTAGCAGCCCCTCCATACCAGACTGTGATGTACTCTGTCAGGATACTCTCCATGATACATCTTTAGAAGTTTGAGTGTATTTGTTGATATGCCAAATCTCTTCAAACTCCTAGTGAAGAATAGACACTGTCTTGCCTTTTATATAGCTGCATTGATATGTTGGGACCAGGTTTGATCCTCAGAGATCTTGACACCCAGGAACTTGAAACTACTCACTCTCTCCACTTCTGATCCCTCCATGAGGATTGGTATGTGTTCCTTCGTCTTACCCTTCCTGAAGTCCACAATCAGCTCTTTCGTCTTACTGACGTTGAGTGCCAGGTTGTTGCTGCAGCACCACTCCACTAGTTGGTATATCTCACTCCTGTACGCCCTCTCATCACCATCTGAGATTCTACCAACAATGGTAGTATCATCAGCAAGTTTATAGATGGTTTTTGACCTATACTTAGCCACACAGTCATGGGTAGAGAGAGAGTAGAGCAATGGGCTAAGCACACACCCCTGAGGTCGTCAGTGAGGAGGAGATGTTATCACCAATTTGCACAGATCTCTACAAAACAAGCATGTGATGGTCTCTTCATAATTCCAAAAGTCTTTAATCATGTTAACCTGCAGGACATTTTATCCAAATTTCACCAACTCATCACCATGACCACAAGGGGTACAAAACAGACTGAACCATGTTTATACAGTTAGACGTGGTACTTACAAATCAACGCCGTGCCCTTATCTTGGCTCTTGGGCCACATTTCTATAATGTTAATTCCAGTATACAGACCACAGCTGAAAATCGCGAAACCATTTTAGAGGACCATCACTGTGAGGCAATCTCAGGATTGCTTTGAATATACTAACCGGCAGATGTTCAAGGAGGCTGCCACAAACGGAGAAGGCATAGACTTCAAGGAATATGCCTCGTCCATCACCAGCTACATAAGTAAGTGTGTAGATAATGTCAGTATCTCAAGAACTATCATTTAATGGCCTAACGAGGTGCCCTGGTTGAATGCAGAGGTGCACTCCTACCAATAGCCCAGCACACCTACTTCGAGTCCGGAGGCAGGAGAAGCTTTACCTTGGGTATCAAGGGGGCAAAGATCGCCAACGCCAAAAAATTCAGATACACCCATCCAATAATGTTCCTAGCGTTTGTAGCCGGGCATCAAGGGCAATACTGCCTACGCAAGGGAAAACAGCACGAGGAAGAACAAGAGTGATTCCTCCTTCACTATCACCCTAAACGACTGTTATGCACACTTTGAACCATTCAACAGAACACCTGCCACAAAAGCTACCCCAGTTCCAGGTGAGCAGCCATTGTCTGCAACATCAACTGATGTGAGAAAGTGAGAAAGACTCAGCAGAGAGTCATCACCCATAAGGATGCTGGGTCAGACAACATCCAAGAATGAGCACTCAGGGTGTGTGCACACCTGTTCACCGATGTCTTCACGGACACCTTCAACACGTTACTCATCCAGGCTGCTCTCCCCACCTGCTTCAAATCAGCCACCATCACCCCTGCACCAAGGAGCTCTAAACCTTCAGAACTAAACAACTACTGTGCGGTGGAACTGATGCCAAACATCATGAAGTGCTTTGAATGACTGTTAATGGCACATATCAAAAATTCCATTCCTGCCTTACTAGACACTCACTAGGATGCTTACCACAGAAGCACTCTACGTCAGATGCCATTGCATCTGTCATGGACCTGACCCCATGACACACCAAGAAAATGACATTTATGTGAGAATGCAAACACGAGGAATTCTGCAGATGCTGGAAATTCAAGCAACACACATCAAAGTTGCTGGTGAATGCAGCAGGCCAGGCAGCATCTCTAGGAAGAGGTACAGTCGACGTTTCAGGCTGAGACCCTTCGTCAGGACTAACTGAAGGAAGAGCTAGTAAGAGATTTGAAAGTGGGAGGGGGAGGGGGAGATCCGAAATGATAGGAGAAGACAGGAGGGGGAGGGATAGAGCCAAGAGCTGGACAGGTGATAGGCAAAAGGGGATACAAGAGGATCATGGGACAGGAGGCCCAGGGAGAAGGAAAAGGGGGAGGGGGGAGAAAACCCGGAGGATGGGCAAGGGGTATAGTCAGAGGGACAGAGGGAGAAAAAGGAGAGAGAGAGAAAGAATGTGTGTATATAAATAAATAATGGATGGGGTACCAGGGGGAGGTGGGGCATTAGTGATTAAGCCACACATTTTAATTCCACATCCCATTCCCATTCTGATATGTCTATCCACGGCCTCCTCTACTGTAAAGATGAGGCAACACTCAGGTTGGAGGAACAACACCTTATATTCCGTCTGGGTAGCCTCCAACCTGATGGCATGAACATTGACTTCTCTAACTTCCGCTAATGCCCCACCTCCCCCTCGTACCCCATCCATTATTTATTTATATACACACATTCTTCCTCTCTCTCTCCTTTTTCTCCCTCTGTCCCTCTAACTATACCCCTTGCCTATCCTCTGGGTTTTCCCCCCCCTTTCCCTTTTCCTTCTCCTTGGGCCTCCTGTCCCATGATCCTCTCATATCCCTTTTGCCAATCACCTGTCCAGCTCTTGGCTCCATCCCTCCCCCTCCTGTCTTCTCCTATCATTTTGGATCTCAAACCTCCCCCTCCCACTTTCAGATCTCTTACTAGCTCTTCCTTCAGTTAGTCCTGACGAAGGGTCTCAGCCCGAAACGTCGACTGTACCTCTTCCTAGAGATGCTGCCTGACTTTATGTGAGAATATTGTTGCCAGATTTCAGTTTTGCATTCAACTCTATTGTCTCACAGACCTTAGTGATCAAACTCCTACTCCCCAGTCTAAATACATCACCATGCAAATGTGTTCGACTTTCTAATAAACAGATCTCGGATAGTCAGGATGCACAATCACTTCTCCCCTCCCATCAGCCTTTACACAGGTGCTCCCTAGGGCTGTGTGCTGGGCCCACTGCTGTTCGCTCTGCTCACACATGACCGCATGGCCGAACCCCCAAGTAATCACATTGTTGCTTGCCAGTGACATGACAGAGGTGGGGCTCATCACCATAAACAACGAGACGACCTACAGGAGGAAGTGGAAGAGCTTGAGACTTGGTGCCAGGCAAAAAACCTTCTTCCTCAGTGTCAACAGGACCAAAGATATACGTATCAACTTCCAGGAGAACTCTCACCACTCACATCCCTCCTTCAAACTCCTGAGAGCGCGCATTTCGAACAAATTTTCATAGTCACAGAACACATCCTACACAATCAAGAAAGTTCACCAACAACTCCACCTTCTGAGGTGGCTGAAGAGAGCTGGACTATGCACATCAGCACTAAGCACCTTTTAAAGATACGCAGCAGAGTGCATCCTAACAAACTGCATCACTGTGTGGTACAGAAACTGCACTGTGGCAGAACTAGATAGTTAAAACTACCCAAAGCATTACTAGCACCAGTCTGCCCGCCAACAACATCATTTATACCGTACAGAAAGACGCTGGACAAAGGCTAGTAATATCATGAAGGATCCCACCCACCCTGCTCATGGATATCAGTGAGGAGGCTACAGAGCATCCACACCAGAACCACCAGACTTTAAAACAGTTACTTTACTCAAATAATAAAGTTGATCAACACCTTCACCCTCTAACCCACCCCACCACCACTACTTTATCAGTTCCTGTCAGAGTCACCTTACATACTGACACTCCCGTACCTAGCATCACTTTATGGATATGCAATTAATCTATGTATATAAGCAATCTTATGTATTTATATTTATTGTCTTTGTTTTTCCATTATGTTCACTTTTATCTTATTCTGTATTTTTCTGTGCTGCATCAGATCCAGAGTAACAATTATTTGTTCTCCTTTACACATGTGTACAGGAAATGACATTTAAACAATCTTGAATCAACAATTTGTCCAGTTGTAACTTGATATTCCAACTCCTGTATTCAATGCTTTGATCGTTGATACCAAGAGCGCCACCAGCCTTCTTTTTCAACCTGTGTGCTTATGTAACACGCACAAAATGCTGGAGGAACTCAGCAGGCCAGGCAGCACCTACGGAAAAATGTACCGTCCACGTTTCGGGCGGAAACCCTTTGGCAGGACTGAAGAAGTGGGCCAGTCCTGCAGAAGGGCTTTGGCCCAAAACGTTGACTGTACTTTCTTCCATAGATGCTGCCTGGCTTGCTGAGTTCCTTTGGCATTTTCTGTGCGTTGCTCGGAATTTCAGCATCTGCAGATTTTTTTCTTGTTTGTGTGTCTATGTCTTCATTTTCAGAGAGGTATGTACCCATACCCCTACATCTCACTATCTTGTAACATTCTCCAGCATCTTACCATTTATGCACAAGTCCAGCCCTGTTTCAATGGAACAAAATATGGCACCTCACACTTGTCTAAGTTAAATTACATCTGCTGTTCCTTGGCCTGCTTCCTCAGTTCATCTCATTCTTGTTGTAATCTTAGATAATCTTCTTTACGGTTCACTGCACCACCAACTTTGGTGTCCTCTGCAAACTTACTAACCATGCAAACAACATTTCCATCCAAATAGTTAATATAGATGACAAACAGCAGTGGACTGAACACTGGAGTTTGTGGCACACCAGTGGTACAGGTCTCCAATCTGATTAACAACCGTCCACTACCACTGTGTTCTTCCAAAAAGACAATTTTGTATCCAATTTGCAGTAGGAGTGCTCTATTTCTTGAAGGAGATCCTTGAGAACATCCATGAATCTTTTCCTCTCTCTGGTAATTTCTTCCAAAAACAGAGTTTGGTATAAGGTGTCTGTTTCAGGACATTAGTGTAGTGATGCAGACTGCCCAAAATAAACCATGAGAAGAATTTGATTTTGCAAAACTGGACATGTGATATTATTAAATTTACATTGTGTGGATATTTGGGATAAAGAAAAACACCAAGGATAGTAATTATAGCAGTTTCATGGAAAATTTAATAAATTCAACTATTTTCTTAACTTCATTAAAGTAGCAGAGGAACCTCATGAAAACTTCTAAGGCTACACATAACAACAACTTACCTAATTGATCGGCACATCACCGCCCCTCCTGACACCTTCCAGTGCATTAGAACCTACCATTGCAGACAGTAGATCAATCTTCCGGAAAGTGAACCCATGAGGGCATCTGGCCCGGACGGTATCTCTTCCCTGTACTGTCCTCAAATCTACACAGATCATCTGGTGAGGTATTTCCAGATATTTTTAGCATCTCTCTGCTTCAATCTGATATTCCCACCTGCTTTAAGTAGACCATTACCATCCGGTGCCAAAGGAAAACAAAATAACATGCGTTATTGACTACCATCCAACAGACCATAATCAGTATGGGTAAGCAGCAGAACCTCTGCCATGATTATCCTCACATTGGTGCCCCACAGGGTTGTGCCCTCTGCCCTCTACTGTACTTCCTGTACATTCAAGGCCGTGTGACCATGTTCTGCTCTGGTTCCAGTTACATTGCAGATGATACCACAGAGTAGGCCACCTCTCAAATAATATGAGAGGGCATAATTTTAGGGTGATTAGAGGAAAGTACGGGGGAATGTCAGAGGAGGCCATGGACTGACATGCCAGAATGGGAATGGGAAGTAGAATTGAAATGGGTGGCCACCAGGAGATCCCGCTTTTTCTGGCAGTCCGAGCGTAGGTGCTCAGCGAAGCGGTCTCTCAATCTGCGTTGGGTCTCACCGATATACAGGAGGCCACACCGGGAGCACTGGATACAGTAGATGACCCCAACAGACTCAAAGGTGAAGTGTCACCTTACCTGGAAGGGCTGTTTCGGGCCCTGAATGGTAGTGAGGGAAGAGGTGTAGGGACAGGCATGGCACTTGTTCTGCCTGCAAGGATGAGTGCCAGGAGGGAGATCGGTGGGGAGGGATGAGTGAACAAGAGAGTCACGTAGGGTGCAGTCCCTGTGGAAAATGGAAAGTGGGTGGGGGGAGAGGGAAAGGTGTGCTTGCTGGTTGGATCCTGTTGGAGATGGCAGAAGTTATGGAGAATTATGTGCAGGAGTAGTGGGGGTGTAGGTGAGGACAAAGGGAACCCTGTCCTGGGTGGGGTGGCAGAAGGATGGGGTGAGGCAGACATGCAGAAAATGGAAGAGATGTGGTTGAGGACAGCGTTGATGAGGGAGGAAGGAAAGCCCCTTTCTTTGAAGAAGGAGGATATCTCATTAGTTCTGGAATGAAAAGCCTCATCCTGAGAGCACATGCAGAGGAGACAGGGGAACTGAGAGGATAGGATGGTATAGTCCAGGTAGCAGTGAGAATCAGTGGGTTTATAAAAGCTATCAGTAGATAACCTGCCTCTAGAGATAGAGACAGAAAGATCAAGAAAGGGGAGTGGGTTTCAGAAATGGTCCAGAGATAGAGACGGAGATTCTCCATAATTATCCGTAACTTCCGTCTTCTCCGTGACTCCCCTGTCCATTCGTCCCTCTCCACCTATTTCCCTCCTGGTACTTGTCCTTGCAAATGTAACAAGTGCCACACCCACCCTTACATTTCTTTCATCACTACCTTTCAGGGCCCCAGACAGTCCTTCCAGGTGAGGTGACTCTTCACCTGTGAGTCTTTTGGGGTCATCTACTATACCTGGCACTCCCAGTGTAGCCTCCTGTACATTGGTGAGACCCAACATAGATTGGGAGACCATTTCGCTGAGCACCTGCACTCCTTCTGTCAGAAAAAGCATGATCTCCCAGTGACCACCAATTTCAATTCCACTTCCCATTCCCATTCTGACATGTCAGTCCATGTTCTCCTCTGCTGCGATGAAGCCACACTCAGGTTGGAGGATCAACACCTTATATTCTGTCTGGGTAGCCTCCAACCTGATGGCATAAACATCGATTTCTCGAACTTCTGGTAATTGCCTCTACCCCACTTCACCATTCTCCCATTCCCATTTCCTTTTCTCAACTTATCTTCTTACCTTCCCATCACCTCCCTCTGGTGCTCCTCCCCCTCTCCTTTCTTCCATGGTCTTCTACCTTCCCCTGTCAGATTCCCCCTTTCTCCAGCCCTTCTTTCACCAATCAACTTCCCAGCTCTTTACATCACCCCTCCCCCTCTTTCAGTTTCACCAATCACCTGCCACCTTGTACTTTTTCCTCCCCTCCCCCTTCTTCATGCTTTTTTTCCAGTCCTGTTGAAGGGTCTGGATGTAAAACTGTTTACTCTTTTCCATAGATGCTGCTAGGTCTGCTGAGTTCCTTCAACATATTTTTTCTGACTGCTGCTGGTAATGTAAAGGGATGACTACTACAAGAGTTCTTTATCGTGCTTCAGTGGCAATGATGCATTTCTATAATGGAAACCCTATCAACATGTATATACCATTTTTTGGACTCAACATCGGCAGGAATTGTCAGAGGGGAGTGGAGAACAACAGTAGAAATTAGCCCCAAAGCATATTTCTGATGTGAACTCCCTTCAAGCCTATGACTTTGCATGTAGACATGATAAAAATTAATCTGTCAATTAATTTAACACTGACGTTTCAAATTATAAATAAACTTCACCGCATTGTAAATCTTCACACGTTTAAAAACAAAGCTGAAGAATGTAATTTTAATAGTTTCCTAATGCATCTAAGTTACTACTATCTGAAAAGAGATTAAGGATATAATCTGAAATTAGGATGGCTGGTATATTGCCAAAACAATGTAAAATGTTTCTTTGTGTTTGTTTAAGGTTATATTTTGCCTAATAGGGTAGATTATTTTCTGGTTTGCACCATTGATGAAAAAGATATTGACAGAAGAAACCTGCTACATCATTAATTGGATCTGAAATCAGCTTTACATTAGCTTGCTTAGACCATGCTTTGTGATACATTACAACTGCCGTTCCATTCAGTAGTTCTAATTTCAGACTTATATTATGGTAAATAACAAGTAGATGTGATGAAATAATGTGATATTTCCTGAATACGGTACTTTATAAAGACAGTCAGTTGAGGTCAGTTGAGGTGCACAATTAAGGAAATCATTGTGGGTGCAATGCAAGTTCATAAAAGTCATTGCTGGACACCACAGAGAACATTGCAAAGCACTAAACAAAAACAAAACTGGAAACATCTGTATTTAAAATGTTTAGGTTCGGTTGGGAGGAGGGTTAAGTTACAATAAAACACATAATAAATATTGAACTCCTACTCTGGATAGATAAATACCATCTATAAATTTGCTAACGATACAACCATTGCTGGTAGAATCTCAGGTGGTGATGAGAGGGCGTACAGGAGTGAGATATGCCAACTAGTGGAGTGGTGCCGCAGTAACAACCTGACACGCAATGTCAGTAAGATGAGAGAGCTGATTGCGGACTTCAGGAGGGGTAAGACGAAGGAACACATACAAATCCTCATAGAGGGATCAGAAGTGGAGAGAGTGAGCAGCTTCAAGTTCCTGGGCGTCAAGATCTCTGAGGATCTAACCTGGTCCCAACATATCGATGTGAATATATAAAAGGCAAGACAGCAGCTATACTTCATTAGGAGTTTGAAGAGATTTGGCATATCAACAAATACACTCAAAAGCTTCTAAAGATGTATCATGGAGAGTATCCTGACAGACTACATCACTGTCTGGAATGGAAAGGCTACTGCACAGGACCAAAAGAAGCTGCAGAAGGTTGTAAATCTAGTCAGCTCCATCTTGGGCACTAGCCTACAAAGTACCCAGGACATCATTAGGGAGTGGTGTCTCAGAAAGGCAGCATCCATTATTAAGGATCCCCAGCACCCAGGACATACTCTTTTCTCACTGTTACCATCAGGTAGGAGATACAGAAGTCTGAAGGCACACACTCAGCAATCCAGGAACAGCTTCTTCCCCTCTGCCATCCGATTCTTGAATGGACTTTGAAGCTTTGGACACTACCACATTTTTTTAAAAAAAATATACAGTATTTCTGTTTTTGCACTTTTTTTTAATCTATTCAATATATGTAATTTATTTATTTATATATTTTTTCTCTTTCTCTGCTAGATTATATATTGCATTGAACTGCTGCTGCTAAGTTAGAAAATTTCATGTCACATGCCAGTGATAATAAACCTGATTCTGATTCTCTGATGTCTACTTGCAAATGTAATCATCGTTCACAGTGCAATCCAACCCTGGAAGGCAGAAGGAAATGTACCAACTATCAAGTGAACACACAATTGGAGAGTTCCTTTTACACTTTGACTCTTCAAAACAGGGAAAAAAGCTTCGCTACAAAGAATTTGTCAGTGAGCTCATATTAATTTGCTAATCCCATTGAAATGATAAACCCTGAAAAGAATCATACAGGTGAATCCAGTCAAATATAAATGTGCTCTTTGATGCTGGTATTTGGTTACCCATTCAGCTTTTTCTAAAGCACTTGAAGTACACTAGATTTTCAAGTGAGCTGCCACCCTATGAAAATGGAGATTCAATGTGAATGCAGGATTAGCAAGAGCTCTAGAATTTTTGTTTTTATCATTTTCTATACCTGTTGTCTAGGGCTAATGAATAAATCTACCTGCAGGATAAATTCCATCTTGTACAAAATGTAACAAAATAAAGGAGAACATGATAGAAAGTCATTTTAACTATTGGTTGCTTTTAAGAGGTTCAGTGACATTAATAGTTGAAGGATTAAATGGAAAATAAAATGTAAAAATGTGCATTTGTTAACGACTCACGCTTGGAAAGTATTTTCAATTGCATGTAGAGAAACGTGTTTTCACTAGATAATCAGAAGCACAAAATTTAACATATAATTAATAATACCAATAAGGATTCTGTAAGGATAATATACCAGGAACTTACTTCAATTGCATGTAGAGAAACGTGTTTTCACTAGATAATCAGAAGCACAAAATTTAACATATAATTAATAATACCAATAAGGATTCTGTAAGGATAATATACCAGGAACTTACGAACATACTAAGCAAAAAATTTGCTGGAGGAATTCGAAGTGTCAGACAGTATCTGTGGAGGGAAATTAGACAATTAACGTTTCAGGTCAAAACCCTTCATTTGGACTGTTTGCTTTTGCTCCAGATTCCAGCATCGAGCAGATGGGGCTCGTCGGCCATGTTTGACAGCTCATCTAGGGGAATGAAAATTCTGATCTCAAACTTCCACTGCCTTGCAGCTATACACACTCATGAGGAAGGCTTTGGCAGTAAAGCCTGAGAAAGTATCTGGAGCAGCAGACCTACATTCAACACTGACTGGCAACTTCTGTGCTGTCGCTGGTGCCGAACTATATCAGTCCCTACTGATCCTTAAGATACATCAGCTGTGTGGAGAGAAGAGTCCTGCTACAGGCCTGTTATGATCAGAGATTAAGGGAACTAGGGCTGTACTCTTTGGAGAGAAGGAGGATGAGAGGAGACATGATAGAGGTGTACAAGATAATAAGAGGAATAGATAGAGTGGACAGCCAGCACCTCTTCCCCAGGGCACCACTGCTCAATACAAGAGGACATGGCTTTAAGGTAAGGGATGGGAAGTTCAAGGGAGATATTAGAGGAAGGTTTTTTACTCAGAGAGTGGTTGGTGCATGGAATGCACTGCCTGAGTCAGTGGTGGAGGCAGATACACTAGTGAAGTTTAAGAGACTACTAGACAGATATATGGAGGAATTTAAGGTGGGGGCTTATATGGGAGGCAGGGTTTGAGTGTCAGCACAACATTGTGGGCTGAAGGGCCTGTACTGTGCTGTACTATTCTATGTTCTACGTTCAATGTACATGGGCAACAGCTTGCTCCCCATATCATACTGCCCTGGCTTGTGTGTCCAGTAGACAGCCAGAACACAAGATCCAAGGTGGACGATAGTGACCTGTATTCCAAGTGGATATCGAGGAAGGAAACAAATTGGATACAATTAAAAAGTTGTTTCAAACAAACTGATTTTAGAGGTATAAAAAGGCATAGAAATTATAAAATCTGCAAACATTTAGGAGTGAGAAGATACAGAAGGCAAAATGATTCATTTTAACATGTAAATTGAATTTATTTCCAATGTGCCAGAAAATATAAAAAAATAAGATCTGTTTGACTCAATAGCAATATTATGAAGAGGAGTAGGGAGTGAGAGTAATATTTTTTGCTAATGTTCATGAAAGGAAGAAAATAAGTAGATCTCTAAAGCTAGGGTTGACGATCGCCAAGTCACTATTAAAAGCTGTAAAGAAGGATCAGGAAGCAAGCACCTGAAAACTTCAGTGACGCTTTTTTCAAGTATGCCAAAGATATATAACAGCTGCAGAGAAGAATTCTCCCACACACAATAAAAAACAAGAATTGGAAACTAAAATCTTTTTAGGAGTGTTCATAAGGAAAATAATCAGAGAAATGTCAGCCCTGGGGTTATATAATGAGGTGAGTGTAGACTGGAAATATTAAAGTTGCAGAAAAAAACATTTGCAGAGGAGTTGAAGCTTAGTAACTTTTTTTTCTGGCTTCACTTTTCCAAAAGGATTGGCTCAAACATTTGTGAGTCTTGCAAGTATTCTTCCATGTTTCTGGCCAGCTCTCATGGATTACCAAATATTACTTATTTTGCAGTTCAGATGTGATGTTTCTCTCAGGTTAGGTAATGTCACCCTGTGGCAGCTAAGTTTGTGTGGTGTCTGTTTGCATCCCATGTTGCCAAATAATGTGGAAATTTGTGCCCATAAATGCTTAACTAATATTATTTAGGCAGTCTAAAGGAGGTAAAAATAAACATAAATATTGCTCAAGTATCTGTTTGAAGTAAATTGAATTTAGTCCAAAATAATTGTTCTTTGGATTTATATATTTTTGATGAAGGTCCTTTTCCATAATATCATTTGGTGTTAGGAAAATAAACAAATAAGAGTATCCTAGTAAATGTACAGAATCAACTGTGTGATAGTTACCATACTTCATATATTTACACAATCTTGCCCATCTATTGCAAACGGTTCTAAATGATTATAATCAGCTTTTAGGTGCTTTGCCAACCAAATAGAGTTTTGGTCTCATTTAACTTAATTCCAGTTCCTGTAAATCTTGTGCAGAACAGATCTTGCCTTTTCCTATAACTTTCGCTGGAAAGGGAGATCATGACAGGATCTTAGCCTTCACCAGGAACTGTTTTATTTTATTAACTTCGTGATCAGAAGCCACCACTCCCCAACCTATGCTGTGCATCATCAGAGAAGGTTAATTTATGGTGGCAGGTTGTTACCTGACTGTACAAGGTTAAGATGAAGCCTTAGATCCCAGCAGAATACTGAAATTTTGTTATCAAGTATATTCTAAGTTATCTTCTTACCAAGGAAGACAAGGGTGTAGATTCAAGTTTATTTGTCATATGTGCATTGAAATATACCATGAAATGCATAGTTTGCATGAAAAACCAACACACCCAAGTGTGTGCTTGGGGCAGTCCACAAGTATTGCCACACATTCCAGTGTCAATGTAGCATGGCCACATTGCTCAGCAGAACATCAAAGAACACACAAAGCAATAAAATCACAACAGGAAAACAAGCCCCATTCCTCCCTCCCACACACACATATGCGTACACAAACCTTTAACACCAGAACAGTCTTCCAGCCCCAGCCTGAGAAGACTCAGACCTGGGCCTGCAGGCATTAGGCCTTGACCTCCCCAGTGGACTTTCAGAGATCTGCAGCCTCAGCTCTAGCCAGCTGCAACATACCCTGAGCGAAGGGAAGTACTGACATCCTGTACACTTTACACTTTCAAGACTTGCAACAAGGTAGGTTAGTGTCATAATTTCAGTAGTAAATTATCAAGAGAAGATGAATAAAAGATTGAAGATAAGATGCATTCGATACCTCTTTTGCTGTGGAACAATACAGTTTGGGATGGAGGAGTTGTGAATATCAGATCAGGGTGGATCTAGTCCTGCTCCTGTTTTGTAAGCTCTTAGGTCGTGTCAATCAACAAACTGCATCTTTAAGACCACAGGATATAGGGGCAGTATTAGGCCATTTGATCCATCGAGCCTGCACACCATATCATCATGGCTGATCTATTTTCCTCCTCAGACCCAATTTCCTGCCCTGACCAATCATGAATCTATCAACCTATGCCTTAACTATACATAAAGATTTGGCCTGCACAGCCACCTGTGGCAATGAATTCCACAGATTCACCACTCTCTGGCTCAAGAAATTCTTCCTCATCTCCATTCCAAAAAGGATGCCCCTCTATTCTGAAGCTGTGTCCTCCAGTCCTAGACTCTTCACATCCAGTTTAACAAGGCCTTCAACATTTGATAAGTTTCAATGAGGTCAACCCTCATTCTTCTGAATTCTAGTGAACACTGGCCCAGATCCATCAAATGCTCTTCATATGACAAGCTATTTAATCCTGGAATCATTTTCTTGAACCTCCCTTGAACTCCACTCCAGTGTCAGCACACTGTTTCTAAGATAAGGGGCTCAAAACTGCTCACAATACTCCAAGTAAGGCTTCACTCGTGCTTTTTAAAGTCTCAACATTATGTTCTTGATTTTACATTCTAGTCCTCTTGAAATGAATGTTAACATCACATTTGCCTTCCTCACCGTAGACTCAACCTGCAAATTAACATTTACGAAATCATGCACCTGGACTTCAAAGTCCATTTCTGCCTCAGATTTTTTAATTATCTCTCCATTTAGAAAGTATTCTCCTCTTTTATTTATCTTCCAAAGTGCATAACCTTACACTTCCCAACTATATAAATTCTAAGACCATAAGACATAGGAGCAGAATTAGGCCATGTCTCATGATCTTACAGCATAATACAGTGCTGGGAAGTCTATGGTCATGAACTTTAGTAGAGTTTGGGGGATTCTATCTACCATTTTCATACCCATTCTCCTAATCTGTCAAAGTCCTTCTGTAGCCTCTCTACTTCATGAAAACTGCCAGCCCCTCCACCTCTCTTCGTATCATCCCCAAACTTTGCAACAAAGCCACCAATTTCATCAACCAAGTCATTGACATATAACGTAAAAAGAAGTGGCCCCAAAACAGAAACCTGTGGAACACCACTAGTCACAAGAAACTCACCAGAAAAGGCTCTCTTTATTCACACTCTGCTTCCTGCCAATCAGCCACTGCTTTATCCTGTAATACCACGTGCTCGTAACTTGTTAAGACCATAAGACATAGGAGTAGAATTAGGCCATTTGGCCCATCAATTCTGCTCTGTCATTCCATTATGGCTGATTCAATTTTCTTTTCAGCCCCAATCTCCTGGCCTTCTACCCATATCCATTCATGCCCTGAACGATCAAAAATATATGAATCTGTACCTTAAATATACTGTACATAAAGATTGGCCTCCACAGTAGATCGTCTTTACAAAACGGTCATTTTGCTGAACACCTGTGCTCTGTCCGCCAGAGAAAGCAGGATCTCCCAGCGGCCACACATTTTAATTCCACATCCCATTCCCATTCTGACATGTCTATCCACGGTCTCCTCTACTGTAAAGATGAAGCCACACTCAGGTTGGAGGAACAACAACTTATGTTCCGTCTGGGTAGCCTCCAACCTGATGGCATGAACATTGACTTCTCTAACTTCCACTAATGCCCCACCTCCCCCTTGTACCCCATCCGTTATTTATTTATATACACACATTCTTTCTCTCTCTCTCCTTTTTCTCCCTCTGTCCCTCTGACTATACCCCTTGCCCAACCTCTGGGTTCCCCCCCCTTTTCCTTCTCCCTAGGCCTCCTGTCCCGTGATCCTCTCATATCCCTTTTGCCAATCCCCTGTCCAGCTCTTGGCTCCATCCCTCCCTCTCCTGTCTTCTCCTATCATTTTGGATCTCCCCCTCCCCCTCCCACTTTCTAATCTCTCAATAGCTCTTCCTTCAGTTAGTCCCGATGATGGGTCTCTGCCGGAAACGTCAGCTGTACCTCTTCCTAGAGATGCTGCCTGGCCTGCTGCGTTCACCAGCAACTTTGATGTTTGCGGCCTATAATTTTCTTTCTTCTGCCTCCCTCCCTTCTTGTAGAGTGGAGTGGCATTTGCAACCTTCCACTCTTCGAGAACCGTTGCAGAATCTAGTGATTCTTTAAAGATCATTACCAATACCCCCATGATTTCATCACCCACCTCTTTCAGAACCCTGGGGTGTACAGCATCTGGTACAAGTGATTTAATTCCTTCAGACTTTTTAGGTTCCCAAGAATGTTCTGCTTGTAATGATAACTTCACACATTTCATGGCCCCTGACACCAGGATATTCCACCATATTTCTAGTGTCTCCCACAGTGAAGACTGACGCAAAATATTTATTCAGTTTATCTGCCATTTCCTTGTCCCCCATTATTATCTCTCCAGCATCGTTTTCCAGTGGTCTGATCTCCACTCTCACCTCTCGTTTACACTTTATGTATCTGAAGAAACTTTTGGTATTGTCTTTAATATTATTGGCTAGCTTACATTTGTTTTCCATCTTTACCTTCTTAATGACTTTTTTAGATGCTTTCTGGTGGCTTTTCAAAGCTTTCCAAACCTCTAATTTCCCACTAATTTTTGCTGTATTACATGCCCTTTCTTTGACTTTTATATTACTATTTAACTATTTATTACTATTTTCTATTACTATTCTATTACTATTTATTATTTCTATGACTATTACTATTTACTAATAGTAATATTACTATTACTATTTCTATTACTATTTATTATTTATGGTGCAACTGTAATGAAAAACAATTTTCTCGGGGATCAATAAAGTATGACTATGACTATGATTATGATATTGGCTTTGACTTCTTTTGCGAGCTACAGTTGTGTCATCTTTCCTTTAGAATACTTCTTCCTCTTTAGGATGTATATTTTCTGTGCCTTCTGAATTGGCTCCAGAAATTCCAGCCGTTGCTACTCTGCCATCATCCATGCCAGTGTTCTTTTCCAATCAATTCCGGTCAACTCTTCTGTCATGCCTCTGTAATTTTCTTTATTCCACTTTAATACTGATACACATGACTTTAACTTTTCCTTCTCAAATTTTAGTGTGAATTCAATTATATTATGATTACTTGCCCCCAAGTCATCATTTACCTTAAGCTGTCTAATCGATTCTGGTTCATTGCACAACTCCCAATCCAGAATATGTGATCCCCCTAGTGCGCACAACCATGAGTTGCTCTAAAATATCATCTCATAAACACTCTAGAAATTCACTCTCCTGGAATGCAACACCAACCTGATTATCCCAATCTACCTCCATATTGAAGTCCCCCATTACTATTGTATTATTGCCCTTTTGGTGTGAATTTTTTATATTTCTTTGTAAATTGTTGGCCACATTCTTACTGCTGTTTGGGGATCTGTTTCCAACTCCCATTAGGATTTATTTCCGTTGTCTTATGCAGTTAAGCAGATTCATATGTGGCACTTCTTCGAAAACCTTCTGAAAAACCAAGTTCACAACATCCACCAATTCTCCTTTGTCCATCCTGCTTGGTATGTATGTATGTACGTATGCATTTATATTTATGTATGTGTGTATTTATTTTTTATTTATTTATTTAATTACAGAACAGTATAGGCCTTTCCGGCCCTTCAAGCCACAACATACCAATTTAATTCTAGCCTAATCATGGGGCATGATTACAATGACCAATTAAACCACCAATCAGTACATTTTTGGACTGTGGGAGAACACCAGAGCACCCGAAGGAAACCCACGAGGTCACATTTGTCAGGCAAGATTTTCCCTTGAGGGAATTATTCTGACTACAGCCTATTTCACCTTGTGCCTCCAAGTACCCCAATAGTACATCCTCAACAATCAAGGTCAAACTAACTGGCCCAAAATTTTCTTTCTCCTGCCTCTCTCCCTTCTTGAAGAGTGGAGTGACATTTGCAATTTTCCACTCTTCCAGAAGTACTCCAGAATCTAGTGATTCCTGAAAGATCATTACTAGTGCCTCCATAATCTCAGAACTTTGGTGTGCACACTGACTGGTCCAGGTGACTTATCTACCTTCAGACCTTTCAGGGAGACTAGGGAGAACCATCTCCCTCGTAATCTATCTTCTGATTTTCATGTACCAAAGCGAGTTGTAATGTAGCATGAAATACTATTCTACTTAAGGATTTAGTTGATAGTCCCTTGTAAATCTTTGAAATTTTGCCTATCTAAACTAGACAATAGCTGTTATAATGCAATGCTATTGTTTTGGTCACTTTTACCCAATGTGTTCTCACAATATATCGTCTCTCAAGGCGATATTCATGTTCCAGATAGTCAACTCTCCAGGATAGTACCCAATAAATGTATCAGAAATAAGAGTTGATTTTTTAAACAAAAAGATATACTGCTAGTAGCTCCTCAAAACATTTTATAAAATGGACAATTATACTTGCTCACTCGCTGTGACCCGTTTTTGGAACCCAGTAAAATCAATCTTTTCATTGCTCAAGCACTTACTTTATCTTGTCATCTCATGTAACTCAGGACATTATGAAGGCACTAGTATCTTGGTGAAATGCCATCCTGAGTCTCCAACACAATGCAGAGTGATATCTGGTTGCCAATCAGGTGTGTGTTTTTCTAAACTATTAAATATTCAAGACTTAAATTGCCCCAACTGAAAGTTAGTAGTTAAAGAGAATGCTGATTCATTATAGATCTCTTAAATTTGATTATACTGAAAGTTACCAATCTCAAAAATTACATCTTCAGAAAACTGTAAGGAGAAGACTTCATAAAATTGATTTCAACTGTACTACTTGTCTGTTGGACTGATGGTTTATACACAGTGATCCCATTGTTTTGGGCACCTCTACACTCTATGATGCCATGTAACTTAATATTATACTGTACCTCTCTACCTTTATTAGCCTTTGATATTAGTATGCTTGCTACTTGATCTTAAGAAATGTCCTTATTAAAGTTGTGATGGATCTTGCTGATTATTGGCAGTGATTTCAATTGAAGGTATTGGTATTTAGTCTTTCAAGCTGAAATAAATCCCAGACTTCCATGATTGAACTGTAAAATATAGAGACCCACATCTTGCTGACAAATATGCAAGGACAAATCTGTCAGGATATAATCATGTCAACTCACATGGGGGTTAGCTCTTGCATCCTGCAGCAGCTCAGACTTAATGCAGTATTTGAAGATTCAAAGTACATTTATTATCAAAGTATGTATAGAGAATACAACTCTGAGATTTGTCCTCCCACAAACAGCCATGAAACATCATGGAACCCGTTCAGGAAAACATCAAATGCCCAATGCGCGAGAAAAGGACGACACATAGAATATCAAACTAGGAGTGCAGTAGTATTGAGTGTAGTTCAGATCAGTGCCGCACCGATAGCCCACTGCAGGCTGAAGCACTCCAGTCCACATTGATCAAACCACTCAAAAACAGCAAGAAAAGAGGAATCAGAATCCGGAAACACGTGCAACATGAACTTCAAATCCCCCCAAAATGAGTCCACAGCCTCTCCAATCAATCCTTGCAACATGGAATCCAAAACCTCTGCACTTTCCTCAGAAAGCAGCTAGCAGTAGGGAGAGGAAGACAGGTCAAACTCATTGATTCGAGTTATCATTAATTTTAGTGGAATGGATTAAGAGACAAAGAACATTCAAGTTTCTTTCTTTAACTAATTTGTTTAATAGTAAATGCTGGGGAATCTCAGCATGAATCAGATCCATCACTTGACTCTATGAGGAGCCTTATGGCAGAACCAAAGTGTTCACCAGCAAGAACTTGGCCTTTGGGTTTCAGTTTGATGTATTATGAATGTCATTCAATGTCATTCTACAAACATCACTAAACAAGTGGCAATTATCCAATGAAGGTGCAGCCTCATGAGGGATGAACTGATGCATTATTCAGTGGTGTCTTTCATTGCATTGTGATAATCCTTCAGTTACTTGGATAAGATTGAAAGCATAAACATCGTTGAGACACAGTTACTAAGGCATGTTTCTATTGCCCATCATAAAGAGAAAAATAGTGCCCCTGTTTTGAACTTAGAACAAACATAAAACAGTACAGTATACGAGCAGGCTCTTTGGCCCATAATGTCTGCACCAAACATAATGCAATATTAAACAAAATATTTTCTTCCTGTGCATGCTTTCATATCCTTTTATTCCCTGAATATTCATGTGTTCACATAGAAACATAGAAAATAGGTGCAGGAGTAGGCCATTCGGCCCTTTGAGCCTGCACCGCCATTTATTATGATCATGGCTGATCATCCAACTCAGAACCCAGCCTTCCCTCCATACCCCCTGACCCCTGTAGCCACAAGGGCCATATCTAACTTCCTCTTAAACACAGCCAATGAACCGGCCTCAACAATTTGCTGTGGCAGAGAATTCCACAGATTCACCACTCTCTGTGTGAAGAAGTTTTTCCTAATCTCGGTCCTAAAAGGCTTCCCCTCTATCCTCAAACTGTGACCCCTCGTTCTGGACTTCCCCAACATCGGGAACAATCTTCCCGCATCTAGCCTGTCCAATCCCTTTAGGATCTTATACGTTTCAATCAGATCCCCCCTCAATCTTCTAAATTCCAACGAGTACAAGCCCAGTTCATCCAGTCTTTCTTCATATGAAAGACCTGCCATCCCAGGAATCAATCTGGTGAACTTTCTTTGTACTCCCTTTATGGCAAAGATGTCTTTCCTCAGATTAGGGGACCAAAACTGCACACAATACTCCAGGTGTGGTCTCACCAAGGCCTTGTACAACTGCAGTAGTACCTCCCTGCTCCTGTACTCGAATCCTCTCGCTATAAATGCCAGCATATTCACATATTTCACATATCTATCTAACTATTTAACAGCTTCATAAATGCTTCTATCATATCTGCTCCCACCAACATCAATCAAGGCACCTACCACTCCAGTAAAAATAAACTTGCTTACATATTTCTGTTAATCTCAGCATTCCCCGTCACCTTAAATGCATGTCCTCAACACTGGGGGGGGGAACAAAGAATCAATTGTCTACCTGTATCGCTTAGAATTTCGTAAACTTCCATCTGTCCTCCCCTCGCATCCAACATTCCAGAGAAAGCAACCAAAGTTTTCAAACCTGTCCTTATTGCACTTACTTTTTAATCCAAGCAGCATATTGGAAAACCAATTCTTCACCTTTCAAATCCCTTACATCCTTCCTGTAATGGGGTGATCAGAAATACATTCTAAGTCTTGCCTCACCAAAGCTTTTTATATAACTGCAACATGACATCCTTACTCTTATATTCAATGTTGCGACTAATGAAGGCAAGCATGCCATACACTTTATTTACCACCTTATCATGTTCTCAACATTTATTGCTTATTTATCGATTATTATTATTGTTTATTCTTTTTGTATTTGCGCAGCTTGTTGCCTTCTGCACTCTGGGTGAACATTCTCGTTGGACAGCCTTTCATTGATTCTGTTATAGTTATTATTCTGTAGATTTGTTGAGTATACCCAGATGAAAATGAACCTCAGGGCGGTATATGGTGACACATAAGTACTTTAATCATAAATTTACTTTGAACTATCTATCTTTTTGGCCAATTTTTTGTAGTGTTATGGACTTGAATCCCAAGATCTTTTTGTGCATCAATGCTGTTGAGATTCCTGCCATTTACTGCATACCTTACCATTACATTTGACCTCGCACAGTGCAACACCTCACACTTGCTCATATTGAACCCCATTTGCCATTTCTCCTCCCACAAACTACGTGAGGCAACTCGTCAAGAGGAAGAAGGAAGCATATGTTAGATATAAGAAGCAGGAAGCAGGAGGGACTCATGAGAAATATAGGGTAGCCAGGAAGGAGCTTAGGAAAGGACTTAAGAGAGCTTGGAGGGGGCATGAGAAGGCCCTGGCATATAGGATTAAGGAGAACCCCAAGCCGTTGTATGTATATGTGAAGAACAGAAGGATGAAAAGAATGAAGGTGGGGCCACTAAAGGATAAAGAAGGCAACATGTGCCTGGAGGTGGAGGAGGTTGGGGAGGTCCTAAATGAATACTTTGCTTCAGTATTCACAAGTGAAAAGGACCTCGATCAGGGTTGGGTCGAAATAGAACAGGCCTGTGTGCTGGACAATGTGGAGATTAAGGAAGAAGAAGTGTTGGATGATCTTAAAAACATCAAGATTGATAAGTCCCCAGGGACGGACGTGATACACCCCAGGTTGCTGTGGGAAGTGAGAGAAGAGATCGCTGAAGCAGTAGCTATGATCTTTGAATCCTCTTTGGCTGCAGGGGAGGTGCCAGAGGATTGGAGAATGGCAAATGTAGTTCCCTTGTTTAAAAAAGGTAATAGGGAGAATCCTGGGAACTATAGACCAGTGAGTCTTACGTCGATGGTCTGCAAACTATTGGAAAGGATTCTTAAGAATAGGATCTATGAGCACTTGGAGAAGTACAGTCTACTCAAGGATAGTCAACATGGCTTTGTGAAGGGAAGGTCATGCCTCAAGAGCCTAACTGAGTTTTTTGAAGAGGTAACAAAAGAAATTAATGACGTAGATGTGATCTACATGGATTTTAGCAAGGCATTTGACAAGGTCCCCCACGAGAGACTCATCCAGAAAGTCACGAGGCATGGGATCAGTGGAACCTTGGCTGTTTGGATAAAAAATTGGCTTACAGGAAGAAAGCAGAGGGTAGTAGTGGAAGGAAAGTATTCTGCCTGGAGGTCAGTGACCAGTGAAGTGCCACAAGGATCTGTCCTGGGACCCCTGCTCTTTGTGATTTTTATAAATGACCTGGATGAAGAGGCGGAAGGATGGGTGAGTAAATTTGTGGATGACACGAAGATTGGAGGACATGTGGATGGAGCTGTAGGTTGTTGAAGGTTATAAGAGGATATAGACAGGATGCAGAGTTGGGCAGAAAAGTGGCAGATGGAGTTCAATCCGGATAAGTGTGAGGTGATGCATTTTGGAAGGACAAACCAGAAGGCTGAGTACTGGGTTAATGGTTGGTTACTTAAGAGTGTGGATGAACAGAGGGACGTTGGGGTTCAAATCTATACATCCCTCAAGGTTGCTGCACAGGTTGATAGGATAGTTAAAAAGGCCTATGGGATGCTAGGCTTCATTAATAAGGGGATTGAGTTCAAGAGTAGAGAGGTCATGTTGCAACTCTATAAATTTCTGGTGAGACCACACTTAGAGTATTGTTCTGGTTCTGGTCACCTCATTATAGGAGGGATGTGGAAGCTATGGAGACGGTGTACCTCTCATCCTCCTTTACTCCAGTGAAAAAAGCACAGTCCCATTTAACCTTCCCTCATGAAGCATGCTGTCTAATGTGGGCAGCATCCTTTCCTCCCATAGAGGCTGCTTGACCCACTCTGTTCCTCCATCAGAGTGTTTCAGACTCCACTACCTGATGTCTCTTCAGCCTACATCCTACATCCCCCCGCTGCTTCCCTGACTGTTCAACAGCTGCAGGCGTCTGTTGCGGGGAAGCAGATACGCGGATTCGGTAGGTGGGATACGGTAAGTGGGATAGAAGACACCAATTGCAAGTAAGCACATTAACTATTTATTTACAACACAAAGAGTGAAACACTTAACCACGCAATTAAGTTAAGCAAGCACTTATCTAAGCCCCCTGAGCTGCGAGGCTACAATACTAAACGCTCAATAACCCTTCAAGCTAAATTCGGATACAGATACTTATCCAAACCGAGCGCCCAAAGTGTCAGGTCAAAACAGACACCGATCATACACACAGCAGCAATGACATACCTAAAGTGTGCTTCTCTAATTCCCAGACCTTGCTTCGCGTACCTTCTCCCACATACTCCAACCCTTTGAACAACTGAATCACTGCATTTACAGTGCCCCCAAATGCCCATCCCATTGGAGGCAGCACCACTCCTTTCAAGTGGGGGTGCTGCTGTCATAACTGAATGCCCTATGATGGCAGGAGTTAGTTCAGAATTCTCTGGCAGGCTATCACTATTGTGTATAAATCTGTAATTAGAGCCTGTTGGTGAAGTGCTGATGGGCTCTGGTTCCTTCCTCTTCTGTGTTCCATTCTGCCCAGGGCTTTAAATCCCACTCAAGAAGGGAAGGAAAGCCAACATTGATTATCGCTACCACCCAATCACATAAGGATTTATTACCCTCATGGGTAGCGAGCGGTATCCTCAGGATGTTATTGACTGCATGCGTGGACAACAGCCTCTTTAGGGCTCACTCCAGTACCTCCTTCATCCTATATCCTCAACAACCATGTGGCCAGAGGCTCTCCTGGCTTCTGCCTATAACTATCCCCCAAACCCACCAGTTCCTTAGTGGAGAACTCCCTGATCTCTTTGTCATCTTTGAGGGGCCTATTGTACTACTTCCCCCTCATTCCACATCCTCCTCCTGTTCTGTGAGGATCAGAGGAACCACAGGTCAAAGACCCCCCCCACCCCCCATGCCAGGTAATCATTCTGACCTGTACTATCTCAAGTGGATGGGAGATGGACGATCACCTTGAGAAAGTATCATAAGAGTCTGCTCTGCTTTCTCTTCCTCCATCCTCATCATCCAGCCAGTTATCCCCATTCCCATCCAGACGTTGGGATCATCTTCTTGCAGCATCAAGCTTTGAACTTTAATGAGATCGTGTTGCCAGTTAATCCGTCGGGTAGCCTCTAAGTACTGCACCTTCTCTGGTCAACAGGCTATATTTGTACCATAGCTCTTTGGCCCAGGTCTGTGCTGACTGAGCAGCACCTCCACCTCATTCTCAAAACTTATTATCTCATGCTTTCTCTGTGCAATTGTCTTGTACTGATACTTTACAATGGCTGCCAGCAGACAGAAATCATCTTTCCGACAAAATATTCCCTAGGACCTTGAGGTAAGTTAGTGTAGAAATAGCAGGGGCTCGGACAGAAATATTTCAAATGTCATTAGAAACGGGGATGGTGCCAGAGGATTGGTGTATTGCTCATGTGGTTCCATTGTTTAAAAAGGGTTCTAAGAGAAACCTGGCAATTATCAGCCTGGGAGTTTGACATCTGTAGTGGGTAAATTGATGGAAAGTATTCTTAGAGATGGTATATATAATTATCTGGATAGACAGGGTCTGATTAGGAACAGTCAACATGGATTTGTATGTGGAAGGTCATGTTTGACAAATCTTATTGAATTTTTTGATGAGGTTACTAAGAAAGTTGATGAGGGTAAAGCAGTGGATGTTGTCTATGTGGACTTCAGTAAGGCCTTTGACAAGGTTCCACACGGAAGGTTAGTTAGGAAGGTTCAATTGTTAGGCATTAATATGGAAGTAGTAAAATGGATTCAGCAGTGGCTAGATGGGAGACGCCAGAGAGTAGTGGTAGATAACTGTGTGTCAGATTGGAGGACGGTGTGTAGCGCTGTGCCTCAGGGATCTGTACTGGGTCCAATGTTGCTTGTCATATATATTAATGATCTGGATGATGGGGTGGTAAATTGGATTAGTAAATATGCAGATGATACTAAGATAGGTGGTTTGTGGATGATGAGATAGGTTTTCAAAGCTTGCAGAGAGATTTAGGACAGTTAGAAGAGTGGGCTGAAAGATGGCAGATGGAGTTTAATGCTGAAAAATATGAGGAGCTACATTTTGGTAGGACTAATCAAAATAGGACATACATGGTAAATGGTAGGGCATTGAAGAATGCAGTAGAACAAAGTGATCTAGGAATAACGGTGCATAGTTCCCTGAAGGTGGAGCCTCATGTGGATAGAATGGTGAAGAAAGCTTTTGGTGCGCTGGCCTTTATTAATCAGAGCATTGAGTATAGGAATTGGGATGTAATGTTGAAATTGTATAAGGCATTGGTAAGGCCAAATTTCGAGTATTATGTACAGTTCTGGTCACCGAATTATAGGAAAGATATCAATAAAATTGAGAGAGTACAGAGGAGTTTTACTAAAATGTTGCCTGGGTTTCATCTCCTAATTACAGAGAAAGGTTGAACTAGTTAGGTCTTTATTCTTTGGAGCATAGAAGGTTGAGGGGGAACTTGATAGAGGTGTTTAAAATTATGAGGGGGATTGATAGAGTTGATGTGGATAGGCTTTTTCCATTGAGAGTGGGGAAGATTCAAACAAGAGGACATGAGTTGAGAGTTCAAGGATAAAAGTTTAGGGGTAACATGAGAGGGAATTTCTTTACTCAGAGAGTGGTAGCTGTGTGGAATGAACTTCCAGCAGAAGTGGTTGAGGCAGGTACGATGTTGTCCTTTAAAGTTAAATTGGATAGCTAAATGGACAGGAAAGGAATGGAGGGTTGTGGGCTGAGTGCAGGTCAGTGGGATTAGGTGAGAGTAAGAGTTTGGCACCGACTAGAAGGGTCGAGATGGCCTGTTTCCATGCTGTAATTGTTATATGGTTATCTCCCTTTTCACTTGGGAGATCCTGCCTTGTTAAGTATGGACACAATGTGGAGTCCAATTTTTCACCCCGCAGGAGTCTAATTTGTCTGACCAATCTACGGGCATCCTATGGACCACCAGTAGGCTGGTGAGACTCCCAAGTCATGCATTGTTGTTGATCTACACAGGGACACAGCACTAGTCACACAGGGAGGTTCTGTCTCATATTTTACCTTCTAAAGATACCCATCTTCTGTTCAATCACTGAATCCTGCTGACTACACCAAATCTTACGGAGAAGCAGATTCGTGGATTCGGTACATGGAACAGAAGACACTGATTACAAGTATGGATGTTAACTATATCTTTTCAAGACAAACAGTGAAACACTGAATCAAACATCTAACCAAACAAGTACTTATCCTAGCCCCCTAAGTTACAAGACTATGTCACTACATCAGAATAAACTCAGCTAAAGATACTTAACCAAACTGAGCACCTGGTGGCAAGACAAAACAGACACTAAACATACATACAGTGGCAAGTACTTACCTCAAGTGTGTGCATGGGTCTTCTACACTACAGCATAACCCCACTGTTTACCATTTCCACAACACCCTTGTCTACCTGGTCCACAGCAGGGCGAATGGAAAAGAGACTGCATTTTTTTCCTGTGGGTTAGGTATAAACGCTACTAGCGCCATGACATCATCAGCTGAATGGAAGCAAGTGGGAAGCTAACACTCCTTCCATGGGCTATTCCCACTTTCCACAGGTGAATGGCTTCGGATGTGCGGGTAAGTTAAGATACTTAATGCAGCAGCGCCTCCACTTCAAGCTGCTGCTACTCGTGTGCAGCTCTTCAAATACGCCTCTCAGTGCTCACCATCTGTTGGCTCAAAGACTCAACACCACCAGTACAAAAATAATCTCTTGCCATATTTAAACTGATCTAAATCACGGGCACCACAGCAGCATAATAGTCAGCGCAATGCTATTACAGCTTGGAGCATTGGACTTCAGAGTTCAGTTCCAATGTCCTCTGTAAGCAAGTTTGTACATTCCTTCCTGTGAGCACTTGTGATTCCTCTGGGTGCGCCAAAGACATAACAGTTAGTAGGTTGTTTGGTCATTACTGTAAATTGTCTCATGATTTGACTATGTTTAAACTGATGAGTCACTGGGAAGCGCAGTTCGAAGGGCCAAAAGGGTCAGTTTTGCACTGTATCTCTGAATAAATAAATAAATTAACCAGTTAATGAAACAAAATCAGTAAACATGCAGGAAGATTTGCCATTGGACTATATTTCACTTGGTTAGAATCAAGTCTTATTCATCATATGCTGAAGTCGCATTTTACGTACTATGGGTAGATTTGGTACCCATACCTAAGCAAGAATATACTGTATCTTATATACCTTGGAGTCAATGCAGTCAAAATTCATGAGATGTATTATTACGATGAAAGATTTACCTTTTGAAAAGAGATTGAAGGACATTAGTTGAGACACAATGGAATTTAGAAGATACATAGATAATCTATTTTAAATATCCATATTATCAGAGGAATTTACAGGTACATTTTAAGAGACCTTGTAATCTTAGAATTAAGGTGTCTGAAAAAGAGGCCAACCATTTACAGCTGAGATGAAGAGACATTTCTATATTCAGAGTACTGTAAGTGTTTGGACATCCCTGTTGTGTTGAATGCTAGATTTATTGAATATAACCAAGAAAAATCAGTATTTATTTACCACTGAGGGATGCAAGAGTTATGGGTCTGGAGTTTGAGTGGAGTACACCTTGTCTCAGCAATGTGGCTGTGTGACATACACCTCTTTCTATTTTTTTTCCCTTTTTAAGCTCTTCCAGTGGTAAAAAAAAACAGCTGTCAGTACCAGATTTTGAATAATCTTTAATGCTGTTCAGTTCTTACCTTGGTTTCAATGGAAAACTGCAGGAAAACAGGGATCTGAAATCAAACATGAATGCTGATTATATCAATCACAGAAATTTACTGGAACAGGTTTTATACATACAGCAAAGTTTAGTCTGAGAATCAAGCATAAAAATTAATTATCACCAACTTTAATCCTCTGTGCATACCTTCATTTGGGTTAACATTTACCCTTAAAACTGACATACCAATGCATATAACCCACACAGGAAACATGGACAATATCTGGAATAAAAACAAAAAAAGTTATGAAGGATTAAAAAACACAAAAAGATGGAGTATTAGAAAATTACTTGTTTCATAATTTAAAGCATTGCAACTAAATGGTTATAACTTCGTAAAATTCCTTTTTAACCAAACTTTTTTCTATATTCAGCAGAAGATAGGGAGAATATAAAGCTTCCATCATAGTAAATAACTTTTACTTATATATTTAAGCAGAGGAGTTGACACAGTATCACAGTGGGTAGGCTTAACCAGATAAGCTTGTTAAAGTTACAAACGTGAACAAAAAACATTAGTGGCCTACTTCTGAAACAATGGTATAATTCTGTTTCATTCATCATATTTTGAATTCTCCAAATTTAAAATAGCAAATTTGGATTACATTTTCCAAACTAAGATGATTTCTGTTGAAAATTATAAATGTCTTGAAAATTATGCCTAAGGTTTGTTTCCAGAGTGATAGGGAGGATATCAGGAATACAGTGGACAGTGGGCTGACCGATGGGAAAGTACATTGGGTCCTCCTCACCAGGTTGTTTCACAACGGGGTCAGGGTGGAGCGGTCTTGGGTTTCTAGCATTTGGAGCTGGGTGAGAGGGTCCTTCAGGGGATGGCAGACATGTCATATTGTACACTCATAAAATAATAGAATGGTTGGCAACTCTCACTTCTACACCGAGCAGTTTCCCTGCCATCTTGCATATTTTTCTCTTCCATACCAGACCATAAGATGATAACAGCATAAGATATAGGAGCAGAATTAGGCCATTTGGCCCACTGAGTCTGCTCTGCATTTCATCATGGCTGATCCAATTTTCCTCTCTGTCCCAATCTCCTGCCTTTTCCCCGTATCCCTTCATGCCCTGACCAATCATGAACCTATCAAACTCTACCTTAAATATACATAAATACTTGGCCTCCACAGTTGCCTGTGGCAAAGAATTCCACAGATTCACCACTCTCTGGCTAAAGTAATTCTTCCTCATTCCATTCTAAAAATATACACCACTATTCTGAGGCTGTGGCCTCTGGACTTTGGAAACAAACTCTCCACATCCACTCTATCAAGGCTTTTCACAAGTTGATAGGTTTCAAACAGGTCATCCCTCATTCTACTGAGTTCTATGGAATATAAGCCTGAAGGCATCAAGCAATCTTCATATAACAAGCCATTCATTCCTGGAATCATTTTCGTGAACCTCCAGTTTCAGTACATCCTTTCTAAGATAAGGGGCCCAAAACTGCTCACAATACTCCAAGTGAGGCCTCACCAGTGCTTTATAAAGTCTCAACATTACATAATTGCCTCTATATTCTAGTCCACTTGAAATGAATGAAAGCACTGCATTTGTCTTCCTCACCACAGACTCAGCATTCAAACTAACCTATAGGAAATCCTGCACAAGGACTCCCAAGTCGCCTTGCACCTCAGTTTTTTGAATTTTCTCTCCATTTAGAAAATAGTCAACCCTTTCATTCCTTCTACTAAAGTACAAGACCACAGACTTCCTGAGTGTATACCATCTGCCACTCCTTTGTCCATTCTCCTACTCTGTCTAATTCCTTCTGTAGCCTCTCTACTTCCCAGAAACTACCTATCCCTCCACCTATCTTTATATCGTCTGCAAATGTTTCAACAAAGTCATCAATTCCATCATCCAAACTTTGACATATAACGTAAAAAGAATCGGCCCCAACACAGACCCCTGTGGAACACCATTAGTTACCTGCAGCCAACTAGAAAAGGCTCTCTTTATTCCCAATCTTTGCTTCCTGCCAATTAACAACAGCTTTATTCATGCTAGAACCTTTCCTGTAATATAATGGGCTTGTAGCTTGTTAAGGAGCCTCATGTGCGACACTTTGTCAAAGGCCTTCTGAAAATCCAAGTCCACAACATCAACCGATTCTCCTTTGTCTACCCTACTTGTTATTTCTTCAAAGAGTTCCAGATGATTTGTCAGGCAATGTTTCCCTTGAGGAAACCATGCTGACTACAGCCTATTTTATCATGTGTCTCCAAGTACCCTGAGACCTCATCCTTAATAATCGACTCCAACATCTTCCCAACCACTGAGGTCAGACTAACTGGCCTATAGTTTCCTTTCTTCTGGCTTTCTTGAAAAGTGGAATGACATTTTCAAATTTCCAGTCTTCTGGAACCATCCAGAATCACGCGATTCTTGAAAAATCATTAATAATACCTCCACCATGTCTTGAACCACCTCTTTCAGAACACTGGGGTGTATGCCATCTGATCCAGGTGACAGACCTTTCAATTTCTCAAAAACCTTCTTTCTAGTAATAGTAGCTTCACGCACTTCAGGACAGCTGGAACTTCCACCATACTGCTCATGCTTTCCACAGTGAGGACTGATGCAAAATAATTATTCAGTTCATCCACTATTTCATTGCCCCCCGCCCCCTATGACTAGCTCTCCAGCATCATTTTTCAGTGGTCCGATGTCCTCTGTCACCTCTCTTACACTTCATGTATCTGAAGAATTTTCAGGTATCCTCTTTAATATTATGGCCAACTTACTTTTGTGTTCCATCTTTATCTTCTTAATTTTTTTTTGATGCCTTCTGGTGGCTTTTAAAAGTTTCCTAATGCTCTACCTTCCTATTAATTTTTGCTCTATGATATGCCCACTCTTTGTCTTTTATATTGGCTTTGACTTCTCTTCTTAGCCACAGTTGTGTCATCTTGCCTGTAGAATACTTCTTCCTCTTTGGGATGTGCCTTCCGAGTTGCTCCCAGAAATTCCAGCCATTGCTGCTCTACTGTCATCCCTGCCAGTGTTCTTTTCAAATCAATTCTGGTCAACTCCTCTCTCATGCCTCTGTAATTCCCTTTCCTCTACTGTAATACTGATAAATCTGACTTTAGCTTCTCCTTCCCAAATTTCAGGGTGAATTTGAGCATATTATAATCACTCATGTCTGTGTGTTATTTTACTTTTAGATCTCTAATCAATTCTTGTTCATTGCACAGCACCCAATCCAGAACAGCTGATCCCCTAGTGGGCTCAAATGTGAGATTTATGCAAAGCCATCTCACAGGTATTCTAGAAACTCCCTTCTCGGAATCTAGCACCAAACTGATCTTCCAAATATACCTGCATATTGAAATCCCCCATGACTATTGTAACATTGTCCTTCTGCAAGCATTTTCTATCTTCTATTGTAATTTGTAGACCACATCCTTACTACAGTTTGAGGGTCTGTATATAGCTCCCATCAGGGTCTTTTTAACCTTGCAGTTCCTTAGCTCTATCCACAATGATTCAACACTTTCCAACCCTATGTCACCTCTTTCTAGTGATTTGATTTCAATTTTTTAACCAACAGAGCTACAGCACCCCCTCTGCCTACCTGCCTGTCCTTTCGATACAATGTGTAACCTTGGACTTTAAGTTCCCAGATATAATCCTCTTTCAGCTATGATTCAGTGATGCCTGCAACATCATACCTGTCAATCTGCAACCATGCTGCAAGTTCATCTACCTTATTCCACATACCGCGCGCATTCAAGTATAATACCTTCAGTCTTGTATTCACCCTATTTCGATTTTGTCTGCCTTTTGCACTGCACCTCATTCTGTTGACTACAATTTTGTCCTGTCAACAGCTTCTCCTCACTAAACATTTCCTTTCTTTGGAAACTAGCTACCCCATCTTCATCCGCCTTTCCTACGATACTTCTTGCATTGAAATATATGCAGCTCGGGAAACTAGTTGCACTGTGCTCAACCTTTTGATTCCTGACTTTGTCTGAGGTCTTACTAACATATGCCTCGCAATCACTCCACTAACTGTTCTGACACTCTGGTTCCTATCCCCCTGCAATTCAAGTTTAAACCTCAGTGTGCAGCATTAACAAAATCCGCAGTCTGTTCCTTTAACTAACAAATTTTCTATCACTAGAGTGTGCCTCTTCACTCTCCTTTTCTTCTGAGTCACAGAGCCAGGCTCAGTGCCAGAAGCCTGACCACTATTAGGTTAATCACCCCCCTCAACAGTATCGAAAGTGATACACTGTACCTGTTGTGAGGAGAATAGCCACAGGGGTACTCTGCACTGGCTCCTTAGCTTTTTTCCCCTTCCTGACTGTCAACCAGTTTCCTGTGTTCTGCACCTTAGCGCAACTATCTCTCGATATACCCTATTACCCTTTCAGCCTCTCAAATAATCTGGAGTTCATCCAGTTCCAGGTTGAACTCCTCAATGTGTATTGTTAGAAGCTGCAGCTGGATGCACTTCTCACAGTTGTAGTCATCAGGAGCACTAGCCATCTCCCTGCCTTCCCACAGCCCACAAAAAGAGCATTCTACTATCATGCCTGGCATCTCAACTGTCCAAGTTGAACAGATATAAAGAAGGATGCAGAAAAAAAATTAACCTTGAGGTTTTCTTTCTTTGCTTTCTCTGACTGAAGCTTCCCTTCACTGAAGCCTCAACGAGCTAAAGCCTTATCACCACTCTGACTCCATCCACTCAGATGATGGCAACTATTTATCTAATTCCCTCTTGAAGTCACAGTGGACCCACCTCCGCTATATCTGCAGGCAGTGCATTCCAGTCTCCAAGCATATGCTGCATTATAAAGCTTCTCCTCACATCACCCTGAATTCTCCTGCTGTATATTCCATAACCTCTAATCCTCAATCGCCCCCACCAAAGCAAAGAGTCTCCCACTAACCACTCCATCCATACCCTTCATATTTCATATAGACTATTAAATCACCTCTCAAATTTCTCTGAGGAAAATAATCCCAGCCACTGCGATCTGTCCTTGTAACTGTATACCCTCATCTCAGGAAACATTCTCATAGACCTTTCATGAACCCCCTTGAATGTCTTCGCACTCTTTATATAATGTGGCAATTAGACTTAATCACAATACTTAAACAGAGGCCAAAACAGATGTTCAGCAAATTTCCTTGCTTTTATACTCTACATTATGCCTTTATGGATAAAGCCAATTTTTCTGGATGTTTATTCACTACTTAATCAATCTGCCTTACCTCTTCAATTAATGCACAGATATATTCAGCATTCTCTGTCCTCTACACCTTTCAGATGCATATATTTTGTTCTATATTAACCCTTTTCACCAAACTGCATCACATTGTATTTCTGCATAGTAAACCAGCCTGTTTATATCTTGCTGCAATACATCACTATCCTTTTCTCAGTTTACAAAACTCCCAAATTTTATGTCATTTACAGAATTAGTTGTGGCCTGTACGACCCTAACTCCCACAGCCCCTGTCCACATCATTCATTAATAAAATAAAGCAATGGCCCTGAAACTCTGATCATTGGAAAACAGCTACCCTCAAATTAAATTTTTAAAAACACTTCTTTCCTGAAATTAAACCACTTACCACTTCTAATTCAGCTAGTTAGCCTAATTTAATGTCTATTCTGCTAAATGTTTCAACTTTGCTGATGTCATCTGGAAGTGCAAATAAAAGAGCTGGTCATCAACTTCAAGAAGCAGTATGGAGCATGTTCCTGTATGTATCGATGGTGCTGAGGTGGAGATGGTTGAGACCTTCAGATTCTGGAGGTGTAAATATCATCGTACCACCTAGATAGCATGGCCAAGAAAGCACACCAGTGCCACTACTCCCTCTTAAAGCTAAGGAAATTTGGCACATCCCCATTGACTCTCACCACTAAAAGCATCGTAACTAGACAATAGACAATAGGTGCAGGAGTAGGCCATTCAGCCCTTCGAGCCAGCACCACCATTCACTGTGATCATGGCTGATCATCCACAATCAGTGCCCTTTTCCTGTCTCCTCCCCACATCCCTTCACTCCGCTATCTTTAAGAGCTTTATCTAACTCTTTTTTGAAAGAATCCAGAGAATTGGCCTCCACTGCCTTCTGAGGCAGAGCATTCCACAGAACCACAACCCTCTGTGTGAAAAAGATGCATCATAGTTTGGCAATTGTTTTACTCAACACAACAAGAAATTGAAGAGATTTGTTGTCACAGCTTAGTCCATCATGAAAATCAGCCAGCTCTGTCTGCAATTCTCACTGCGTCAGAAAAGCATCATCTATCATCCGGGTATTCTCTATCCTGCCTCTTTCTGTCATTCAGAGATACAAAAGCTTCAAATCAAGCACCACAAGGCTCAAGAACAGCTTCTAACATGCTGTTATAAGACTCCAGTTAAAGATGAGCTCAACCTCACAATCTTGCTCAGTATGGCCCTTCCACTCATTGTCTACCTGCACTGCACTTCTGCTGTAACTATAATTGTGAACCTATCTTCTGCATTGTTTCTCTTTTTGTACTACTTTGATGTACTTATGTTTTGAAATTATATGTATGGATGGAGTACAAAACTATGTTTTTTTTACTGTTTCTGAGTACATGTTGTAAGTATGAACTATTTCTATTTTTCATTCTCAACCATACAATCTGAAGTAGCCCCTCAACCTCACCTGTTAACTCATCAAAAAATTCTATCAAATCTGAAGCAACATACATAAAAGTTGCTGGTGAACGCAGCAGGCCAGGCAGCAACGCCGACTGCACCTCTTCCTAGAGACTTCCCTTCATGAATCCATTTGCGTCATCAATGTTTCTAAGAATTTTCCCACCATTATGATTAAACTGAATGATTTGAAGTTGCTGGTCTTATCCTTATTCCCTTTTTGAATAATGGAGTAACATTACCTGCCCTCCAAGCCTCTGGCAGCACACACATATCTGAAAAGCCGTGGAAGATTTTGGTCAGTGCCGCTGAGATTTACTCCCATACTTCCCTTAAAATTCTGGAATGCAACTCATCCAGTCCTCATAAGCTAACTACTTTGAGTACAATATCTTTTTTTTTTAATGTACTTCCTTGCTATTAATTTTTGATGTAGCCTGTGTCTCAACTATCCTCTCCTTTATGTTGGGAGCACTCACTTCCTGGAGAAGACAGATGCAAACTATTCATTTCATAACTTCAACACTGACCACAGCACCCACAAATGTTCTAATTTTTATGCTGACTGGGCCCCACTCCTGCATGAGATTGCTCCTTTCCAATTTACATGCCTATGCAAAACCTTCTGGATACCCATTTATGTTTGGAGATAAACTTTTCTCACATGTTGTCTTTCTTATTTTAATTTTCACTTAACCTTTGATGCTTCTGTTACCAGCCTGATTCTGCTATTCACATCATTTGTCATTAGCAGCCTTTTTTTGGTCAACTTTTTCTGTTTTTTTCTGTCAAGGAGCTATGATTTGCTTATTCTTCTCTTGACCCACATGAGAAAGTGGCTGAATTGAAGCCAAACCATCCCATCTTTGAAAGGTAGAACATTCCCACATATCAGTTTTCATTGTCAAATATTAGCTCTAGTTTACTTGGCCAGACCACTCTCATTCCACTGAAATTGGTTTTACTCAAATTAATTATTTTTGTCTTGGATTGATCCTTCTATATTTCTTAGCTAATACTGTTTCTTCTACATTGGCAAGAGCAAGTATAGACTAGGTGACCATTTTGCTGAGCACCTGTGCTCTGGCCACACTCGCAAAAACTGAGAAACGCTAAGGAAGTGGCAAAAATTGCCACCCTTTGCGCCATAAGGTGCAAAAAGGAACAACAACAACAGCTCCATTGTGTAACATTCTGAAGAATGGAGTGAGTCTCGAAGAAGGATCTCAGCCCAAAACGTCAACTGTTTACTCTTCCACTGCCTGACTTACTGAGCTCCTCCAGCATTTTCTGTGTGCTGCTCTGGATTTCCAGCATCTGCAGATTTTCTTGTGTTTGTAACTTTTTCTTCACTGTTTTGTAGCTCCAGTCTATAAGACCAAAAAGCAATTTCTGTCTTTAACTGCTCTATAACCTCCTCACTTTCTAGCACTATTAATTAATAATGCTACTCACCTCTCCTATCTTTCCTGTGGTAGCCAGGTGTGTTAAGTGCAGTCCTGTACACGCCGAGCTAAGTTTCTGTTATTGACAACACACCCTATTTCCACATGCCAATCTGTAGCTGTAAATAATCAGTATTTATCACACTCCACACATTCACATTCATGCAGAGTTAACCAAATTTTGTTTTATTTTGTTTCCTTTTTCCCTGATGTCAGTAAAATACTTGAACTGACCTTATCTAGCCTGAACTCACTTTACCACTTCTCTAACATGAGAAAATCTGCAGATGCTGGAAATCCAAAGTCCTGATGAAGGGTCTCGGTCCAAAAAGTTGAATGCTTACTCTTTTCCATAGATGCTGCCTGGCCTGTTGAGTTCCTCCAGCATTTTGTATGTGTATGTGTGTTACTCACCACCTCCCTGACCAGGTTTTCCTTCAATTTTGTTTCAGCATTTTTTCCTTTTATGTGACTGCCTACTGGTTACTCTTTTGAGTCTAGTCCTGTCTCAATACACTCCAATCGACAACTTCAAAGACTGCAGATAGGTTCAGGAGAATGAGGAAGGATAAATTCTATTGATCCAATGTCACAGGATGCTTTCAGAGTGCCACATCATGAAGAGGTGGCTGGTAAAGGTAGCAGTGAGACACACTGCTGCAGCTAATCTCAGTTAACTGAAGCTTCTGCTAACAAGTAAAATCTGAAGGAATTGTAATATCAGAATTGTGATGGTAATGGGGCAACCGGCAATCAGTAATATTTATATCATCACTTTAAGTGTAATTAGACTTAAAGGACAATACCCAACTTACTGTGATGAGTATAGTTCCTAATTACACTGTAGCAATTTCACAGCATTCAGCACATTTCAATCATAGGCCAATCAACAAATTAAAGCTCGCATGAAGTTAAAAGTGGAGTGGTGCACAGCAGAACGTATGAGTTCAGCTGAGAGTCTGTCCCAACTCAAAAATTGCCATTCATAATTATCAGTATGCACTGCTGGTCATACTGCTATTTTCACAGCAAGCTATTATAATCTCCATATCTGCAATAGTTGTCAGGCAGTGCAGGTAATTAAAATGGTTGCAACTAAAAAAGAAACCTCCTAAGTTTCCAAAATTCTGAACTGAATAATAGGAATTTGCTTGCTCAATTTAATAGGTATCAACCTTATACCATCTGTCAGCATTATAATTTATTTGAAGATTAATTTCATTTTTTTAGCCTACCTGTAAAGTAACATCACAGCACAGTTCAAAGGACTGCATTTTGCCCTACGGCAATTGCATTTGGCTCTCATGTTAGGATTTCTTCTGCTCCCTCAGCTGGTTATGTAATGGGTGTAGAGCTCCAGTGCTAAGACAGTCAAATATGGTTCAAATACCAAGAGAAAATAAAGGCAGGAGCTAAACTGCAGTAACAGCAGCAGAATGTCTCATCTCTGTACTGAGCTGACAAGTTGACATATCTTATGCTTCAGTTAAGAGGGCAGGTTGGAAAGTCTTGGAGGAGGAGCATCAATTTCACCCGCACCCCGCCCCCACCTTCCACCTCAAATGAAATACTGTAATACTAGAGTCAATTTAAAGACTTCAGCTGAACAATGGTTGCTGTACTAACACCGATCTTTTTATTACAATTTCTGCAGTAAGGCACTCTCAAGCTATGGTCCGATTACTTAACTGTAGCAAGCTGGTGGGGCGCAGTTCACTGAGGTTGTTAACTGTGGAGACACCAACCTGCTGCCAAGAAGGATTTGCTGTTCTGTGATACTAATGAGTTCCAGATTGAGAGGCTCGACTGCTGTGATATCCCTTAACTACTACACTGCAGGGTGAGTATGTATCTGCTTTTATCTTAAAACGATTTCGAAAATATTTAAAAATGTCAAGATGTTAACAGACTTATTCCAAGATTAGTTAAATCTTGTGACATATATAAATTATATCTTGGAAAAATTTAGCTAGATTTTTCTTTCTGCTTTGCATCAAAAATAGTTGTAATGATTAAGTATAACTGGATGAAGTTATCGAAAGTAATTAAAGTGCAAGATTACATAGAAAGCAGCTAACAATAAAATTGACACTCATTCCAGATTAGTTAATCTCCTGACAGATCTGTTAAATCTTTTGCAGTATTTAAGAGTGTCTTCAAAGAATCTGCGTAGATTCTGCCAAGTTGATGACAGCCACTTTTCTTGGGCAAGCTTAGAAAAGAAAAGTGGAATAAAAAGTTGTGAAATTCTTTGAAACCATTTGCTGTATATACATGTGGCATTTCCTAAATTGATACATTTTACTTTTTAGAAGAAATTGCTTTGTTTTTTCTAGATACCACTTCATATTAAATAACATAGATTAACTGTGTGAAAGGTTCATTTGCACACCTGACAGTAATGGTATTAAAGAAGTTCTTAGCCCATATTGCCTCACGTATTATCGTCAATTGTATTTTTTTTGTGCTGTCTATGGGTACGCAAACCACATGAGACATAGTAAAGCCCTTTGGAATTCCATTCATTATTGTCACAAGGCATAGCTTTCATCTGATTTAATGTTCCATCAAACATGATTGTTCAATAAGTGAACACTTTCAATGGAAGAGAAAGTTAATGGTTTTATGGTTTCAGAGAGCTCTTCTGTTAGTTGGAAAGAAAATAAAATGCTACTAATTGAAGTACCACCGATTAGAGTTATTATTACTGTCCATTCCTCTAGTCAAGTAGAATAGCATTTGCAATCTTCAGACTTGCATTCACCATATTAACAGCAAATGGATTTTGCTGAATGTATCAAGCTGTTTAATGCATATTCATGCTTCAGTGTTATGAAAGGGAAAATTGCTGCATGAATAAAATACAACCAAAATTTCCAATCCTTTAAATTCTTTCCAAATGGCTTTAGATCTGTGAAGCATGGTAAATTACTTACTTCACTTTCGAAGCATTGACTCAAAATAAGTCAGTACTTTAGCTCATGTACCTGCTTTCCAAAAGATTTGGATCATTGTTTTTGGTGAAGTGACATTATTAATAATTGAAAGTATTTTGCTTTGCAGTGTATGGACATTGACATTAAATTGTTTAAAGCTATGCCAATTTAGAAATCATTTCAAACTACAGCTGGTTAAATTGACGCATTGTAACTTAGCACCTCTGTTATTATTATATGGGAAAAGGAAGTGAGATAGAAGGGGGGGGTGTGTGTGTGTGTGTGTGTGTGTGTGTGTGTGTGTGTCTGTGTGTCTGTGTGTCTGTTGTCTGTGTGTGTGAGTGGGGGGGGGCTTTAATTATCCATGCACGGCATCCGTTTATTTAATTCTACTGTTTGGCTGTTAAATAGTTACTTGGTGCAGGCAAAAGAAAAGGTAGTCATGCACTAAATACCTTTCCGTCAATCTGTATTAAAATACCTTTGATGTAATACAAGTAAAATTGATTTAATTGATAAATGTTTTGCACCATGATCATTCTTTCCGACAAGTATTAAAACTTGAGTCAAACGTTCATATTAAATAACACTATATAATGATAGGTCTTGATTATAAATTATCCCCATGCTTTATTTGATCACGTTTGTTTTCCACAAAGTACAGGTATCAGCAAACACCTTCAGAATTTTTAAATTTTTGTTTAGTATCAATAAGTAATTAGATAAGATGATCTGATAAAATAAACTCTTCGACTTGAGTTTCTCCCTTTTGTTTATAATCATCACATAATAGATCTCCAATAAAGAACTAAATGAAGTATTAAAAACAGATTTGGCATTTTGTGGAGTATGCATAGATTTATAAACCTTTAATAATGTTATCCAGTTATAATGAAGGTTCATGTGCATGGCACAGTCCACATTATCTCCAATAATGTGAAATGTCAGAATTAATTGTTGGTTCAATAATTTTACTAGTTGAATCCATGATGTTGAGATTACAGGGAATTTATTCAATTCTCAGGCAAATTGTTGAAGCTTTATTCAGAAATGAAATACTTGTCAGCAGTTATGTGCACTGCCTAACTAGATCACTGAGTCAAACACCCAAAGAGATCACAATTTTGATCCCTGTTCTAAATTGGCTGATACTACTATCCTAGTACTTGCAAATGCAGCCATGGCTCCCACATCTTTTCATTGTCCAGTGACATTTGTTGTAAAAATTGTATATATGAAGTTTTGTTAAGAACAGTGAAGAGCTTAGCTGCATCTCATTGTGATATCACTTTTTTTTCAATAGTTAATGGCCACAAGAATCAATTTGGACACAGATAGAGAAACATTTTTTCCTGTTGGTCAAGAATCATACTAATGTCACAGGTAACTATGTCTCAGATTAATCTATTCCACCAAGTTTGAAGTTGAAGTGAGAAGAAATATACAAAGGCAAATAAGATTTTCACATTCCTCAACAGGAAGAGCATATTAAATATGAGCTAAATATAGGTTTCTTTATCTGACTTAATTTTTTTCAAATATTAACATATAGGAACTTTACCCATTTAATGTTTAGGACATTGGCTTTCATTGCAAACATTTCTTCACTGAAGCTCAGGCAACATTAAATATTGTCTGAAAATTTACTAATTCTGTTATAAATTGGAAGGAAAGACAATTCTATTTTATTCCTAAATATTGAACTTGAACACTGGTTTGCAAAATCACGCTTTGGTTTGAACAGCAGAGCTGTCTTGCTTGAGGTAGGATTGTGTCTAGTGGAGACTGTATGTATATCAGAACAAGCAGCAAACCCAATATATATATATATATATATACATACATATAGGAGCCAAATTAGGCCATCTGGCCCATCGAGTCTGCTCCGCCATTTCATCATGGCTGATCCATTTTTCCTCTCAGCCCCAATCTCCTACCTTCTCCCTGCATGCCCTGACTAATCAAGAATCTGTCAGCCTCTGCCTTAAATACACGTAAAGACTTGTGGCAATGGATTCCACAGATTCACCACAAAATTCACAACAAGCGCCAAGACTGGCCCTTTGGCGCTTCGACGCCAACTATCAAACACTCCTTTATCTCACTCTATTCTTTCCAACTTCCCACCAAGTGACCCCCACCACCGCCACCCGCAGTTTCTATCACTCACCAACACACCAGGAGCAACTTATCAACTGACGGGGGAGTGGGGAAACAGCATCAGAGATTGGGACGGAACCCCGGTCTCTATACTCATGAGGCAGCACCATCCGTAGGACAGTTCAGCACAGGGAACAGGCCGGCCCTTCAATCAGTCATCAAATGGTACACTCAACTGATCCATTCTGCCAGCCACCATGTCCATATCCTCCCATTTCCCTCCCATTCATGAGCCGACCTAAACGTCTCTTAGAAATCCCTCATGTATCTGCACCCTGGACAGCACCTCCCCCACCCACCCACCACTCTTTGTGTAAAAAAAACTTGCCCCTCACACCGCCTTTGAATTTACCACCTCCACCTTAAATGGTATTATACATTACTGTCTGTCTACTCTATCAATCCCTCTCACAATCTTATAAACCTCTACCAGCTCTCCCCCCAGACTCTGAGCAGAGAGAACACCCCATGTTTGTCCTCCCTCTCCTTATAGCACAAGCCCTCTAAACCCCAGTAAACCGCTTCCGCACCCCCTCCAAAGCCTCATCTTCCCTCCTGTAATGGAGAGACTACAATTGCGTTCTGATCTCCTTCGTACTGCCTCAGCGTGCGGAATGATCAGCCTGGATGGCAAGCAGACGAAGGCTAATCACTGTGACAAGTGACAAACCCATTCCAAAACGGATGGTGGCTAGAATGAATTGGGTACTGAAAGGGTCAATTGACACCAAGGGCAGCCTGACTGGTTGAGAGATGATGGAAAGGGCAGACAGGACAGAGTAGGGGACGCATTTCCACTATTCAACAGGCTTTCAGCTGCTGCAGTATCTCCTAGTAAGATAGGAGGAGGCCATTTGGCCCACCTAACACTTGCTGTCCCAGAGATTAGATTATGAGAACACTCAGTCCTCTTTCATTGTCATTTAGAAATGCATACATGCATTAAGAACTGATACAATGTTTCTCCGGAGTGATATCACAGAAAACAGGACAAACCAAAGACTAACACTGACAGAACCACATAATTATAACATATAGTTACAGCAGTGCAAAGCAACACCGTAATTTGATGAAGAACAAACCATGGGCACGGTAAAAAAAAGTCTCAAAACCCCCGAGTCGATCAACTCCCTTGTCCCCGGATAGCAGGCAGCAAAAGGGAGAAACTCCCTGCCATAAACCTCCAGGCACCGTCAACTTGCCGATGCCTTGGAAGCAGCTGACCACAGCCAACACTGAGTCCATCCATCCATCCATGGAGACCTTTCAATCCTTCAATTTGATATAAAATACCAATTATATCCTACCTTTAAATCCCTTAATGATTGTTTCATAACAAGCTGTTTAGCTACCTTTTGAATTCTCTGACTCTAACCACCTTCTCTATCTTCAGGGATAGCTAGATTGATATGGTAACGATCTGTTTAAAATAGTTATTTCTGAATTCTTTTTTACTTCCACTACCTGAAATTAAAGAACGGTGTAAGTTAAAGCAACACATATAAAAATTGCTGGTGAACGCAACAAGCCAGGCAGCATCTATAGGAAAAGGTACAGTTGACATTACGAGCCGAGATCCTTCGTCAGGACTAAGGGTCTCGGCTCAAAAACATCGACTGTACCTCTTCCTATAGATGCTGCCTGGCCTGTTGTATTCACCAGCAATTTTTACATGTGTTGCTTGAAATTCCAGCACCTGCAGATTTCCTCGTGATGGTGCAAGTTAATTCAATTTGTCATCCCTGCTTCTTGCATAATTAATGAAGACCAACATTACATTAGGTGACTCAGTTTTTGAAAGGGAATTGCAGGGTAATGTTTCTGAAGTTCTAGCATCTAAAATATAATTCCTCAACCAAAAGGTTGGCTTGTTTTTTTCCCTTTTCAGGTGCTGACTAACTGGTATATATTTCCAGGATTTTTCAGAAGGTATTTCTCTTTGTAATTCTACCCTTCAATTTTACACCTGTGTTGTGAGCTTTAAGGACATCTCTAATTAATCAATCATTGAACTTTGAATTTGTTAAACAAAGACACTTTACATCATCAGGAGTTTGTGTACTTCACCCCTCAACCCAGTGCTGGTTTTCAATGTTATTGCACCCAGCTCTTCATCTACCTTCAAAGTCTGTTTATCAGCACCTCCCAAAGTCTGAGTTGTATTACATATATTAGATCTTTAATCAGGGAGAAGTACTTTGAGGCTCATATCATGTAATGAAAGCATGCTTGAGAATGTGCAGACCATGTGTCTGGCCAACCCTCTGGAACAGTGCTACTAATTGGATGTTGTGGAGCAGGAGTGAGGCAGCAAACAATCGTGACTCTTACTTTAGATCTTACAAAGAATATTCTGACGTTGAAATGCATCGATTAAAATATGTGTCTTTAATAAAATGGACAGCGGGGAATGGACTGGGGTTCATTCATTTTCTGACAGTAGAGTGGTTTAAATTATGGAGGAAAATAGGGTCTTGATTTATATTTGATTTCGAGCTTCAAATATTATATTTGCCTTCAAGGAAAGAAGCAGATGGCAATTGTATATTGCAAGAAGGTTGCAACAAGGTAGCATATTTTTAAATTATATGTTGTGTAAGAATCTTGAGAACCAATTGGGCTCTTAAAATTTAATAATTATGAGGAGGAAGCTACAAAATAAGGAAAAACAAAAATGGAGTATAGTCAGAATCTTTTCCCAGGATAAAATGTTGCACACTAGAGGACACTAGAGGAAATTTAAAGATGGTATGAGGGAGAAGGTTTTATGTACAGAATTATATATACTTGAATTGGGTACCAGGAGTCGTAGTAGAAGCAAGTAAGTTGGTGGGGTTTAAGAGGCAGTTAGACATATGAATATGAATGGAATGGAGGGATATGGATGTTAGAGAAGATATAAATTGGCATCAAGATTGGTTCAACATAATGGGCCAAATGACTTGTCCAGGTTTGTATTCTTCAGTATTGCATGTTATAGCCCCCCAAAATGCATTGAAATACATGCAACTAAGCACCATAAGCCCAAACACTAGTTTGCTCTAAGCCAAAAAGAACTTAAATTATAAAGTTAGATACGCACAACAATCACATTTTCAAGTATTGTGTCCTGCTCTAAGATCTCTGAGCTTTATATCTGGACCCAAAGTAATGATGATACCACCATAAAACCAATCTCTAGATTTGTCAATCTTCTTTTCTTTCCTAGAAATGTAATGCCAGTATTTGGACTTTAACCAAACTAAAATACTTGAGGTTCATAAACATCAATTAAAAGTATGTCCACTAATATACAAAGTGTATGTTCTTGCCACCCTCTGAAACAAAACTATCAAAGATTGTGGAGCATGACATCCATCCCTGCTGGTGCCTTTGATCTTTCCTTGTGTTTCTTCTTCCTCCCTTTTCTATTTTCTTCTCAGACACCTCATTTTGTTCACAGTTCTGTGACTCTACAGTGACACAGTTCAGAGGCCTATAGTCCCAACCTGATGTCTACAATAAATTCCTGACTATTTAACTGAAAACTAGCACAAGCTAAACTCAGAGTAGTTTTAAAAGAGTATTTCACTCTCATTTGTGCCATTCTTCAGATTAATTAAACCAAATTCATATTTGCCCTCTCAATTGGGGAAAACTCCTCTGAGCCTTGTCCAATATTTCTCCCTCAGTAAATCTATCTCTATTTTCTAGCTCCAACATAATGAATGATTTCACCTGATATTAAACCTTTATTGTAACTTTGTAGTCCTTGTCAAGATACCATTAGAGAGTAGTCATTCCATTTCTTAAATAATAAACTCTGTATTCTGATCATGATCATATCATATATAGTGCTGATTAAAAAATGATTCAATAACATGTTGCACACTTCAGTTTGAATTTAGATAGGGCATTAAACAGAGCAAGTGGCAGAGTTTTTAAGAGATTGAATAAGTTTGATGTTTCAAGAGCATAAAATATAATTTAATAGCAAAAATATGTCGCAACCTTACAAGAAAATCAGAAATTTTTGTTCAAGTCAGGCTAAATCTGCAGAGAAACTATTAGAATTAATATTTCAGGTCAATGGCATTTCATTAGAATTTTGAGATGATAGGGGGTAATCATTCTTAATTATAATAAAGGTGATATCGTCTACAGTCAGGAACGGTAATCTCAATTTATCAGGAAACTTCCAATGAATATTGTGAAATTGCTGGTGTTTAAACAGTTCATGCACAAGTAAGTTAATTTGGTGAACTGATAACCAAAATGAATGAGTATTTAATTCTCATCAACCACAATTTTGCAGAAACAGTGTGTTCCGTCTCAAAGAAACGAACTTCTGCTCTCGACATTTTGCTGCTCTTGATTTACACTTCTGCTGCTGGCTGTTTTTGCAAAGGCATTAATGGAAAATTGTGGACATATTTTCATATGAAGTACAATGTTCCATCATTCTGTCAAAGGAAACAAAAATTAAAACTGCAGTTATTGGAAAACTGAAAATCTTGGAAATTCTTAGTAAGTCAGGCAATTTCCATGGAAAGAGAAAATATATAATGCTTCTGGTCCAGGATCCTTCATCAAAACTGATTTATGTTATCTGTTTCTCTTTCCACAGGAGAGTAATAATTGGAGATTCTGTAGTTAGAGGAGCAGACAAGAGATTCTCTGGGCGTGAAAAAGACACCCAGAGAGTATGTTGTTTCCCAGGTGCTAGGGTCAGAGATGGCTCAGAGCGAGTTTGCAGCATTCCAAAAGAGGGAGAGTGAGTCGCTGGAAGTCATGGTATATATGGGTACCAACGGCATAGGTTAAGAAAAGAGAAGAGGTTCTGAAGACAGAATATAGGAAGTTAGGTAGAAAGCTGAAAATTTGGACCTCCAGGGTAGTAATCTCTGGTTTGCTGCCTGATTGTACAAGTAACTGTGAGAATAAGATGACCTTGTAAATGAATAGAGTATGTGGGCCGAGAAATTGGTGCAGGGGCCAGGGTGTCAGATCTCTGCTTCATTGGGCTCTCTTCTGGGGTAGATATGACCTGCACAAAAAGGATGAGCTACAATTGAACCCAAAGGGGACCAATTGTGGGCAGATATGCTAGAGCTGTTGTGTAGATGTAGTCTGTAGTGAGACTGTGAGGAAGGACAGGTACATAATAGGGGAAAATTACAGCCAGTGGGATGAGTTGAAGTATAACATGGGGGCAAAATCAAAAACTGTAATGAATACAGGACTGAAGGTGTTATATTTGAATGTATGTAGTATATGAAGTAAGGTAGATTATTTTACAGTGCAGTTATTGGAAGGTGTGAGGTCATGGTGAAAGTCAAAGTAAAATTTATTATCAGAGTACATACATGTCATCACATACAACCCTGAGATTCTTTTTCCTGCTGGCATACTTAGCAAACCTATAAAACAGTAACTGACTGAAAGAATATTATAGCAATGGGCTTAATGTCCAATGATATATATTGTATCGACAGGGTAGGCAGGTAAGCAAAGGGGACAGGCGGATCTGTTGGTTAAAAATTGAAATCGAATCCTTAGAAAGAGGTGACATAGAATCAAGAGGTGTAGAATCCTTGTGGGTAGAGTTAAGAAACTGCAAGAGTAAAAAGAGTGTGATGGGAGTTATATACGGGCCTCCAAATAGGAGCCAAGATATGGGATACAAATTACAATGGGAAATTTTAAAAATACATGTAAAAATGGCAATATGCCAGAAATTCTAGAGTGTCAAGGGGCAGAAGTGAGTGTAGTTCCTATTACTAAAGAGAAAGTGCTTAGAAGCTGAACAATATGAAGTCACTGGGACCAGATGGACTAGACCCCAGGGTTCTGAACAAGGTATCTGAAGACATTGTGGTGACATTAGTAATGATCTTTCAAGAATCAATAGATTCTGGAGTGGTTCAGGAGGACTGGAAAATTGCAAATATCACTCCATTTTTTAAGGAGGGAAGGAAGCAGAAGAAAGGAGATTATAGGTCAGTTAGACTGACTTCTGTGGTTGGGAAAATGTTGGAGTCCACTATTAAGATGCGGTTTCAGGGTACCTGAAGGCATGCTATAAAACAGGCCAAAGTCAACATATTTTCCTTAAGGGGAAATCTTTGCAGACAAATCTGTTGGAATATTTTTAAGGAAATAACAGGCACAATAGATAAAGGAGAGTCAGTGGATGTTGTTTACTTGGATTTTCAGAAGGCCTTTGATAAAGTGTCATCTATAATGCCTTTGATAAAGTGTCATCTATAAAATATGAGCCTATGGTATTACAGGAAAGATACTAGCATTGATAGAGCATTGGCTGATTGGCAGGAGGCAAAGAATGGGAATAAAAGGTCCTTTTCTGTTTAGCTGCCAGTGACTGGTGGTTATCCACAGGCAATGTCGTTTGAACCACTTCTTTTCACGTTATATGTCAATGATTTGGATGACAGAATTGATGGCTTTGTTGCTAAATTTGCAGATGATACAAAGATATGTGGAGGGGCAGGTAGTGTTGAGGAAGTAATGAGTCGGCAGAAGGACAGACAGATTGGATGAAGAAGTGGCAGATGGAATATAGTGTAGGGAAGTGTATAGTCATGCACATTGGTAGAAAGAATAAAGGTGTGGACTATTTTCTAAACAGGGAGAAGTTTCAAATATCAGAGGTGCAAAGGTACTTGAGAGTCCCCGTGCTGGATTCCCTAAAGGTTACCTACTGGAGGCAAATGCAATGTTAGCATTCATTTTGAGAGGGCTAGAATGTAAAAGCAAGGATTTAATGCTGAGGAAGGATGTACTGACATTGGAGTGAGTCCAGAGGAAGTTCATGAGAATGATTATTGGAATGAAAGGGTTAATGTCTGAGGCGTGTTTGATGACTCTGGGACTGTACTACCTGGAAATTAGAAGAATAAGGGGAGAATCTCATTAAAGCTGATTGAATATTGATTTTTCCTTTTGTGAAGGAGTCTATCATCTGAGGACACAGCCTCAGAATAGAGAGGACCATTTAGAACAGAGATGAGGAGAATTTCTCTTGCCAGAGGGTAGAACATCTGTAGAATTCATTGCCATAGGTAACTGGGAGTCAAGTCATTGGGTATATTTAAAGTGGAGTATGTAGGTTGTTGATTAGTGAAGGTGTCAAAGGTTATGCGGAGAAGGTGGGAGAATGGGTTTGAGACGGATAATAAATCATCCATGATGGAATGATGGAGCAGACTCAATGGAGCGAATTATCGGACTCTGCTCCTGAATCTTATGGTCTAATTAATGAATTAATTGTAAGTAGTGTAATAACAAAAAGTAAGCAACAATCATAAAGTTCCCAGATCGTAGAAAAGATTGAATTAATTTTAGTTTTCTTGTTCCGATAGATATGAAGATAGGCCTGATAATTTAAATAGGCACATGAAGATTTCAGGGATGCTGTATGTTGCCTTACAGTTTGGAATACTGCCTTAAACATGCATTTGAAAGGGCTTTTGGGGTAAAACTAGGAGAGATTAAAACCAGAATATGCTGGTGCCAGTTAACATATGTTTGCCTTCATGAGATTGAATGCAAATTTTAAGTAATTTTATTTTAATACAGTTTTAATTTCCTCTTCTTTTCTCCTTTGCCTGGTATATTTCATTTTTGGTTATAATGTTCTGAGAGGAATAGCAATAAGTGAGATGTTAAATGTTCAAACAAAAGTAAAATTCTAATTAGCAATAAAGAACTATGAACCTCAGTTGAAAAATGGTAGTTAATAGGAAACCACAGGGCAATCATAGGAAAACATTACTTCCATTCATTGATTGTTGTTTTCCAGGGGTTTATGTCTGGTTGCTGTTTTGTTATTAAAATTGCAACATTTCCCAGCATTGTTGAAATGCAAATTAACTATCTGGTGATTCATTTCCAGTCCTTAGGGACTGTGGTTGTGGATGTCTCAGCATCTCTTTTATGCATTACATGAGCTATTATAAATCATTGGTCTACTATCAACTTTATTCATAACATATTTCATCGATCCAGTCGTCATCTTTGCAGTTGCTTTCTTTATATGGCCACCCTTAGCAACTCCCTGCACACAAATGCTTTTGAAATAGTATAAGGTTAGTTATATAAAGCAATCTTTAAGACAGTGACAACACTACACAAGCCTTTTTGTCCAAGGATCAAAATCAAACATGTTACATTTTCAAATAATGAATCCAGAAAGAGATAGAAACAAAATATCTAAATAAACTCTGTAGTCTTTTTGTGCATTATTTTAGCACAGGATCCCCAAGATACCTGTATTGACAGACTGTCCTTCCTGATCTGGTCCTAACTGATTGAAGCTCTCCAATAAGCTGTGAGGCAATGGTGCTTTTATTTGGGAAGGTTACTGGTGAATCCTCCACATCTCCATTTCTGCTTCAGTCAAACAAAACTCATGAGTGTTCTTTCCACGACAGTGCCTATTTCTCTAATATAGGATATCTTTCTCCCCATGGCTTCACTATCTGGAGTAATTTGAGTCATCAGCCCCCATGTGGCGCTGTTCTGAAATGAACTTCATCCTCACTGTTCCTCTGGTCTTTTGCAGTGACTGATTATTTCTATCTGTGTGTGGTGGTGTGCCTGTCTTCTTTTGCTGTCTTCAATTGTTCCAAATTAACTTTCTTTAGCCTATTCAATTATGGTTCTACCAGGTGTTCTGTTGCTGGGAGTGGACTTCCAGTTCACTATTTATAAATCTCTGCCCAGGTCTGCTCACTATCGCTTGAACTGAAGGATTGCATCAGAAGTCTAACTCTGATGATTTAAACTTTTGTTATAAGTCTCTTGGCAAGCTACATACTGTTCTTTGCCTTTCTGTTACCCAGTAGATTAAGAAACCCAATAAAACAAAAAATAGTTCCTTCGACTTCTTTCTATGATCAAATTACCTGCCTGGAAATCCAAAGCCTTGAGCTGCCTTATTTATTCCACCAAATATTTTCTTATTACATCACACAGCTCATTTGGTACACATCCTCACGTTATCTCAAATGGAATAAACCTGAGGATTTAATGTTCTCAATCTACAATAACACCTAAATTTCAATATTTTGCCAATTGGACTTCTGGAGTCACGTTTCAAATTGAGAGGTTGGCTGTGGCATGGATGGCGACTCAGAAACATACAGCACACTTTGCCAAGATCTACCGTTTAAAGAAAAAAGTGAAAGAGTTGTTCCTTCTCGTACTGCACAGCAGTGTTACACAGAGCAACACACATCAAATGCGGGAGGAAACCAGTTGCTCAGGCATCCTCTATGGAAATGAACAAACAGTTGACATTTTGGACTGAAACCCTTCATCACGGACTGAAAAAGAAGGAGGAAGATGCCAGAATAAATCCTGGCTTCTCTCCCTTTCCTTCCCTGTCCTGAAGAAGGGTCTCAGCCAGAAACATCAACTGTTTATTCATTTCCACTGATGCTACATGGCATGATGAATTCCTCCAGATTCCGTGTGTGTTGCTCAGGATTTTCAGCATCTGCAAAGTCTCTTGAGTTAATGTTACACAGAGAATGACTTGTACCTTCAGTCCTGTATCAGTGTTATGCAGTGAGAAACTTATGCCACCAGTACTATCCACAATGGTTTACAGTGAGCAACCTCTGACTTCTAATACGTTATTGATATTAGATCTAATGCAAAGTTTGCAGTGACTATGAAGCAGACCTCAAATAACTCCTCATTGTATTGCAACAGAGGGAGTTGAAAATGACTGTATATCATTTTAATACCTGTTATCAGTTTTCTTTCACATTTATATTTACTTCAGTGGTGTGAAGTGGACTGTGATGTTTAACCAAAAGTCCTTTTCTAGTTTTCTAATTCCTGTTTATTGACTGCACTAGTGTTAAAAGTGTCAGTTCAAAATCCTTAAGGCAAAGCACCAGTTCAGTCCAAAAAGGCATACAATATGCATCAATGTTAAAGCTTTACCACTTTCTAACTAGATAGTTGACTATCAAAATTTGGGACTTCCTAGTGGCATTTTCAGTTTCGTGGAAAAAATTTCTATAAAAAGTAAAACTGATGAAACCTTGAATACATTTTATAAGACTAAATTCATGCTTTTTCTGAAGTTAGGAAGGCAACTCTTTCAACTACTTACAAAGTTTCTTACACTTTTCAACAAAAGATATTGTTCATGTCCTCATTATTCTGGTCATTTCCTTTGTATGTTCTTGTAAGTAAAACAGCATTAAAGCCAGAATAATAATTAAAATTTAAATTGTAAAAACTTTTTTTGTCATACTATTCCATGCTTCAATAAAGTTTTCATCAGCAAAAGCAATTTGTTTGCAAGCTTGCTCCTTCTGGAAGGGCAGGTATTTGTTTGAAAACATGCAATGCCCTACAATATGAACAAATCATTATAGCCCGTGGCCTCATGATCTCAGATCATAACAGGAACGTTTCACAATACCAAAGGGGAGAAACCTATACACCAAATGGTGATAACTCATGAAATTCAATATCTAACTTCTAAACGGGTACTGTATAGTTCCGTGCAGGAGGCAGCATGATAGCAGAGCAGTTAACACGTCACTCTGCAGCGATCACAGATTGGGGTTCAGTTCCCGCCACTGTCTGTAAGGAGTTAGTATGTTCTCCCCAGAATTGTATGGGTATCCTCCAGGTACTCGGGTTTCCTCCCACGTTCCAAAGACAAACAAGTTAGGGTTAGTGAGTTGTGGGCATGTTATGTTGCTACTGGAAATGTGGCAGCACTCGTGGGCTGCCCAGCACAATCCCCACTTATTTGAATTGAAGCAAACAATGCATTTCACTGTATATTTCGATGTTTTGATATCCTGCACATGTGACAAATAAAGCTAATCTTTTTTACACTGTCACAGTAGCAGAATGAGTTCACAACTGTCTTATTTTTAGTTTCCCTACCCCAACGCCACTAATTATTAATTTGACAGCTAGGCACAGCTAATAAACTTTGATTTTATTCTAGCACCTAATAGCTTCCAAACTCCCATCATAGATTGAAAAAATAATAGAGTCAGTTTCCTCATTAGCACACTGAATTTCCTCATCTTCCATGGTAACATTGAACCTTTGTCTTCTAGAACATCTGATAAGGTTAACAGTATCTGATGAATTCATACTTAAAGAAAGCTATAATTGATTAGTGTTTAGCTCTCAGAAAGAGAGTAAAATACAGTCAGACTTCCGTAGTTTTATATGAGACATCAGAAGGAGCTAAAGCCTTAGTAAGAGAGCTGCTATGGTTTTCATTATTGCTTAAAGTTAATCAAAAACACTTTCACCTCCGGCTGCCAACCAAACACCACAAGACACCTTGTATACTAAGCTTCATGTATTCAGTGACTCAGAGAGGTCAGCATCCCCAACTCGAATACTGCTTTACAACCGGATGTCTGTTGGATTGAACACGGATTGCATATCTATTTCTTCTGCTTGCTATGTCCAGAATAAGGTTAGTCCTGACAGTTTTAAGTCTGTCTCCACAAAATGCTATCAGTTTATTGGTGAACTGACATCCTGGAATAGGTCTCATACATCTTCATTTCACAAACTTGTTGATCTGTTGATAGGGAGCTCATAGCAAATTTATTTTAAGGAATAAAATGTCCCTGAAAGTAACTATCAGGGTAGAATAAATTCAATTTTGAAAAAAGAGATAGCAATTGCCCTTCACTGGGTGGGTAACACTTGACAAGATGACTTGTGGAGTGTTATCTTTCTTTCTTTTCCCAATATTTTTTATTAAATTTCATATACATAAATGCAGAATTCATAAGGATACTTTTTATAAATCAAGATAAGGTAGCACAAATTGCACTATATATAAATCACACTGATACAATCACAGTGTCCATATTCATGATCAATCAAATAAAATAAATTGAATTATGAAATAAAATAATATGGTTAATTATATTATTTTTTAAAATCTACACCCACTACCAAGACAAAGCTAGGTGGTAAAAAAATCAAAAGTAAAAAAAAAAGTACTTTACCATATAGTGTTTTATAATAATAGCCCAGATCTATATTTTAATAACAATAACAATTCAAAGATTTTCAAAATAGTTCAGAAAGGGACCCCATAACATTTGAAAATCTTGCTTAGAATCAGAAATCGAACAACGAATCTTCTCTAAATTTAAACATGACATAACATCGCATAACCATTGAGCATGTGTGTGTGGGGGGGGGGGCAACCTCCTTCCATTTAAGCAAGATCACCCTCCTAACCACAGGAAAAATAAAAGCCCGTACCCGCAAATAAGGTGGGTCCAAAATTCTAGCTCTTTCCTCAACAATAAGGCAGTCAAAGGATTGGGCTTAAAATTAACTTTAAAAAGTACAGAAAAAGTTTGGAATACATCTTTCCAATATTTTTCAAGGCTCGAACATGACCAAAACGTATGAATTAATGAAGCTTCTCCATTATTACATCTGCCACAATAAGGAGATATATCTGCAATAAAACGAGAGAGCTTATCTTTAGACATATGAGCCCTATGTACCACTCTAAATTGTAGGAGGGAATGACGAGCACAGCGATGAAGAATTAACCATTTTGAAAATAGCCCTCCAGTTCTCATCAGATAATGAAGTCTGTAAATCCCTTTCCCAATCTTTTTTAATTTTGTCTAAAGGAGCCATTCTCAGTCCCAACAACAGACCATAAATATAAGATATTGAGCCTTTATCAAAAGGCTTCAAATTAAAAATTACATCTATTATGTTCTTATCCAGGCTGGTAGTTTGGATCTTAAAAAATCTCTAATCTGTAGATATCGAGAAAAGTGGGTATTTGATAAGTTATATTTCACTGAGAGCTGCTCAAAAGAAGAAAGAAACCCTCCAACAAACATATCCTGAAATCGTTTAATGCCTAATCTATCCCATTCTCTAAAAAAACAGATCGGTCGTAGATGGTTTAAAAAAATTAGAAAAAATAGGACTAGAAAGAGAAAATCTCAATAAACTGAAATGTTTTCTAAACGGTAGCCAGATCCTCAAAGTGTGTTTAACCACCAAACTGTCAGTTAATTTATTTAAAGATAAAGGAAGAGAGGATCCGAGAAGAGAAATAATAGAAAATTTCGTAACAGAGTTGACTTCCAAAAAGACCCATATTGGACAATCCTCACGATTAATATAATATAACCAGAACATAAGATTTCGTATGTTAATTGCCCAATAATATAACCTAAAATTGGGTAGAGCAAGGCCTCCATGCTTTTTAATTTTTTGAAGGTGGTCTTTATTTTATCAGGGTTTTCTGTTCTTCCATATATAGGAAGAAAGAATTGAATCGAAAGAATCAAAAAAAGACTTAGGAATAAAAACAGGTATGCCTTGAAAAAGGTATATAAATTTAGGTAAAATATTCATTTTACTAGAATTAATTTGACCAATCAATGATAAAGAGAGAGGCGACCAATTAGAAAGTGTCTTTTTCACACAATTCATTAAGGTTAGAAATTTTTCTTTGAATAGATCTTTATAATTCTTAGTGATTGTTACACCTACATATGTAAATTGTTTTCTTACAATTTTAAAAGGAAGGTTAATATCGGATGGTATCAAATTATTTAAAAGAAACAATTCACTTTTATGTAAATTCAATTTATATCCTGAAAACTGACTAAAATTAGTCAGTAAAAGAAACGTAGAGGGTAAAGAATTTGTAATATTACATATAAAAAGCAATAGGTCATCAGCATCACTGTTTGGTATGGTGGGGGGGGCTACTGCACAGGACTGATAGAGGCTGCAGAGACTCCATCTTGGGTACAAGCCTACAAAGTACCCAGGACATTCTCAGCCCAGTTTTGCCTCCTATCAATGTCCCGCTGTAACCTCTGCAGCCCTCCACACTATCTACAACACCCCCAACCTTTGCGTCATCAGCAAATTTACTAACTCATCCCCCCACTTCCTCATCCAGGTCATTTATAAAAATCACTAAGAGAAGGGGTCCCAGAACAGAACCCTGAGGCACACCACTGGTGACTGACCTCCATGCAGAATATGACCTGTCTACAGCCACTTTTTGCCTTGTGTGTAAGCCAGTTTTGGATCCACAGAGCAATGTCCCCTTGGATCCCATGCCTTCTTACTTTCTCAATAAGCCTTGCATGTGGTACTTTATGAAATACTTAGCTGAAATCCGTATACACTACAACTACTGCTCTACCTTCATCAATGTGCTTAGTCACATCCTCAAACATCAAAATGTTTAGTCACATCCTCAAAAAATTCAGTCAGGTTCGTAAGGCACGACCTGCCTTTGACAAAGCCATACTGACTATTCTTAATCATATTATACCTCTCCAAATGTTCATAAATCCTGCTTCTCAGGATCTTCTCCATCAACTTACCAACCACTGCAGTAAGACTCACTGATCTATAATTTCCTGGGCTATCTTTACCCTGCTTCTTGAACAAGGGAACAACATCTGCCATGCTCACATCCTCCAGAACCTCTCCTGTCCCCATTGTGTCATAAGGGGGGTGTTGGAGGCAGACCCAAGTGCAAGACACAGACACTGAAGTACTAGGAACAGGACTAGGTGTGTCAAGCAAGCAAGGGAAGTGGGGAAGAAAGGACGCTGGACAAGACACAGGCCCGACGAGGCTAGGATACAGGGCTTGGGCTAGGACTAGACTAGGAAAGCGGGACCTGGATGAGGAACTAGGAACTTGGAACCTGGACAAGGACTCCAAGCCAGAGACTGGACAGGGACCCAGAACCTGGGTATTGACTCGGGCTCAGACCCCGGATCTAGGTTAGGATAAGACATGGCTGCAGGACAAGGAGTGGCAACAGGACTGGACGTGAGACTCCTGGGCAGGACGAGGGAACCCCAACACAGGATGAGGGAACCCCAGCACCGGGCTGGGCAAGGCACATTGATAGGACGAGAACACAAAGCCTTAACTTGGTTGTGAGAGAACAGGAATGCAGAGCCTTGGTCATAAGAGAACAGGAACATGGAACACAGTGGAGCAGGATGTAGGGCCAGGACTCATACACAGAACACTGAGAGCCAGATCTCCACTCAAGGTAGCGGCAAACGGCTGGACCCACCCAGCGGAGGCAAAGGCACAAAGAGACGGTTCCTAATATAAGGTAGTGGCAAACGGCCTGACCTACCTCGCGAAGGCATGGACACAGAGACAGTTCCCAACTCATGGTAGCAGCAAATGGCCAGACATACATAGCGAAGGCGAGGACACAAAGAGACAGTTCCAAACAAAGAAAGAGAGTTCCTTATCTAGACACAGCAAGGACCCGATCTTGCCCAGGTGGTTGAAACTGACAGCGTTACAGGCGAGGCCGCAGGTGAAGGTAGCAGGCGAGGCTTCGAAAGGAAGGGGAAAGGGAAGGAACAGTCCAGAAACTGAAGCTGAACCCAGGAGCTGTTTATGTAGCCAGCCCAAAATGAGAATCATGTGCCTCAATTCAGGCACACAACAGGACAAGGGAAAACCAGAAAACCTGGAATACGGATTGATGGACTGTACCGTAAACTGGAATGCGGACTTCACGGACCAGACCATGACACATTGATGAAGCAAAGATCATTGCCAGAGGCTCATCAATCTCCTCCCTCACCTCCCACAGTAGCCTGGGTTATATCTCTTCCGGTCCTGGTGACTTATCCAACTTGGATCTTTCCAAAAGCTCCAGCATGTCCTCTTTCTTAATGTCTATATGCTCATGCTTTTCAGTCCACTGTAAGTCATCCCTACAATCACCAAAATCCTTTTCCATAGTGAATACTAAAGCAAAGTATTCATTAAGTAGCTCTGCTATTTCCTCCGGTTCCAAACGCACTTTTCCACTGTCACAGTTGCTTGGTCCTATTCTCTCACATTTTATCCTCTTGCTCTTCACATACTTGTAGAATGCCTTGGGGTTTTCCTTAATCCTGTTCACCAAGGCCTTCTCATGGCCCCTTCTGGCTCTCCTAATTTCATTCTTAAGCGCCTTCCTGCCAGCCTTATAATTTTCTGGATCTTTATCATTACCTAGTTTTTGAACTTCTCATAAGTATTTCTTTTCTCCTTGCCTAGATTTTCAAAAGCCTTTGTACACCACAGTTCCTGTACCCTACCATCCTTTCCCTGTTTCATTGGAACATACCTGTGCAGATTGCCATGCAAATATCCCCTGAACATTTGCCACATTTCTGCCGTACATTTCCCTGAGAACATCTGTTCCCAATTTATGCTTCCAAGTTCCTGCCTGATAGCTTCATATTTCCCCTTACTCCAATTAAACGCATCCCTAATTTGTCTGTTCCTATACCTCTCCAATGCTATGGTAAAGGAGATAGAATTGTGATCACTATCTCCAAAATGCTCTCCCACTGAGAGACCTGACACCTGACCAGGTTCATTTCCCAATACCAGATCAAGTACAGCCTCTCCTCTTGTAAGCTTATCTACATACTGTGTCAGGAAACCTTCCTGAATGCACCTAAAAAAACTCCACCCCATCTAAACCCCTCGCACTAGGGAGATGCCAATTAATATTGGGGAAATTAAAATCCCCCATCTTGACAACCCTGTTATTACTGCACCGTTCCAGAATCTGTCTCCCTTTCTGCTCCCTGATGTTCCTGTTACTATTGGGTAGTCTATAAAAAACACCCAGTAGAGTTATTGACCCCTTCCTGTTTCTAGCTTCCACCCACGGAGACTCAGTAGACATTCCCTCCATGATTTACTCATTTTCTGCAGCAATGACACTATCTCTGATCCGCAGTGCCACACCCCCACCTCCTTTGCCTCCTTCCCTGTCCTTTCTGAAACATCTAAAGCCTGGCATTCTAAGTAGCTATTCCTGCCCCTGAGCCATCCAAGTCTCTGTAATGGCCACAACATCATAGCTCCAAGTACTGATCCACGCTCTAAGCTCATCCACTTTGTTCATGATGCTTCTTACATTAAAATAGAGATATCTCAAACCATCGGTCTGAGTGCATCCCTTCTCTATCACCTGCCTATCCTCCCTCTCACACTGCCTACAAGCTTTCTCTATTTGTGAGCCAACTGCCCCTTCCTCCATCTCTTCAGTTCGGTTCCCAACCCCAGCGATTCTAGTTTAACTCTCCCCAATAGCCTTAGCAAACCTCCCTACCAGAATTTTGGTTTCCTTTGGATTCAAGTGCAACCCATCCTTTCTGTACAGGTCACGCCTGCCCAAAAGAGGTCCCAGTGATCCAGAAATCTGAATCCCTGCCCCCTGCTCCAATCCCTCAGCGACACATTTATCCTCCACCTCATTCAAGCCTGAAGGCACATACTCAGCAATTCAGGAACATCTTCTTCCCCTCTGCCATCTGATTCCTAAATGAACATTGAACCCGTGAGCACTACCTTACTTCTTTAATATATATTATTGCTGTTTTTTGCATGATTTTTAATCTATTCAATACACGTATACTGTAAGTTATTTATTTATTTGTTTATTTATTTATTTTTTCTTCTTCTTCTTCTTCTTCTTCTTCTTCTTCTATATTATGCATTGCATTGAGCTGCTGCTGCTAAGTTAACAAATTTCACGACACCTGCCGGTGATAATAAACTTGATTCCGATTCTGATTTTGAATAGTAAAATTAAAAATAGTGCATAAACAAAAATAATAAAACTGAGGTGGTGTTCATGGGTTCAATGACCATGTAGGAATCGGATGTCAGCGGGGAAGATGCTTGGGTAAATAAGATCCAAGGCGATCATGGGCTGTTTTCTAACTGTATGACTATAGACAATCGTGCTACACAAGGATCAGTACTGGAACCATTGTTATTTTTACCATATATGTAAATAATGTGAATGAGATTATAAGTAGTTTGCTTATTAAATTTGCTGATGACACAATAATTGTTAGAGTTGTAGATAGCGAAGAAGGCTGTGAAAAAATACCAAGGTGCATAGATCAGTTGGAATGCTGGGTGGAACAGTGGTATTTAATCTAGCAAGAGTGAGGTCATGCATTTTGAAACATCACACTCTAACAGGATATCTACAGTAAATGGCAGGAACCTCAGGAATGTTGATATATAGAGGGACTTTGGGATGCAAATTCATAACTCCCTGAAAAGGGCAACATAGCTGGATAATATAGTGGAAAAAAGGCATTAAGTACTGTATTAAGTACTTCATAGACTGAGACATTGAGTTTAATAATTAGGAAATAAGAGCATAGTATAAGGAATAGGAGTAGGAGTAGGCAAGCTGGCCCATCAAGCCTGCTTCTCCATTCAACAAGATCATGGCTGATCTGGCTGTGAACTCAGATGCACCTACCTGCCTTTTCCCTATGACCTTTAATTCCCCTACAATGTAAAATTTTATGTAACTGTATCTTAAGTGTATTTAACTACTTCCCTGACCAGAGAATTCCACAGATTCACCACCTCTGGGTAAAGCAGTTTCTCCTCATCTCTGTGCTAAATCTTTCCCCCCAAATCTTGAAGCTATGTCCCTTAATTCTAGCCTCACACACCAATACGAATAACTTCCCTGCCTCTATTTTATCTATCCCTTTCATAATTTTATGTGTTTTTATAAGATCACTTTTTGCTCTTCTGAATGCCAGCAAGGAAATTTCCAGACGACTCTCCTCATAGGCTAATCCCCTCATTTCCGGAATCAACCTGGTGAACCTTCACTGCACCACCTCCAAAGCCAGTATATCCTTCCTCAAGTAAGGAGATATAATCTGTATGCAGTAGTCCAGGTGCAGCCTCATGAGTACCCTGTACAGTTGTAGGATAACCTCCCTGTTCTTAAATTCAGTACCCCCCAGAAATGAAGGCCAATATTCCATTTGCCTTCTTGATATTCTGTAATATCTGAAAATCAACCTTCTGTGATTCATGCGCAATTATTTCTGAGTCCCTCTACACAACATCATGCTGCAGTCTTTCATCATTTAAATAAAAATCTTATCTTCTAATTTTCCCTTATAAAGTGAATGATCTTGCATTTACCAATGTGGTACTCCGCCTGCCAGACCCTTGCCCACTCACTTAACCTATCTATATCTCTCTGCAAACTCTCTGCATCCTATGCACAATTTGCTTTTCTTCTCAATTTAGTGTAATCAGAAACTTACTTATGCTTCACCTGGTCCCCTCTTCCACATTATTAATGTACAATAATTATATTATGATATAATTATCATAAACAATTGTAGGCTCAGTACTGATCCCTATGGCACTCTGCTGACCATTAACTGCCAACTCATTTATATCAACTGTCTGCCTTTTATTGGTTAACTAATCCTCTCTCCGTGCTATTATATTATCCCCAACTCTATGCATCCTTATCTTAGGAATAAGCCTTTTTTATGCCACATTATCAAACATCTTTTGGAAATCCAAGTTATACAATATACACCTGTTCTCCTCTATTCACTGAGCTCATTACATTCTCAAATAATTCCAGTAAGTTTGTCAAACAGGACCTGCCCTTTATGAATCTATGCTGTGTCTGCCTGATGAACCACTTCCAACCAAATGTTTTGCTGTTTCATCCTTAATCAGAGCTTCATACATTTTCCCCATCTACAGATGCTAAGTGACCTATAATTACCTATCTTTTACCTACATCCATTTTTAAACAGTGGCATGACATTTGCTGTCTTCCAATCACTAGGTCCAGCCTAGATTCCAGGGAATTTTGGTAAATTATCGCAAATCCGTTTACAATAACTGAACAACAAGAATTCTGCAGATGCTGGAAATTCAAGCAACACACATCAAAGTTGCTGGTGAACGCAGCAGGCCAGGCAGCATCTCTAGGAAGAGGTACAGTCGAAGTTTCAGGCCTGCTGCGTTCACCAGCAACTTTGATGTGTGTTGCTACAATAACTGAAGCCATTTTCTTTCAGTACTCTGGGATGAAACCAATCAGGATCAAGGGACCTGTCTCCCTTTTGGCCTAGTAGCTTGCATATCACTAACCATTTAGGGACGGCAATTGTGTTGAGGTCCTTGCCACCCGTCACATCCATAACACTCTCTTTGGCATGTTGCATGTTGCAGAAAAGATTCACTAGGATAATGCCCAGAATGGAGTGTTTTCCTTTCAAAGAGACATTGGATGGGGTGGGTTTATACTCATTGGAAATGTAAGGGACTGAGAGGCACCCCAGTCAGTACAGATGAAACAAACTGTGCTTTGCAACTCTGCGATTCTATGACTCCAACAGAAAGCTGAAAAACACCGACCCTACAATACCAACTGAGCTCAGGAATCCTACCTAACATGTCTCCAAGCAGGAGACCAATACCACGTTCACACAGCTACATGGGGAAGAGAATTTTTAAGCATTTGACTCCCATTGCATTATTTGTATATCGAAGATCCTGCACATTTACAATGATATGCACGAACCAAAACTCAAATAACAAATCTTCAGATGCTGGAAATCTAAAGTAAGAACGGAAAATTCTGGAAATACTCAGCATGACTGACCGCATCTGAGTGAAGAAAACAGAGTCAATATTTCATGTCAAAGACCCTTCATAAGAAATGCAAAGGAGACAAAAGAAGTTTGTTAAGCTGGAGGGAGCAACAAACAATCTCAATGAGTCAAAGAGTATCTGTGGGAGGAGAGGAATTTTCAATGTTTCAGATCAAATCTTTGCATCAGAAGTTTAGATGTCTGAGAGTCACAAGGAGAGGGCAATGTCTGTAATAGGATAAAACTGGGGTGACCATACACTGTAAAGTGGGGATACGCTGTAAACAAGGTTATCTGGTCAATGAGTAAATCGGAGAAAATGTCAAGTCAAGTCAAGTCAAGTCAAATTTATTTATAAAGCACATTTAAAAACAACCCATGTTGACCAAAATGCTGTACAAACCATAACAGGTAGCTAAAATCACAATACAAAAAACACAGATATAAACAACAAGGCACACACCTTATAGGCACAAAACAAATTAAACATGAACCTAGGCACATGCCAAAAATCAGCCACATCAGGAAGATTCAAACGCTAGTGAATAAAGGTAAGCTTTGAGCTTGGATTTAAAAGAGTCAATGGATGGTGCAGATCTGATAGGGAGGGGAATGTTGTTCCACAGTCTAGGGGCTACAACAGCAAAGGCATGGTCACCCCTGAACTTAAATTTAGATCACGAGACAGCCAGGAGCCTCAAGTCAGCCAAGCTGAGGACAAAAGAACATAGACAGAAGAATGTGACAGTTGCAAATGACATACTGGGTGTGCCTTACTGGGTGAGAGGGGTGGGATCTCATTGAAACATGGTGAATATCGAAAGGTTTAAATAGAAGTGATGTGGAGCACATGTTTCCATTAGCGGAGAGTCTAAGAACAAAGGGCACAGCATCATAAAGGAAGGATATCCTTTTAAAATTGAGATGAGAATTTTTTTTCAGTCAGAGGATCTGTGAATCTGTGGAATTCATTGACACAGATGTCTGTAGAGGCCATGACATTTGATATATCAAAGCAGAAGTTGATATGTTCTTGATTAATAAAGGCACAAAAGATTACTGGGAGAAAGTAGAAGAATGGGGTTGTGTGGAAAAATAAATCAGCCATGATCAAATGATGGAGAAGACTAGATGGGCTGAATACCCTAATTCTACTTATATATTTTATTGCCTTAAGGTCTGTACAACAGATGAAGTAATTAAACTACAGTTTTAATAAGTAAGAATATAAGGCTGATAAGATCTTTGGTTTCAATTTCATTTTCCTGCAAAATCCTCAAATGCTTCGATTCATCTGTGGTCCAGAAATCTATCCATTGCAACTTTGCATATGCATAAATCAGCAGCCATTGCACTCTAGGCAGAGGATTCCATAGCTTGCTAAGAGAAGAAGTGCCTTCCATCACCATTACTAGCCTGAGAATTAATCCCCCACCAAGAGAATTATCATCCCAGCAAATAATCTAGCAAAACAGCTCAGATTTTTATATATATTTGAAGAGATTACTTCTCATTCTTTTCAGTTCCTGAGAGCGTAAGTACATCAAGTTCAAAGCTTTTTCAGAGAACAAGTCCTCTCTCCTGGGAATAAATAGGCGTACACTGGCTCTGATGGAAGTGTGTATATCCTTCCTTAAATAAGGAGACTCAAACAACACTCCATTCTCCACATATGGTCTCAAAACTGCTGTGTCTAGCTATAGCAAACCTTGCTGGCCTTGTACTGTATCTCCCTTGCAATACTAACCAACATTCCTTTTACCCTTATTGCTTGCATCTGCCTCATGCTAACTTTCGATGTTTCAGACCTCTCAGAATATCAGCATAGAATATTCTCACAGCATTCAACTAATACCAAACATTTCTTTACTTTCTTTGCTTCTTTATTTCTTATATTTTTGCACTAGGGTAATTAAGAGTTATGGGGAAAAAGCAGGTTGGTGGAGATGAGTCCGTGGCCAGATCAGCCATGATCTTATTGAGTGGCAGAACAGGGTTGATGGCCTACTCCCACTTCTATTTCTCATGTTATTCCAAAATACACAATCTCATATTTTCCTCTTTATTCTATTCCGTCAGCTAATATTTGCCCACTCACTTAACCTGTAGAACTTTTGTATCCTTTAGCCTATTACTGTAGTAGCAGCAGAGTTGCCAGACCATTCCTGGCCCCTTTATCTGTCATTAATAAAGATTGAAAAAAAATTGTCAACATCTCAATGGTCCCTGAGGCCTCCCACATGGTATTGTTTCATTGAACTGATTTATCCCTCCTTCTCGCTATTAAACTTGCTTATATTTTCCATAGCCCCATAAGCCCTTACTTAAACTCTATAAAATCCATAGAATACAGGAATCAAGAAAAACATTTTGAATACGAAAACAGAAAACAATCTTACTTTAGTTGAAGTTTAATTCCGAAGATGATATATTGCATTATTTATTTGAATACTGGTAATTAATCTATCTAATATTAATTGATCTGTGCAAATATAATCCCACCAGGGTGTCTGAATTTCATAGCTTCTGTCTTAAGTTAGCCAATGTCACCAAAGACTGAGGATCTAGGCATGGCCTCGGCCAGAGTTTACACTCATGATCGTATGATTGATGTTTAGAGAAAAGTGGGCTGAGATAAGCCATGATATTCCCACAGACAGATGTTACACCAGTGCTCATTGTCCAGGCTAAAGCATGGTTACAGTGGCAAAGGGCCAGAGAGTAAACAGCATACAAGCATTCTCTTTAGGAAGTGGAAGGGGGAAATGAAGTAATCTCATCAAATGTTCAGTATAATTTCAGCCAGCAATAATAATTGATAGCTTCAATTAATGTTTATTAACATTTTAATTTTTTAATAGTAAGTGCAACAGCAGTAATTTAAGTTTTATACATCATCATCGCTCTCTGGTCTTCTTGCCACTTCCAAGGGTTATTCATTCCTGTCTTGATTTTGGGAGGAAATTATTGCTTATAAGTGATGCAGATTCTTGCTTCCATCAATCTACCACTTTCCCCACCCTTTCAGATGTACCTGCGTACGTTTCGTGAAAATTTTGTACTCATTGCTCCCTTCTCTTTACACGAGGTAGCTGCAGGCAGACAGATATAGAGGACAAGCCTTTTATTTGGGCAATGAAACTAAGTTACCTTTTTGTTTCTCATTCAGACATCTGCTATGTCAGCTGTTTTGATCACTGAAGCAGATGAAAGCACCTAGCTAGAATTTTAAAACCCAAGAAGTGAGTCATTCTTCACAGGATGAAATCCAAATCCTGTTTTATTATGTTGTCAATACACTGCAGAGATTCACTTCAGCCTGTTAACATGATAGCAGACAGATGAGGTGAAATAAAAAGTACTGGCCTGTGAAAGCAGTGAAGGGAAATTGAACAGAACTCTCAAGTTACTCAGATAAGTCTCAAACCACAACTGGAGAACCAACCAATGGCTAAAGTGATGCAAGTTCCATTTGGCTTAACCGAACACTTTGACATGGTATCCAACTGTCTGCACAAAAGGGTAGATTTGCAGTTTCTTTTGTGAGCTCTCAATACAATGAACAAAGACTGCTTAAAAAGAGAGGGAGAGAGCAAAGGTGCACTGCAGAAAATGAAGAAAGTATTCAGCAGTTAAAGCATAAAGCCTTTAGAAGGCATAAATCATTCTATCAGAAATCCTTCAGGTTTCTGAACAGACAATGAACCAGTCCGTGAACACTACCTCGCTATTTTTGCTCTTTTTTGCACTACTCATTTAATTTAATTATACTGTGAATATATAATTGCAGCTGTAGTATTTAATATTAATTACACTGTACTATTGCTGAAAACAACAAATTTCATAACATATGTCAGTGATATTAAACCCTGACTCTGATTCTGAACTGTAGTACTTGTCATCATCTAGTACTCATACTCCTCTAGTAGCTGTAAATAGATGACAAGTACTATGGTTTAGGATTAAATTAAATACCAGACAGGCATTCTTAGATATTTCTGGTTTTCTGATACGTAGCTTCTTTTTATTATATTTAGTCATGAGCACTTGAGTTTCGGATACAGAGGAAAATTTCATTCTGTGATTAGTTTCAGTAGAGCACTAGGAAATCTCATTTTCTTATGTTCCATCAGAAAACTTCAATATTTTTTGAAGTCATGTGTTTTGCATGTTGGTGACTGAACTATTTAACCTAAGAAAGTCACAAAAGGCAGAATTTGAATAAGAACGGATTTAACCCTTTATCATCCTCCCTCATTCAACACCTACTGATAATTCAACACTCTCCTCTCTTAGTTAAGGCCCAAGATATTTTGTGAAACTGTATGACAGATGCATAAAATATTTTTTCTATTTAATTTTAAATAAATGGACAGTTTTCTGCATGGAATTGGTCACTTTATGCAGCTATATTTTATCATTTCACATGAAATAGAATGGACAAAAGATTCATATTTAAAGTTTTGGAATAAAAACAGTTTCTAAGAATTAAAAATTATTCTGTTGGCAGAATTTTTCAACAATTAAAATATTCATAAATATCCCGATACTTGATGCATCTGTATATCAATTGTGCACTTTCCAGATATGGAAGCTTTGAAGAGAGAGCACAATAACACATAAAACACAAGGAAATAGGAAGAGTGGCCCATCTGGTCCCTCAAGCCATTCAATACATTCATAGCTGATCTTCCGCAGGACTTAACTTTTCTCCTGTGCCAGTTCCACACAGCCCTCAATTCCCTGAAAAGCTTGAGTTTGGAAGCCCTCACTTCTGGATTTGCCTTCTCTAACCTTCAATACATTTGGTGGCTCTAACTCAACCAGTCTATACACTGAAGGCAGAGACATGTAGCATCACATTAGTATAGTGCAGATCATGAACATTCTCTTAAAATCCACATTAACTAGCTTTGAATTTTGTCACAGTTTGAGCTCCATTTGGATTATTTATACTCCTTTCATTGACTGTTTGGAACCCTGCATCCACCATGATACATCGACACTCACGTTCATCAAGAGAACAAGTATCATAGAAACACCTTGCAGAAATAAACTTGCAATTAAATACTGCAAATAAAAGTTAATCCTTTACCGATGTGACCTCAGATTAAGGGCCATAAATATACACTAATCACTAATAAGGTCAGTAAAATTTTTATAAGAATTATTTTCAGTCAGAGAGTGTGAGAACGAGTAATTCATTGCCACATTAAGTTTTTAAGGGGGATCTGTACTAATTATTGAGAGACAAAGAATTAAACAGATATGTCGAATTAACTGAAATGAAGTAGACAGAATGTGGATATAGGGTGATAGATGGTATTCCATCAAATGGCCTCTACCATATATTCTACCTGCCCTAAAGCATATACAATTCGCTTTCCTTTTATTATTCTATATATAGTTGGAATTGTCTGAAGAATTACTACTCTGAAAGCTGGTGAAAATAATTAAATTATCAGCAGTGAAAGGTAAAAACTAAGTTCAAAGTTCAATATAAATTTATTATCAAAGAATGTAAATGTTACTATGTACATACTTAATTTTCTTGCAGTTATTTGTAGGAAAAAATAAATACAGTAGAATTTATGGAAAAACCATACATAAAGAAAAAAGACTGATAATCAACTAATGAGCAGAAGAAAATGCATTGTGCAAATGGAAAAGAAACTGAGACGATGAGTTGCAAAGAGTTTGTGAAAGTGAATCTGTAGGTCAAAGGCTCAGTGATGATTTAAGTTATCCACACCAGTACAAGACCCTGAAGGTTGTAGGATAATAACTGTTCCTGAACCTGATGGCGTGGGACCGAAACCTTCATTTCTAGGCCCCACATCTAAGTGAGGATGGGAAGCTATTTTTCATGGAGCTGAGAGGTCCAGATGCTTAACTTCTGTCAGAGTTAAAAATGAAAGAAATATACAAGTCAAAAACACAATAATAAATGCCAGAATTGATGTAATTTTTTTCAGTCATTTTTGAGTACAATTTTGTACAGTGTTTTTCATGGCTTTACGTGTGAACAGAATAAATGAGAATTTGATAGGTGGAACACTTTCATTTTTCCATATTCTTCTTGATAAATCCTTGAAGACAGAGGAAACTGCAGAATTTTCCACAGTGGGGCAAGAGATGTTCGATGGTCAGTTTTTCAAGAATGCGCTCCTTATGCCATTTATTCGGAGATTCTGTGTGCTCTTGATTCAAAAATCATATCATCCCAAATGCTCTTTCTCCATTTCAGCTGTCATGGACAATGGATTCCTGGGAGTCAGAGGAGAGATTTCAATTTTTTTTCTGATGGGCTTTTTTCTTCTGTTGGCCTGGAAATCCCAGTGACAGGGTGAGCGAGTTCAGAATGGAATGTCTACTCCCAGAGTGTTTGGTGTGTATGTGTGCGACTTGTCACGCAGGGTGGAGTAGACAGAGTGTAATTCAGCCTTCAGTGCTTTGAGATGCCAGGCTGAGAGAGGACACTGTTATTGGTTCACTTATCCATCCAATGAATTTTCAGAATTTTGTTGTGATAGCATTGCTGATATATTTCTAATATCCTAAGGTGCCTATCGTAGGTGGTCCATGTCTCAAAAGTCAGAGTCATACAGACCTCTGGCCCACTGTAAGAGAGCAGGGATCACTATTGCCCAAAAATAATCACGAATTTTCATCCAAGTCTTTGACCTCAAGGCTGTGCTGTTGCATTGAAGGAGATCAAGAGGAGCATACAAGCTTATATTCATTTTACTGGCTCTATGTTATGACAAACAGAATCACTACTTTATCCTAACTTAATCTATTTGCCGTTAAAGAAGGGACAAAATACTGTTGTTACTGGTTTCCTATTTCAGTGTTTAGCTATAAAGCCTGACACGGATAGAGTCTGTAAGAAAGAGGGTTTGATTTTACATCTTGTTCTTTCTGGCACTGTAAGTTAAGTGAAATTAAAATTTAAGACAGCTCTTCTGTTTCTCCTTTAAATATACATCTGTGACCTTACTTTCAGTGGGCTCCCAAATTCTTTATCCACCACTGCTCAGCAATAAAGTTCATTCAAATGATAAAAATACTGTATAAGCATTCATTATTGTTGCTCACACAGGATGAATCAGGTACACAGCCTACAATCAAACCACAAGTTTACCCTCAGCTCCATATCTGTCTGACTCCTCAAATCACTTGCTTCACTCCAGGAACACTAAATCACCTGACAAAGCCTTCAACCATACCATTACTTGCCATTGCTATCCCCAACTCTGAATCAGCTCATTTCCAGTACAAATACTTATATCCTTTCCAAAACAATATCCCGTAGTCTATTTTTCCTTACTGAAGTCTATATATTTTTTGTCAGCATGTACGTCAGTGTTAAAATGTTCATCGTGTAGTGCAGTTGGAGATTGGTAGGTATGAGGTTGTGGGCATCAGAGTCATGGCTGAAAGAAGATCATAGTTGGGAACTTAACATCCAAGGATACATATTAAAAGGACAGGAAGGTTGGCAGAGAGGGTGGGGTGGCTCTGTTGGTAAAAAATAAAATGAAATCAAATCCTTACAATGAGGTGGCAGGATTGGAAGATGTTGAATCCTTGTGGTGCAGGTAAGAAACTGCAAGAGTGAAAATATTCTAACGGGAGTTATATACTGGCCTCTGAACAGCAGCCAGGATGTGGGATGCAAATTACAATGGGAGATAGAAAAGGCATGTAAAAAGAGCAATGTTACGATAGTCATCAGGGGGTTTAAGTATGCAGGTAGACAGGGAAAATCAGGTTTTTCTGGATCCCGAGAGAGGGAATTTGTAGAATGTCTGTGAGATGACTTTTTAGAGCAACTTGTGATTTAGCCCATAAGGGAAAAGGCAATTCTGGGTTGGGTGTTGAGTAATTAACCAGATTTGATTAAAGTGCTTAAGGTAAAGGAACTCTTAGGAAACAGTGATCATATTACAATAAAATTCACCCTGCACTTTGAGAGGGAGAAGCTAAAGTCAGATGTATCAGAAAACTACAGATTACTACAGTGGAGTAAAGGGAATTAGAGAGAGATGAGAATGGAGTTGGCTAAAGTTGATTGGAAAGGGACACTAGCAGAGATGACAGCAGAAGAGCAACTAAGAATGCCACAAGGAGAGAAAATAATGAAATATGAAACTAAGCTAGCCATTAATATAAAAGAGGATACCAAAAGTGTTTTTTTTGGATCTATAAAGAGTAAAAGTGAGACGTGAGTGGATATTGGACCACTGGAAAATTATGCTGGAGAGGTAAAGACAGGGGACAAAGAAATGGCGGACAAACTTAATAAATAGTTTGTATCATTTTTCACTGTGGAAGACACCAGCAGTATGACAGAAATTCGAGTGTCATGGGACAGAAGTAAGTATAGTTGCTATTATTAAAGGGGAGGTGCTTGGGAAGCTGAAAAGTCTGAGGGCAGATAAGTCATCTGAAACAGATGGACTACACCCTAGGGTTCTGAAGGAGGTAGCTGAAGAGATTGTGGAGGCATTAGTAATGATCTTACAAGAATCAATAGATTCTGGAATGGTTCCCGAAGACTGCAAAATTACAGATGTCACTCTACTCTTGAAGAGAGGAGGGAGGCAGAAGAAAGGAAATTATAGGCCAGTTAGCTTGACTTCAGTAGTTGGAGTCCATTTTCAAGGATAAATTTTTGGGGTTCTTGGAGGCACATGATAAAATAAGCCAAAGTCAGCTTGTTTTTTTTTTAGGGGAAATCTTGCGTGACAAAGCCGTTGTAATTCATTGAGGAAATAACAAGCAGGATAGACAAAGAAGAGTCAGTGGATGTTACCTACTTGGTTTTTCAGAAGGCCTGACTAGGTGCCATATATAAGGCTGTTTAACAAGATAAGAGCCCATGGTATTACAATGGCCAAGTTTATGGATGATATGAAGATAGGTAGAGGGGCAGGTAGTGTTGATGAAGCAAGGAGTTTGCAGAAGTACTTAAACAGATTAGGAGAAATGGTAAAGAAGTGACAGATAGAATACGGTGTCAGGAAGTGTATGGTCATACACTTTGGTAGAAGAAATAAAGGGTAGACTATTTTCTAAACAGGAGAAAATACAGAAATCAGAGGTGCAGAGGAATTTGGGAGTCACTGTGGAGGATTCCCTTAAAGTTAACTTGCAGGTTGAGTCAGTGGTAAGGAAGGTAAATGCAATGTTAGCATTCATTTTGAGCAGGGTAGAATATAAAAGCAAGGATGTAGTGCTGAGGATTTATAAAGCATTAGTCAGACTGCACTTGGAGTAGTATGAGCAGTTTTGGGCCCCATATCTAAGAAAAGGTGTGCTGATATTGGAGAAGTTCCAGAGGATGTGCATAAGAATGATCCCAGGAATGAAAGGGTTAACATATGGGTAGCTTTTGATGGTTCTGGGCCTATATTGACTGGAGTTTAGAAGAATGAGGGGGAATCATATTGAAACCTATCATATGTTGAAAGGCCTAGAGAGAGTGGATACAGAGAGGATATTTACTATAATGGGTGAGTCAAGGATGTGAGGGCACAACCTTAGAACTGAGGGGCATCCATTTAGAATAGAGATGAGGAAAAATTTCTTTAGCTAGAGGGAGGAAAAGAGGTGCTGCCATTGGAGAAGGTCCAGAGGAAGATCAAAAAATTATTCCAGGAAAGAAAGAATTAGCATTGGAGGAGTGTTAGATGGCTCGAGCCCTGAATTCACTGGAGTTAGAAGAATGAGAGTAGATTTCATTGAAGCCTATCAAATATGGAAAGCCCAATGTAAAAGTGGATGTGGAGTGAACATTTCCTATAGTGGAGAAGACTAGGATCAGAGGGCACAGAATAGAATAGAGGGACATTCATTTAGAACAGAGATGAGGAGGAATTTCTTTAGCCGAAGGTAGTGACTCTGTGGAGGCCAAGTCATTGGATATATTTGAAGTGGTGGATGATGGATTCTTGATTAGTCAGGGAATAACAAGATTTGAGGAGATGGCAGGAGAATAGGTTTGAGAGGGATAATAAATCAGCCATAATGAAATGGTGGAACAAACTCAATGGGCCAAATGGCCCAATTCTGCTCCAGTGTCGGATGGTCTTAAAAGCTCTCCATGTCCTACGTACAACACAATAGAGGAGGGTATTTATCTCAGGTCCACTGCCGGAGTGGAAGAGCCAGCAGTGGGCCATTACAGTGAAAAAGAGCTTTGACCCGTGACCAGTTGGCACTTGGGATTGATTAACAAGAGCAAATTAAAGGAAGGCAGGGGCAAACGGAGCGGCCATTGCCACAGCGGCAATTGTAGGTGTGGACAGAGTCAGAGCAGTGATCAAGCCACAGAAAGCAAAGGAAAGAAAAACTCAAGGGTAAGTTTTTTTTCCCCTTCCCTTCTTTATATCTGTTCAGCTAGGACAGTAGAAATGCCAGGCAGGAGAATGGAATGCTCCTCTAGAGGGATGTGGGAAGGCAGGGAGACCTCCAGTGTCCCTGATAGCGACAAATGAGAGAAGTGCATCCAGCAGCAGCTTTAACCATCCGCTTGAAGGAGTTGGAGCTGGAAGTGGGTGAATTCTGGATCATTTGGGAGGCTGAGGGGGTGATAGATAGGACATTTTGGAGGAGGAGGGAGAGCAGCCAGATATATTGGTACCAATGACATAGGAAGGAAAAGCAAAGAGAGAATTTCGAGAGTAAAGTAGAAAGCTGAGAAGCAGGAACTCCAGGGTACTAACTTATGGATTGCTACCTGTGTCACACACTAGAGATGGTAGAAACAGGATGATTTGGCAGATTAATGTGTGGCTGAGAAGGTGGTGCAGGGGGCAGGGCTTCAGGTTCTTGGATCATTGGGTCTCTTCTGGGGGAGGTATGATCTGCCAAAAAAGGATGGGTTGCACTTGAACCTGAGGGGGACCAATATTCTCATGGAAAAGAATGTTAGAGCTGTTGGGGAGGGTTTAAACTAATTTGGCACAGGGGTGGGAACTGAAGTGAAGGGGATCAGGATATGATGGATGGTAAAAAAGCAAAGATAGCGTGCAGTCAGAGTGGCAGGAGAGCAAAAGTTAATAGGACAAAATTGCAGCTAGCTGGATAAGGATCAGTGCATTAGGGATGCGGAATCAAAAAGCATAGCAAATACAGTACTCATAGTGTTATATCTCAGTGCATGGAGTATAACAAATAAGGCGGATGATCTTGTTGCACTTTTACAGATTGTTGAGTATGATGTTGCGGGCATCACTGAATTGTGGCTGAAGGATGGTTGTAGTGGGCACTGAATATCCAAGATGACACATTATATCATAGGGATAGGAAGGTAGACAGAAGGGGTGGCATGGCTCTGCTGGTTAAGGATGGCATCAAATCAGTAGAAAGTTGTGACATAGGATCAGAAGATGTTGAATCCTTGTGAGTTGAGTTAAGAAACTGCAAGGGTAAAAGGAGCCTGATGACAATTATATACAGGCCTCCAAACAGTAGCTAGGATAAGGACCACAGATTACAACGGGAAATAGAAAAGGTGAGTCAAAAGGGCAATGTTATGGTAGCCATGGGAGATACATGCAGGTAGATTGGGAAAATCAGGTTGGTAATGGATCTTGAGAGAGTGAATTTATTGAATGCCTACGAGATGGCTTATTAGAGCAGATTGTCATTGAGCCTACTAGGGGATCAGCTATACTGGATTGGGTGTTATGTAATGAACCAGAGGAGATTAGGGAGCTTAAGGTAAAGGAACCCTTAGGAGACAGTGATCACAATATGATCGAGTTCACTTGAAATTTTAATAATAAAGTCTGATGTAGCAGTATCTCAGTGGAGTAAAGGAAATTAACAATGGTTTGAGAAAGACATTGGCCAAAGTAATTTGGAAGGAGATGCTGGGGGGGATAACATCAGAGCAGCAATAGTTTGAGTTTCTGGTAAAATGTGGAAGGTGCAGGATAGATGCATTCCAAAAAACAAATAAATACTCAAATGGCAAAATAGTACAACCATGGCTGACAAGAGAAGTCAAAGCCAACTTAAAAACAAAAGAGAGGGCATACAACAAAGCAAAAACTAGTGGGAAGACAGAGTGTTGTGAAGCTTTTGAAGCAACTAAAATAATCATGAGGAGGGAAAGATTGAAATATGAAAGCAAGCTAGCAAACAATACCAACGTGGATAGAAAAAGCTCTTTCAAGTATATAAAAAATAAACCAGAGATGAGAATGGATATAGGGCCATTAGAAAATGAGGCTGGAGAAATAATACTGGGGAACAAAGAGATAGCAGATGAACTAAATGAGTATTTTGCATTAGTCTTCACCATGGAAGACACTTGCAATGTTACCAGCTGTTGAAAGGTGTGAGGGATGAGATGTGAGTGCAGTTACAATTACAAGGGAGAAGGTGCTCAAAAAACTGAAAGACCTAAAGGTACATAAGTCACCTGAACCGAATCAACTGCATACTGGGGTTCTGAAAGAGATAGCAGTAAGAAATTGTGGAGGCATTAGGAATGATCTTCCAAGAATCATTGGACTCTGGTATGGTTTGAAAATGTCAATCCACTCTTTAAGAAAGGAGGGAGACAGCAGAAAGAAATTTCTGGACTAGTTAGCCTGACCTCAATGGTTGGGAAGATGTTGGAGTCAATTGTTAAGGTTAAGGAGCACTTGGTGACTCAGGACAAGATAGGGCAAAGTCAGCATGCCTTCCTTAAATAAAACTCTTTCTTGAGGAATCTGTTGGAATTCTTTGAGGAGATTACAAGTGGAATAGATAAAGGTGATGCAGTGGATGTTGTATATTTCGACTTTCAAAAGGCCTTTGACAAGGTGACACACATGAGGCTGCTTACCAAGTTTAGAGTCCACAGTATTACAGGAAAATTACTAGCATGGTTAGAGCATTGGCTGATTGGTAGGAGACAGCAAATGGGAATAAAAGGATCTGTTTCTTGTTGGCTGCCAGTGACTGGTGGTGCTCCACTAGGGGTCGGTATTGAGACCACTTCTTTTTATGTTGTATATCAATGATTTTTATAATGGAATAAATGGCTTTTTGCCAAATTCACAGGTAATACAAAGATTAGAGGAGGGGCAGGTAGTGTTGTGGAAACAAGAAGGCTGCAGAAGGATCTAGACAGATTTGGAGAATGGGTAAGAAAGTGGCAAATGAAATACAATCTTAGAAAATGCATGCAACACACATCAAAGTTGCTGGTGAACGCAGCAGGCCAGGCAGCATCTCTAGGAAGAAAATGCATGGTCATGCACTTTGGTAGAAGAAATAAATGTGCAGACTATTTTCTAACTGGGGAGAAAATCCAAAAATTTGAGATGCAGAGGGACTTGGGAGTCCTTGTGCAGACCACCCTAAAGGTTAACTTGCAGGTTGACTCAGTGGTAAGGAAGGCAAAGGCAATGTCAGCATTTATTTCAAGAGGTCTAGAATACAAGAGCAAGGATGTGATGCTGAGGCTTTATAAGGCACTGGTGAAGCCTCACCTTGAGTATTGTGAACAGTTTTAAGCTCCTCATCTAAGAAAATATGAGCTGACATTGGAGAGGGTTCAGAGGAGGTTCACAAGAATGATTTTGGGAATGAAAGGGTTATCATATGGGGAACGTTTGATAGCTCTGGGCCTGTACTTGCTGGAATTTATAATGATGAGGGGGATCTCTTTGAAACCTTTTGAATGTTGAAAGGCCTAGACAGAGTACATGTGGAAAGGATGTTTCCCATGATGGGGGAGTCTGGGACAAGAGGGCACAGGCTAGACAGAGTAGATGTGGAAAGATTGTGGTTGGAGGGTCATCCATTCAAAAGAGAGATGTAGAGAAATTTCTTTAGCTAGAGTATGATGAATTTATGGAATTTGTTACCACAGGCATCTCTGGAGGCCAGGTCATTGGGTTTATTTAAGGCAGAGATTAATAGGTTCTTGACTGTCCATGGCATCAAAGGTTATGGGGGGAATGTTGGGGAGTGGGGTATAGGAGGGGAAGAAATGATCAGCCATGATTGAATGGTGGAGCAGACTCTGTGTTACAAATGGCCTAATTCTGTTCCAATGTCTTACGCTCTTCTGTAGGGAGATACTTATACCTAAGATGCAGGATACAGGGCAATGGGTGACAGTCAGGAATGGGAACCAAGTTAAGGAGCCAGTGCCCAGTACCCCTGTGGCCATTCCCCTCAACAACAGGCATATCATTTTAGATACTGTCAGGGGTATGACCTAGAGAGAAAAGTCACAGAGGTTAGGTTTCTGGCACTGAATCTGACTCTGCAATTTAAAAGGGAAGGGGGAAGAAGAGGCACGCTGTGGTGACAAGGGATTCATTAGCTAGGAGGGCAGACAGGAGGTTTTGCGGGTGAGAATAAGATTCCTGGACGGTACGTTGCCTTCCGGCTGCTAGGCTGCAGAATATTTTGGATCGAGTCCACAGCATTCTTAAGTTGCAGGGTGAATAACCAGAAGTCATGGTCCATGTAGGTACCCATGACATGAGTAGGTTCTGCATAGGGAGTTCACGAAGTTAGGTGCTAAGTTAAAGGGCAGGACCTCCAGGGCTGTGATCTCAGGATTGTTACCTGTGTCATGTACTAGTGATGCCAGAATGAGGAAGATTATACAGTTTAATAAGTGGCTAAGGAATTGATGTAGGAGGAAGGGCAGAAGATATCGAGATCATTGGGCTCTCTTCCAGGAAAGGTGGGATCTGTACAGAAGGGATTGTTTGCTCCTGAACTGGGGGGGGGGGGGGGTTGGCTAATATCTGAGTAGGAAAGTTTGTTAATACTGCGCGGTGGTGAGTAAGCTAGAATTGCAGGGGGATGAGAACCAGAGTACCAGAACAGTTAATGGAAAGGTTGTGGAGGCAGATTTTGGTAAAACTTCAGACAAAGTTATAATCAGCAGGTTGATTGTGGTGTGACTAGTCTACTGAGTTGCGTACATTTCATTGCGAGTACTATCATAGGAAATGCAAATGATAGTGCTGAAGATGAGGTAGCTGGTTTACAAACAGAGACAATATGTAGTGAGGAGAGGCTGTTGATAGGGCCAAATCACAGTCAACAGCATGAGTTAAAATGTAAAAGGTGGACAAAATCGAAAAGGGTGACTAGAGGACTGAAACTGTTATATTTGAATGTGTGCTGTAGCAGGAGAGGCACCTCTCTAGTATTCTAAAGGCAAGATGACAGACACATAGCTAACAAGAGAAGTCACAACCAACATAAAAGCCAAAGAGAGGGCATATAATAGAGCAAACATTAGTGGGAAGTTAGAAGATTGGGAACCAACAAAAGAAAACTAAAAAAGTAATTAAGAAGGTAAAGATGGAATACAAAAGTAAGCTAGTCAGTAATAATAAAAAGAATACCAAAAGTTTCTTCAGATACATCAAGTGGAAAAGAACGGCAAGAGTGAGATGCTGGAAAATGATGCTGGAGAGGTAGTAATGGGGAGAAAGGAAATGACGGACAACCTGAATAAGTATTATGCATCGGTCTTCACTGTGAAAGACACTAGCAGTATGATTGAAGTTACAAGTATCAGGGGTGTCAAGTGTCACCATCAATAGAGAGGATGTTCTTGGGAAACTGAAGGGTCTGAAGGTAGATAAGTCACCTGGACCAGATGGTGTACATCTTAGTGTTCTGAAAGAGGTGGCTGAAGAGCTCGTGGAGGCATTAGTAATAATCTTTCAAGAATCACTAGGTTCTAGAATGGTTCTTAAAGACTGGAAAATTGTAAATTCACACCACTCTTTAAGAAGGGAGAGAGGCCAAAGGAAGGAAACTATAGGCCAGTTAGTCTGACCTCAGAGGTTGGGAAGATGTTGGAGTTGATTATCAAGGATGAGGGGATGAGGTCTCATGGTATTGGAGGCACATAACAACACAGGCTGTAGTCAGCACGGTTTCCTCAAGGGAAACTCTTGCATCACAAATCTGTTGGAATTCTTTGAAGAAATAACAAGTAGGTTAGACAAAGGAGAATTAGTTGATTCTGAGTTGTTGAACTTTCAGAATGCCTTTGACAAAGTGCCACAAATGAGGCTGCTAAACAAACATCGATCTGTGGTATTTCAGGAAAGATTCTTGCATAGATAAAGCAGTGACTGATTAGCAGGAGGAAAAGAGTGGAAATAAAGGGAACCTTTTCTGGTTGGATGCCAGTGACTAATGGTATTCCTCTGGGATCTGTGTCAGTACTTGTCAATGATTCTGATGATGAAATTGAAGATGGGTGGAGGGGCAGGTAAGTTTGAGGAAATAGAGAGGATGCAGAAAGATTAGACAAAATAGGAGAATGGGCAAAGAAATGACAGATGGAATACAATGTCGGGAAGTGTATGCTTATGCACTTTGGTAGAAGAAATGAAAAGATTGACTATTTTCTAAGTGGAGAGAAAATACTAAAAACTGAGGTACAACGGGACATGGGAGTCCTTGTGCAGGATTCCCTAAAGGTTAATTTTCAGGTTGAGTCTGTGGTGAGGAGGGCAAATCTGATTCATTTTAAGAGCACTAGAATATTAAAGCAAGGATAAAATGTTGAGACTTTAGAAAGCACTGGTGAGGCCTCCCTTGGAGTGTTGTAAGCAACTTTGGGCCCTTTGTCTTAGTAAGGCTGTGCTGAAACTGTAAAGAAATCGAAGGAAGTTCACGAAAATGATTCCAGGATTGAAAGGCTTGTCATATGGAGAGCGTCTGATGACTCTGGGCCTGTACTCAGTAGAATTCAGAAGAATGAGGAGTGACCTCATTGAAATCTATAGAATGGTGAAAGGAGTTGATAGAGTGGATGTGCAGAGGATGTTTCCTGTGCTGGGAGTATCTAAGACCAGAGGACAGCCCCTCAGAATAGAGGGGCATCCTTTTAGAACAGAGATGGGGAGAAATTTCTTCAGCAAGAGAGTAGTGAGTCTGTGAGATTCATTGCCACAGGCTGCTGTGGAGGCCAAGTATTTATGTATATTTAAGACAGACTCTTAATTGGTCAGGGCGTGAAGGGATATGGGGAAAAGGCAGGACATAGGGGTTGAGAGGAAAATTGGATCAGCCATGATGAAATAGAGAGCAGACTAGATGGGTAAAATGGCCTCATTCTGTTCCTATATCTTATGCTCTTTTGGTCTTATAACTCTCTAGTAAAGTATTACGGTACTTCCTTAATGAATGAATTTTGTGCAAGGAGTAACCAGAAGCTGAAATCCTCATTTTTATTTGTCTACTTAACACAACTGCCAACAAGAAATAAGAAACATACATTATCCAATCACAAATTATTTTCTTCCCTGAAGAAGGAATGATGTTTTTTTTAATATAACAAGCGAACGGCTTCAAAGGACTGCATCTTGCTGGAGGAAGCCAGTGCGAAGCATGGCAATCAGTGAGATTTAACATTAATAATAAAATAAATGTTTTAAAGTCTATTAATATTTTAACAATTAAAGAAAAAAAGTAAATTAGAAACATAAAAATGTGAAGGAATGATTAAAATCATTAAACTCAGGCAAAATAATTTTAAAGATCATCTCGTGTCCAAAACCCACCCTCAAAAAATTTCACTGAAATCATTGGGATTTTGGATCCTCTGTGAAATCTTATTTGATAATATCAATGATTCCTCAGTATATTGATTTTTAAACTCAGCACGACTAGGCCTTGTCACTTCTCTCATTAGGAAATCTAGCAGTAAGCCAGACTGATGGATTTGGTTTTCCAAATCTGTATTAAGTCTTGGACTACTGTGTTTGACAGGACAGAAATCTTGGACTGTCCCCAGTTAAATGGCTGAATGTAGGAAATAATGTGAAACACTAACAACAGCCACCAATGTACTGCCCATCAATACCATTATTGCTCTTGAGCCTTTTAGAGATATACATAATAGTCATTTAAATTCTCTATCATCAAGGTGGGATTTGGCACATGTCTCTAAGTCAATAATCTAGCTGACATGATTTAAAGACGTCACTGTATGGATTTGTAAGGATGTACCGTACATGTAAACGTTCAAGTACAAGTTCAAATTTATTGTCATTTGACTGCACAACTAAATATACCTGTAGATCACTGTGCACCCACAAACCATATCTCACACACCAGTTCATAAAATAAAAGATTACCATAACTAAGCTAATAAATATAATTCAAAGTGCATGTAATGTACAACACAGGTAAACAGTAAACGGCTTGCTGACCTCGTGATGGGACCTCAGTGGTGGCAGGGTATCCATTAATATCACAGCCTGGCAGTCCTAGTCCTGATGCTTCTGTACGTTCTTCCTGATGGTAGTGGGTCAAAGTGATTGTGGGATGGGTGGTAGGGATCCTCAACAATAATTTGGGCCCTTACATCTCCAACACTCCTAGTAAGTCTCACAAATATAGAGAAGGAAAATCTCAGTGATCCTCTTGGTGATTTTTACCATCCTCTGTAGGGTCTTGTGGTCCAATGCCTTGACTTGCATACCACACAATGACGCAACCAGGCAGGACAGTCCCAATAGTGGTCCTGAAGAAACTAGTTAGCTCAAACACCATCTATAAATATGCTGATGATACAACCATTGTCGGTAGAATCTCAGATGGAGCTGAAAGGGCGTACAAGAGCAAGATATACCAGCTAGTTGAGTGGTGTTGCAGCAACAACCATGCACACAATGTCAGTAAGACCAAAGAGCTGACTGTGGACTTCAGGAAGGGTAAGATGAGGGAACACAAACTATTCCTCATAGAGAGATCAGAAGTGGAGAGGGTGAGTAATTTCATTTCCTAGGTGTCAAAATCTCTGAAGATCCAATGCAGCTATAAGGAAGGCAAGATAGTGGTTATATTTCATTAGGAGTTTGAAGGGATTTGGTTTATCAACTAAAACACTCTGAAACTTCTATAGATGTACTGTGGAGAGCATTCTAACACTGTTGGGATTTTCTAGTGCCATTGTTTAGAAACGTTCTGTTACTTTACTGATGCTGAGAGTATTTGTATACCAAAAATGTGTAATCAATTTGCCATGAAATTCAATCAAAACATCTGGGCTTCTATACAGCTAAAGTGTTGTAGAATGCCATAATATGACTTTATGTTTGGATTCGGGTTTTGCTGAGATAAGATATTCTTGACCCAAACTCAAAATTGTAGAAACTCTATCACTTTCATTGTGAACTATAATTAATTACAGGGCGTGCATTGTGCAACATCTGCATCTGATGAATCTCAACCCAAAGAACTTGATTCATGCTTTTTATGCAATTGCTTCAGTACCAGTATCAAATGCACAGTGGATCAGCCAAAACAGCAACCTTTAATTTTACATTTTGGGACAGTTTGGAATTGAGGAACAATGTTTAAATCTAATTTTCAAATGTGTCCATTTTCATTATTTACTGAGTTCAAAATCAGCATTTGGTCTTTATCATACAAAATTATAATTCTTAATTAGTTGAGCTAATTAGGAATTCCAAATTAGTAAGAGATGATTCACAATTCCCCAAGTATTTAAGAATTTTGGTTTTGAAAAAGTCTCCATATGAAGCACTGTCTAAGTGTTTTTTTTCTTTTGATCAGTGACATCAGGCTAATTTTGATGCCAGTTCCAAAGTGAAGCAAATATTTGACATTGAGGTACCATTTATACCTTTGAAAGAAAAAGTGCAAGGTTTCGGTGAAAGATCTGCAAAGTTTCCTAAAATTTCAAGTGTTTACTCTGAATACAAATAGCATTGGTAATTGGTTTAAGTTTGTAGCTGCTAAAAAAAAAACAAGATTTGCTATTATCCAGTTTTTTCAGTCTCCATTCAAAACTTCCTTCCGATACGGAACCATTAGCACCAGTTAGAACAACCTTTAGAATTATGCTCCTTTCACATTCATGGAACAATAATTACAAATCCAGGATAATATGCAACATTTTGAATGGTGGTCATGTGGAAAATGAGAAATGGATGAAAAAAATCTAGGGTATATCATCACAAACAAGAGAAAATCTGCCGATGCTGAAAATCCACGGAACACACACAAGATGCTGGAGGAACTCAGCAGGCCAGGACTCCTGACAAAGGGTCTCGGCTCGAAATGTCAACTGTACTTTTTCCATAGATGCTGCCTGGCCTGCTGAGTTCCTCCAGCATGCTGTGTTTGTTGCAAGGGTATATCATGCTTTCGCTAGTAACCAGTATAACTGCTAATGTACTGTAGCTTCTTCTGGATGTTTCTGAATAAAATCTAATATATAAACTCTTAGTATTTTTGCACATCAGAATAGTAATGCACATGCAGATACCCAACCACTTAAAGTACAAATGTAAAGCTTTATTATATTTCAATAGGATAAGTTATACACTACAAGAAAATCAACAAGTATTCCACTGGTGTGGAACTCATGACCAGAAGGGAGAGTTGTTGTACCATTGTCAATGAAAAATGCTTACAGCATAAGCTTCACAATTTGACTTCCTTTCAAGTGTATCGCAGGGCAAGTCTTAGACAGTACTGAAAGCAGGATTCCTGCCCATCTTACCTCTGTGAACTATGGGCTGTACATAGGTTACATTTATTTCAATATTGGTAATAAAACCTGAAAAGAAGAACTTATACATATGGCCAAAAAGAACAGCCAAGGTGTACCTTTGCTGTATGGAACATAGAGCTCTGCACTTACTACTTGTTTATTTGGAGACACAGCACAGGGTCTTCTGGCTCAATAAGCTTGCATCGTACGATTATATCCATGTGACCAATTAACCTACTAACACATACGTCTTGCAATGTGGGAACAAGCCAGAGCACCCAGAGGAAACATACGTGGTCTCGGGGGAGAATGCACAACTTCCTTACAGACAGCAGTAGAATTGAAGCCAGGTCACTGGTATTTTGATAGCATTACACTAACCGCCACGCTACTGTTCCACCACAGAGTATGGCATTATTATATATGTACTTAGGTCAGAACTGAGCATTAACGAAGGCCTGGAAAACCATTGAAAGGACCATACAGGCAAGGAATTCTCAGTAATGTCACCGCAAAGCTGAGTGGTTTAGTGTCTGGCTTAGTGGTCAAGGTGGGATGCGTCTGTTAGTTCACAGAGAGTTAATTCTTTCGTGAAGAATGTTATTGTCTGAACTTAGATAGCAGAGTGACAGAGTCCACGGCCTCTCTGCTGGAGTTTTTGGGCTCCTTTTCTGTCTCCTATGACTCTTTCACAAAAGAGACTGCAGCTACCTCTGCCCTGAATTGCAACAACCTTCCCTATTTAATCAGAAGACATAAAAGCAATAGCAGATCTGGGGCTCACTAATCAGATCATACTATAGGTATGTATTTTATATGTACACTTACACACATACACATTATAAAAGGCTGAGAAATAAATTAATTAAGTCTTAATCATTACCTGACTAAATGCTTTTTACTAATGACTAAACGTTTGTTATAATGACTCTCAACAATAAAAAGGTGTGGTATCTTAAGGAAAAATAATAAAAGTTAAATGCAACCCTTAACTTTGAAACCTTATATTGAGGACAAATCTTTTTTCAAAGAGGGCAGCAAAACAATTAATAATGGAGTCTATTAAGATCTGATTGTTGCCACTAAGAGGGAGGTAGAATTTCAGGCCTTTGAAGTAACTGAGCCTGAATCAGGCCTCATTACAGAGATATAATCTGCATTCATACATTTATGTTAGGAGCTGAATCTATTGGGTAAGATTGAATTCTGTTACATAGTGTATCTTTGCTCTGGAACCTTTCTCAGGCTTTCTCAATTTAATCCTGAGGTGACTCAGTAATAGAATGCACTAGGACACTGAGGGATGCTACACTAATGGTGAAAGACAGGGAGATGTCTACAACTTTTGAATGACTCATAATGTGTACTATAGGCAACATAATAAAGTGATTAGGAACATATTTTTCTATGTGTTCTGGCGCATGCTGTTTAAATACAGATTCGTATTTTTAAGATCAAAACATTTCTAATGCTACAAAGTGCATGAGCTTGAAGGGAGAATGTATTCAATGTATGACTCATGTTAACAGTTACAATCTGTTCATTAAGGTTTATATAATCCTGTAAATATAAAGAAGATCTAAGTTAGAATACTTTATATGATTTAAAAAAGGGATTAAAAGGCAGTGAATAGAAGTGTGAATGTTTCATTTATGGACGCTAAGTACAAATGATTTATAAAATTAGGGCTTCCTTCAAAGTTAGCAGAGGTTAAAATAGAAATTAATAGTATCTGTCTGTTCTTCCTGACCAGTATATAATCTGGTTTGCAGGACTCTGCGACTGGTCTCCCTTTCAGGAACAGTCAGAAAGCAGCAAGCTCCAGGTGGCTCTCAAGTATTTTGCTGCCAAAAAAGCCCACGCTGGAAAGTCCAAAGGGGCTCCCTAGAGGGAGTTGGGTTTAGCCCGGAAGAGAGTGAGATTAGTAAAGCATGATTATACAACCCATGCTGGTGGCCGGCTGTCAGAGGGAAGAGGAACAGTAACGGCAATTAGCAAGACTGAAAGCTCCAGAAGGCTTACAATCAGTGATCTGCATAGTTCCCTCAGAAGAATTTTCTTCCAGTACATGGTTTCAGATGTCCACTGCTGCCTGACCAATAACTGGCTGACGCACCACTGTGGTAAGCACATCCCAGTTCAGTGTGGTAATCAGTAACATTTTTCACTGGTTTTTGACCTGTTTAACCATAAGGAAAAACACTTCTGTCTTATTCAAAGCTACCAGCTTCCCTTGATCTGTCCGGTATCCTCAACAGATCTGAACTAACTTTGTGTGTCGTTGTCAGAGGAAAACGAAGTTATTTCAGGACTCAATTCATCTTTCTGGAGTTACTTTATCAACTAATATTCAGAAAAGGACATTCACAGAAATTATCCTTACATGACTAATGAAATAATAATAAAAGCACCAAAGGGATATTTGAGGAGCACAGTAATTCTGCAAAGCGTGGAAAGAAGTACAGGAAATCCAACATTGGATATGATTTATCACCTGAAGTATGGATATTGATGAGTTTCATTCAAAGGATAACAGGGGTCAAACAGAGAAGACCAGTAACAAACTATCAACCTGCAGCTTAAGTGTCCTTGGTATTCCAGCATGTTTCTTTTTATGAGACTATTTCTAGCGCCAAGAGCTTCAGTACAATGTGGAAATGGATACTGACAAAGAGTGCCTCAGCCTTTACACACCTGGCTTATGTCTTTCTCCTCTTCCTGCTCTGTTCTTCGTCTGTTGCCTGCAATGACATCAGCAGAGATATGCCGTCTCCGAATATCACAAGCTCTTCGTACAGCCTGGGAAGGCATGTGCGCAGCTACAAGTACCTGGAAGGAGATGTGCGGTGGAGGAAGCTGTTCTCTTTCACCAAATACTTTCTCAAGATCGATAGGAATGGCAAAGTTGGCGGAACAAAGAAGGAAAATTCTCCCTTCAGTGAGTATGGAAATGTTTATTCATTTTCTTTCAGATAGTAGAAAGTTATAATATTTACTTCTGTTTGGTTTCTTTTAAAATACTGGAACAGTTGATTTTTACTTTTCCAGCAATAATGCTGTTTTATAAATATCAGCTCATTCCATGCACCCAGAGAAGCTGTAAAATACAAGTGGATGTCTGTTATTGTCAGTTTTTGCATAATTGTTGCATAATGAGTTTCTTTTATGCCTGTTAATATTATCCAAGGGACCTCTAAATTGAAACCCAAGCCTCAAAACAATCACTGAGTGCCATTGAAGCCATTTTATATAACCTTAAGAACATTACATCTTTTATAAGTTTTAACAACAGTGCCTGGTTCTGTTTTTGATTTCTTTTTCCGCATGTTGCTTTGAGTGATTGCAGTTAAAGAGGCAAAGTTAAGGCACCACTACAGCTATTCGTCTTCTCAGATGCCTTCTTGTTGGTAACTTGATACTATTCCATGCCTGTATTGTCAGTAACATATGTGGCAATTTGTGGCTCTTAGTGGTATTCTGTAATTTTATAAGTCATTGTCATAGTCCTCTGTCACATTTTAAACTTCTAAACATTATATCCAGTAAATTACATCTCAATACAAAATTATTTTGAAAATAAATTCCCTCAAAATGGTTAAGTATGGAAGATTTCATTTAAGTTCTACTGGAGTAGAATGAGGCTTTCAACCAGTTAATGGAAGTCTTTTTTTTATTTCAGCACAACATCTGACATTATGATTGTCAATATTTTGGGATCTTGCCTCTGCGTTGCAATAGTTACCTTGAATGTGAGACTAGAATAGATTAATTATAGTCTCCCTGAGCCTGCCTGTCCATATGTTTTTTTTCCAAGAGTGTGCACGTCTTGATGCTGTGTTCTGAAATTTATTATGTGTGCGATATTGTATTAGATATAAAGCAGGGTCAAGAAAAACCTACTAATGAAACTGAGCAATGAGTAAAATATATAGAAAAAGAAAATGCACATTAGATTGACAACAGCTTTCACTCATAAATGAACTGATACTTTAAGCATCAGTAAATAATACTAAATGGATGAAGTGTTATTCTTTTGTAACCAATAAAAAAGAGCAGATTTCAAGGTCATTAAATATTTCTTCAGTTACTATTCATTGGCAGAAGATATTAAATCTGGAGAATGTGAACAATCCATTTAATTTATCCAGCTCATTTTGCTGTTTGCCAACATTTTGCACTTGTGACCCTTACAAGCAATTTTATTTATTTCCTGCAGCAACATAACTTTGTGTCCTTCCAGTCACTAATCAAAAACGTGTCTACATCTTTCATCAGTGATTCACGCACCACATTTAGTGGCAACTTGCTCTATTAAACTGTGACTCTTGACTTTGAATAAACCACCTCTTCAATCATGTTTAGTGGTTTCCTACGTCTGAAATTTTACGCTAATAATCATTTATGAAGCAATGGCTATTGGGGCATAAATGAAATATTAGAATTTGAATTCATATCCGTATACCATTAAAGACATTTTTTATTGTAGAATAAATAGTAATAACAGCTGAATGTACTTGTGATGATCATAATCTGCTGTACCTCGTATTGTTCATTTTTCATGAATGCTGAAGAATTCTGTCAAGTATTTCTAAGGTGTTTAAAATATATACTTCAAACCCCAGAAGGCTGAAAGAATTGCGTAAAATTGTCAGATAAGTGAATTGAGAATTGATTGATTGATGTCATCTTTGCTTTTCGAATGTTAAATTGTTTGACATAACCTGAAGAAGTTCTCACTTTCTGTGTTCTCATCTCTGTGAACAACATATAACAAGCAAAATGCTGGGCAAACGAATAACATATGACCATGTGACACTTACAGCAATGAAATGACTATTGGCTGGAACATTAATCTTATGTCATTGTGATGTTATCATAATGCTCTGTAATTACAAGAGAACAAAGCCTTGTCACTGCTAGGACAACTCTTCTACCTGTTGCCGTGTTATGGTTTCCAATATGTCCTATGTTGAACAGTATGTCATTTAGTTGTGAAGTTATATTCCTTTTTGAACAAAGGTGCAATGGGGGCTTTTTAATCTTAACTGTGTTAGGACCATTACGAAGTCAGACAGATATTACTCTATTTTAATTGAATATAGATCCTATATACATATATATATATATATATATATATAAAACAACTATTAGTATATTTGTTATTTGACTCAATTGTAGGTGCAATGTTTATGTATGGTATAGGACAACCTAAATTCAGAAAGCCTTGCACATTGGAAGAGATATCTAGTGGTGATTTGTCACAAGTTAAGCACTGTAACATCATTTATTTTTAAAACTGACTGTCATACTAAAAGAATGAAGCTACCATGAAGCAATACATCCAAATGTTTGGCTCAGCTGATGAAAAATGGTTTAAAGGATATTGTAGAATTAGCAACAGAAATTTAACTCTTCGAGTAGTGGACTTCGCTTGTCTCAAGACGTTTGGAGTATGGGTCTGTTGCAGGGACTGGAACTTTCCTCAACATCAAAGTTAAGAGAAGCTGAAAGAACACTTCTCTCTGACCTATCTCAGTTACCTCCTACTGAATAATCAAGGCAACAATATTTCACTAAATGCTGAACATCAAGTTAGGTGTTTAATTCTGGACTGTTGTAAGAATAATTACCTCTGTATTAAATCCATTTTTAAAGTCAAATCTGGAGAGTCAAGCACAGGTCATTGTCAACTCACTGGCTTTATTGTAGTTAATAGATGAATTATGATATGTTTCAACATATCATGTCTTTGGCATAAACTACTATAAAAGGACAGAAATAAAAATTAATAAGGAGTAGACAGTCAAGATATGAGTAAAACGGAAACATGAGATATGGTAAAATATTAGAAAAAGCAGAGCAAAGCTCTTTACGAAATAGTTCCATTTTCAGATCTATTCTAGTCAAGTAGCGATGAAATAATCACTGATGTAAACGCCTCTTCTACATCAAAAGGAAGATTCTTTATGAAGTGGAGTTAAAAGTAAAATTAATAATGGATCAAAATAAAACAAAATGACAGTGAGACACGTGAAGATACAAAAAAAAATAGTTCTGGCAGAAATGCAGTCATTGTTTGAATTTCTTGAACTCGTTGAATGAGAAAGATGAGGCGCTATTCCATGAGTTTACATTGGGCTTTGTGATAATAGCCCAAGAGGCCAAGATGAAAAAGTCAGGGTGGGAGTGGACCAGAGAATTAAAGTGACAGGTGCCCAGAAGCTGAGGCTTATGTTTTCATTCAGAAAGAAGGAGTTCTGCAAAGGATTCATGCAACCTCCTTTTGATCTCCCTAGTTTTAGAGGAGACTGCAAAAATAATAGTAAATACAGAACACTAAATTGAGAAATGAAACCAGTAAATGGGTATTTCAGCTGGCAGGAGTGTTTGAGACCCTGGAAGAATCCTTCTATATGATTACTGAATCATACCAACAATCTCTCACCTTCACGTAGTATAGTTTTTGCCTCCTTCCTACGACCTCAAGGCAAGTAAGGTCCATTAATAATACTACTGTTCATTCTGTCACGTCTTTACGGGACATATACTACTGACCAGTACTATACAGATGTGTCAAAACTGCTACTAGCATTGGCAATTAGGTGGACAGAGTAACAGGGCAGTAAAACCAACTTGAACCTCTTCCGTCTTAATAATTCCTGACTGACCTGCTGAGTTATGATAGCCAAAGCTTTCTTTACATTTTGCATTAAAGGCGCTCTGAATGTGAAGTCACCACCATCATTTCAGGCAATTAAAACTCACACTAAAGCAATGCAACATGGACACAGACCCTTTGGTCCTATGAGTCTGTGCCTATCAAGGTGCAACGGGCTAGTCACAATATTTTGTGTTCAGGCCATATCTCCCTGAGACCATATACCTATAAGTTCTGTTATGTCTTACCTGATTAGGAGTGCTATTTTATTTCTAATTACTGGATTCGTGGTTTAATTGTAAGTTCACAGCTGTTGTTGATTACTCATTACGGTGTTGTTAGCAATTAGCTTTCATCACCAGGTTGGCCATTGCTTGTATATTCATTAGTTTCTTAGAAGCACTTGTTGGAAGTCGAAGGAATTTCAATCAATATTTGAATCTGCCTTTAATTCGAACGCCGAGAAGTATTGTCTCTCTATTTTTACTATTCTACCCTGGCTCAAGAGTTTTCCCTGTTTTCTTAAGCTAGATAGATAGATAACTCCAGTCCTGGTGTAGCTGTAGTTGAAGGCAGCTTTGCAGCTTAACCACACTTCGACAACATGGTGATGAGAAAGGTTTTACCCTGCGGTAAACTTTGGTCACCAAATCATTATAGCATACAAGGAGCAGGTGTGAAAATTCAGTATTTCTCAGCATTCTAACAGAAGGCAGATTCAAATATTGATAGAAATTCCTTCAACTTCTACAAGTGCTTCTGATGAATTAATGAATATACAAGTGATTATATAATGGCCGACCTGATGATGAAAGCTAATTGCTTAACAACGCCATAAAGAGGAACCAACAACAGCTGTGAACTTACAATTAAGTAATGAGATTTAGTAATCAGAAATAAAATAACGATCCAAATCAGGAAAACAGAACAAGTACAAATACTATGTACCTCTCCAGTTGCTTCTTAAATGATAGTATTCTACCCATCTCAGCCATTGGCTCTGGCAGCTCATTCCATATACTCTGCTGAAATGGACCCCTCCAGTCCATTTTAAATCTTTCCCTTTCACCCTAACTCTATACCTCCCATAATTTTAAACGAATCTGTAAGGCCATCCCTCATTCCCCTATTTCCAAGGAATAAAGACTGGCCATCCTCTCCCTATAATTTGGGTCATCTAATCCTCAAAATATCTTTGTAAATCTTTTCTGTACTATTTGCAGTTCAATCACACTTCTCCTATAATAGGTGATGAAACAGGTTTTACCTTCTGGTAAACTTTGGGTTTGAAAAAAGACAGAACTCTCTCTAAATACGTCATTTTAATTTGAACTGAAGTAATCTCTGCAAAGCCAAGACACTTTGACACAGTTCCTTCTTCTCCTCATGCTTCCGTAAACACCGTTAAGAATTATTTTCTCTGTTAAAAGTTGAATAAGTGACACGTCATTAAGAGATTATATGTAATTATGTTACATCTTCCTCTGCTGTTGCATGATATTCTTTCAGGTTTAGTGGGGATGGCCTTTAACATTTTGATCATGCACTTCCTTACTCAATCTTACAGATTTTCAGCTGGCTTTGCATTTAGGGTTGATGAAGATACATTTGTAACAATTTCTTAGTTATATTTCTTATGTTAACTAGAGGAAAGGGATGTTTCAACAGCTGATGCATTCTGCAGTGCAATATTATAAATCCAGCTCTGAAATAGCAATTAAGTTGTTTCTGAAAAGTAAATAATTCTTGAAACTGACTATCACAGAGCAATTTCTAGAAAAAAATGCAACTTAAATATAACGCAATTTTTTAATACAAAACAATATGACTGGATTTGGTGGTTTAAGATTACTAGGACAATGCGTATCATGATATAATCTGAACTGACGGTAAATGATTAGTAACCAGCTGCAGATAATCAATAAACCTGCAGTGATCATTTTCTTTTCAATAAGGATGTCAAAATACATCAGCTACAAAGAGTTGTGCTGGCCAATCAAAACTCAGGAAGCCTCAGGCAACCAAAGCGAAAATGAAATAAAGTGGCCCTTGCCTCTCCTGTATGTCAATTATAATAAAGAACAGATAAACAGGAGTGATTTCCAAGCAACAACCTGAATTGGAGCTTTTGATATTTTGACAGACCTGATTAAGACTGTGCTCAGTACTCATTCCTGATATACTTTCATACCGTGTATGATATCAGAATTGTAACAAATATGTTTATAGCACATAGAGTTTGTGTTAATTAAAGTAATTATGTGTTTTATATATTTATATGTATGCTATCTGACGATCTGACAAAGAAATTTATAAAAGTACTCTCCCTCCCATCTGTAATCATGTGCTATGTTAAATATATTTTTGAACATAACCATTCAAAATCTAAAATTAGCTCACATGTCCATTCCAGCCTTGTTGCCCATCCACACTACTTGCCAGCACCTGGTCTATATTCTTCCATGCACTGTCTTTTTATGCACTGATATTAAATGTAGAGATTGTATCTGATATCATCATCTCTACTGGCAATGATTTCCAGATCTCAGTCTGTGTGTCACCTTTCCCATCAAATCCCCTTAAATCTTCCTCTCACCTTAAACCTAGGCCCTCTTGTTTTTTACAGCCCTGCAATGGGGAAGATTCTGATTATCTACCCTATCAATGCCTCTTATAACATTATGTCCTTCCATCATTATGTACTTTAATCCCTTTGCCTCCTACAGTCCAGAAAAAGAAAGCCCAACCTGTCCAATCTTTCCCCATAACTAAAGTCCTCCAAATCAGACAATTAAAAGTTAAAATTTTATTTTGAACTTTTTGAATGTTGACTATCCCAGTAAATCATCTCTGCATTTGCTCTGCATCTAGAACTGCACGCAATACGCCAAATCAGTCTCACTTAGTGTTTTGTGAAGTTGTAACATTAATCCTAACTTCTATATTTTCTGTGCTCCGATCTATGAAAGCAAGTATGCTATATGCTATCTTTAGCAATCTATCAACCAGTGTAGCCATTTTTAAGGAATTATAGACATGAACTTCAAAGACCTGCCATTCATTAACATAATGCCCTAATGTGACTTCCCAAAATCCACCTATCAGGATTAAATTCTATCTGCCCAACTTTCCATCTGAATTATTTCCTGCTACAGCCATAGACAACCTTCTTCACTATCCATGATACCACTAACATTTGTGCCAACTGCAAACTTAACACTCATCCCTCCGATATTCACATCCAAGTTGTTAACAATGAGTGCAGCCGCTCTTCTCCCTGGGGCATACCACTGGCCAAAAAATTATAATCAGAAAGACATCCTTCCACCATTATCCTCTGCATCTTGTCTATTTTGATCAAATTAGCTAGCCTGCCTTAGATCCCAAGTGCTTTAACCCTCCGGACCAGCCCACCAAATGTGGCCCCCTGTCAAATGCTTACTTAAGTTAATATCTACCCCTGCCTTCATCAGTCTTCATAATTACCTCCTCAAAAAACACAATCAAGTAGTGACGCGAGTTTTCTCCCATAGAAAGCAATACTGAGTATTCCTGATCAGCTCCTGCCTTTCCAAATATGTGTCAATTTTATCCATTAGCATTCCTCCAATAATTTCCTTAGCACTGATGTAAAACTTACCAGTCTGTCATTACCTGGTAAATTCTTACTGCCCTTCCTAAATAATGGAACAACATAACTCTCCTCTGGTCTTCTGGTATCTTACTGTGGCCAATGAAGATGCACAAATCTACATCAGAGCCTTAGCGATCTTCTCCATTGCAACCTGCAATAGATCTCCCCAAGCCCAGGGACTTACCAAACCTAATGCATCCCATGACAGCTAACAGCTCCTTCTTCTTAATACTGACCTACTGATTTCCTCATCTGATTATCTTCCACATCCTTCTCCCTGGTGCACACAGATAAGCAGCTTTCAAAGTTCAAAACTCAAAGTAAATTTATTATCAAAGTACATGTTTGTCACCTTGAGATACATCACCTTGCAGGCATTCACTCACTGACCTTAGCTAGCTCTACACATAGAGTACTCTTATAGTAATTAAAAGCACCTACACTTTCCCTTGCTATCCTCTTGTTCCTGATGTATTTATAGACTGTCCAACCAATTTCTTTTTTTAAGCTCTCTTCTTCACAAATTCAGACTCTACTGCAATAACGTTTTCTAATCAATGTGATTCTTGACTATAGAGGGATTTACGTTAGATTAAGATTTAGATTCAGATTTATTTATCACTGGTACATTGAATCATACAGTGAAATGTGCCATTTGCAACTAAGTATGTGCGGGGAGGGAGTGGCCCACAAGTATCGCCATGTGTTCCCATGGCAACATAACATACCCATAATGCTTAGTGAAACAACACAGAACACAACAAACATAAAAATAACAAAAGCAAAACAAGCCCCTTTCATCCTCCTCACCATGTGGGCGTGCACACACATACACACACACACACCTCTAAGTTTATTCCTAGCATCCTAGCATGAAGGGGTATGAAGTATGAAGAAAATGTTAAGCACCTCTGGTCTTTTGCTCATTGGATGACAGACCCCTTGGCCTCTAGCCTCCGGTAGACTATGGGAAGAGAAATTTCAGAGTTATATATTTTGGTAATAAATGAACCGTTGAACTTTGAACAAAGGGAATAACTTCACTTAACTTCACTTGTTCCATCATTGAACTGTTCCCACAACCAATGGACTCACTTTGAAGGACTGTTCACCTCATTTTCTATATATTTATTGTTATTTATTTATTATTTTTGTTTATTTCTTTTGCACTTTGGTTGAATGCCCAAGTTGGGCGGTCTGTTATGGTTCTGTTATGGTTATTATTCTATGGATTTATTGAGTATGCGCACAAGAAAACAAATCTCAAGGTTGTATATGGTGATAAATTTAATTTGAACTTTGAACTTTGGAAAGAAGGTCATTAAATCACTGAAAATATATTAGTAACTAAAATTATCATACTAAGATAATTTTAACAAGTTACTTACCTTCTCCTTTGCCTCCTAATTTGAAGTACTCTAATCTCTATTGAAGTCAATGAATTATATGTCAGATCTGGCACAGGATCTGAGGGGCATTTCCTCTAATGTAAATTTTGATTAATCTTCTCAAGGTCGGCTGCACTGTCTCAATAATGCAAGCCCAGATGGGAAGAGTTAACAGATTCAGCTTTTCATACGTTTAGCAAGGCCTGGATTTCAGCATTTGACAGTGAATGTGCAGAAATTTGGGACCTGCGGGTTTCGAATTGAAGGGTTCTGAATAGGCAGCAAAATCCAACTACTTGCTTTGTGCTTGCAGTGACACAACACTTAAATTGCTTTACAAAGTTGCAGTCATGTCTATTAAAGGGCTCTGATCATATAATTGCAGGGTAAATGAGATCAGAAGTACATATTACACTATAATCTTTCAACTTTCTCAGCCATTTGCTATTAAAAATAATCTATTATGATGATTACTTAAAGCCATTCCCGTTTTTGTTACTATAGTAAGAAGAATGGTAATGTTGTTCTGAAAGCAGTAATGTCATAAATCAGCAAATGAGCTACAAGAATATTCTTTTCTACAGGTTACTAGGATATTAATATTACATATCAAAATATCTTTCTCAATCATATTTGTTAAATTGTGATTGTGTTTGTACAATATTGCTGCTTATTTTCTACATTACATTCTGTGTTACCAAATTACATGATAGTATAGACATTAATGAAATTCAAATTTACTATTGCCCCTCACTTTTATTTGATGTATATGGCCAGTTTTATAACGATATCTCCTACTACTTGTACACATTCTGATCAATAGCAGTTTCTGTACTAGTTAAAATCTACCCAGTAGATCGCAATGCTTTTGGGTCTCATGCATAAAGATAATGTATCTTTGATATATTTACTTGAATGGTAATTTCCATAACATAAGTAGATATAAAGAATAAATTGAGACAAGAATTATGCCTTGAATTTATATTATGTTCTGTTTCCAGAATATCATTAGATTTATCAATGTATTTTTACATGCCTTAAGCATTCTCTTCCACCATATACCTGAGAAGCAAATGTACGCTGGATATTTGCCTGTACTGTGTGTCAACTACTGTAATAGCGAGGTTTTCTGCTGGGTTTAGCTCATGTACTGCATTTACTTGCATTATTTTCACCATATCTCAATCACAAATTCATTTGATCAAATATCCTGTGATGTAATGATAAACACTTGAGACAACGTTAAACCTGGAAAATTGACCAATATTTGGTAAACTATTTTTAAAGAATTTTTCAATATTAAGAGCACATATTTTCCAGATTAATTTCACCAGATCCAACCAGCTAAAGTCATAGTCTGGCAAACTGTTCATTCCCTAGGCAATTTTCATTGAATTTTGTCTGCAGTTACCAACATTTTTTTCCAAATAGCATAACACCCAATGAATATTGACATGTTGATTTATAGCTTTATTTTTGTCGCATGTACCAAGGACTCTTCATCTCATGTTCTCAATATTTATTGCTTATTTATTTATTATTATTGTTTTTTTCATTTTGTATTTGCACAGTTTGTTGCCTTTTGCACATTGGTTCTTTGTTCATCTTGTTGTACATAGTTTTTCATTATTTCTTTTATGTTTGTATTTAATGTGAATGTCCACAAGACAATGGATCTCAAGGTAGTATCTAATGACAGAGATGTACTTTAATAATGAATTTACTTTGAACTTTGAAGATAGCGTGAAATGCTTGTCATGTGTACTATTCATACAGATTAAATAATTACACGGTGCATTGAGCAAGAATAAGGTAAACCAATAATATTGTAGAATAAAGAATAAAACAACCAAAAAAGTGCAATGCAGGTGCGCGATAAAGTGCAAAATCATAATGAGGTAGAGTTTGAGGCCAAGATTCCATCTTTTATACAAGAGGTGTTTTCCTGAGTCTGATAGCAGTGGGATAAAAGCTGAACTTGAGCCTGGTGGTACATGCTTTCAGGCTTATGAATGTTCTGCCCAGTGGGAGAGGGGAGAAGAGAGAATGTCCAGGGTGGATTGGTTACGCTAGCTGCTTTACTAAGGCAATGCAAAGTGTAGACAGAGTCCACAAAGGAAAGGCAGGTTCCTGTGACGTGTTGACATGTTTCCACACCTCTCTGAGCTTCTTGCATTCATGTGCAGAGCAGTTGCCATGCCAAGCCGTTATGCATCTAGACAGAATATTTTCTATGGTGCATCAATAAAAATAGTGAGAGTTGATGGGTACATGCCAAATTTCTTTAGCCTTCTGAGGAAATAAAGGTGTTGGTAAGCATTGTTGACCATGGCGTCAATGTGTTTGGCCCAGTACATACTATTGGTGATGCTTACATCTAGGAACTTGATGTTCTCCACCCTCTCAGCTTAACGTTGTTGGTTAGACAGGAGGAGGTGCACTCACTCCTTTCTGAAGCCAATGATCTGCTCTTTTCATTTGTTGACATTGATGGAAAGACTGTTGACATGACACCATGTCACTAAGCTCTATCTCCTGCCTGTATTCCAACTCACCATTATGTAACATACAGCTCACTATTGTGGTATCATCTGCAAACTTGTAATGGAGTTACAGCAGAATCTGGCCACGCAGTCAGAAGTGTACAGGGAGCAGAGTAATGGGCTGAGGACACAACCTTGTGGAGAATCTGTCCTTAGCATTTTTGTGGCTGGAGATGTTGCTGCCTATCCTTACTAATTGTGGTCTGTTGGTCCGTTAGTCAAGGATCCAGTTGCAGAGGGAAGCATTAACTCCCAGGGTCTGGAGTTTGCTGATGAGTTTGCTTGGAATTGTAGTATTGACACCAAAATTATAGTCAATAAACAATAGGCTGAAATTGGTTTTTCACTGTCCAAATTACTCCAGTGTAAGGGCCAGGGAGACAGAGTACATTGTAGGCAAAAAGCAGTGGGTTGAAGTTGTCTGGAAGCTGGAATTGATGTGTGCCTCTCAAAACATTTCATAATGGTAGATATTAGAACCACTAGGTGGTAGTCATTATAACAGTCCTCTCAAAGCACTTCTTAATGCTAGATATTAGAACCACTGGTCAGTAGTCATTAAGGCATACTATTTTGTTTTTCTTGGGTACTAGGGTGATTGTGGACGTTTTAGAGCAGGATGGTTAAAAATGTCTGCATTACTTCTGCCAGATGATCCACATAGAATCTAAGGATGCAGGAAGCCACCTTCGGGGCTCAATGATTTCCATAGGTTGATCCTCTGGAATATTGATCTTATGTCCACGATGGTGACTGTAGGTTCGGGCACACTGGAGACTTTTAGGGTGGGTGGTGGTGTACCCATTCTCTTCTGTCAAAAACATGCATGATATGTGTAAAGCTCATTGGGAAGGGATGTGCTGCTGTCAGCAATGCTGCCCAATTTTGTTTTGTAACCTGTTGTAGTATGTAAGTCTATAAGTTTATATGAATATCTCTAATTACAGAGGTCCAAGACTTTTTAAAATTGCAATCTTCTGCAAATATTTACCTTTGCTAATTGTTGCATTTACAGATAAATTAATATTTAACCCAAAGTCAGTGAAAAATAATTTATCACATGATAATTCTGTAGTAGTTCAGATTGCAATTACTTATGTAGGAGAATAGATCAGAGTTATACTGATATTCATAGCGAATTCTGAAAAAATATAAGATCATAATGGACAGAATTTAGCAGGAGGAAAATGACACTTACAACAGTACTCTGACAACAGTTTCCTCATGGTGTTAGAATGCATAGATTTGCAGAGATAAATTGAAATTCTGTCAGGATCTCTGCTGAAGCTACCTGAGCTTCATGTTCATGAGAAACATTAATTTATTGAACTTTCAGTAAATGCCCCCCTCCCTCACCTTTCCCCATTCCTGTTTCCATCTCTCACCTTATCATGTTACCTGCCCACCACCTCCCTTTGGTGCTCCTCCTCCTTCCCTTGCTTCCATGGTCTTCTACCCTCTCCTATCAGATGCCCCCTTCTCCAGCCCTTTATCTCTTTCACCCATAAATTTCCCAGCTCATTACTTCACCCCCTCCCTCTCTCCTGGTTTCAACTATCATCTACCACCTTGTACTTCTTCCTCCCCTCCCCCACCATCTAAGCCCAAAACGTCGACTGTTCACTCTTTTCATAGATGCTGCCTGACCTGCTGAGTTCCTTCAGCATAGTCTCATGTTGATGAACTGCTTAGACATAGCTTTTCCATTCATTTCTACAGAAGAGAATAGTTTTGATGGATTAAGATGAAAGTTATTATTAGTTTTGAACATTTTTATTTATTTATGCACACCAGAAAAAAATTAAGAATATTCAAATATTCAGGTTGCCAGAGGAGGTGGTGGAGGCAGGAACTGTGTGTTGTTCTGTCTAAGAACACTGCAAGTTTACATGAAGACACTCCAAGCTATCAGCAAGGCCAATGGTGTGTTGGTTTTGTATTGGAGCAGGATCAAAGTAAGAAATCTTGTCATATTTGTACAAGGGCAGTTTTGATCATATACCTAATGAATGATAAACTAGCTTTAGAGATGTGGTAACAATGGCTCAGTAGGCTGTAACTTGACATAAGAGGCTGATGTGGTCAGCTCATAGAAGGAAGGGTGATCTCTATGAAGCATGAGAGGTGTCAAGAGGCTCATATCACTGACAGACTGATGATTAGTTGATCAACCACTTGGAACTGAGCAGCGATTTCTTAAAATTAAGGAGTTTTGATTCTCGAATGCTCAGCTCTGAATGTGGTCACCTGACTAGTATCCCTACTCAAGGCTGTGACTGATAAAATTTGAGACCCTAAAGGTATCAAGGGATGATGAGGTTCAGCAAGATAAGATGTTTCTCCGCAAGCTATAAAGTGGCCTCAATGCAACAATGATGAGACCACAAGCACTGATTCCAATGCAAGTATAGCCTTCCTCAACAAAATTGTGCACAGAACTCCTGCCTGGTCTCATTTATGTCCCATGCCCTCGTATCAGATCTTCCCTCCTTTTATATACCATGCATCTTGCACTGAAGGCCAGCGTTCCATTAGTATTCCTGACCATTTCCTTTAACCCCAGATCCTTTTGTGCCACATTTTTTCTCATTTATTTAAATAATAATTTAGTTTCTCATTCGTCCTTCCAAAACCAATAACATCACATTGTCCCTCATTATATTCCATCTACCAACTTCACCCACAATCAGGTAATCTGTTTTTGAGATATCCTCACAAGTTGCTCACCTGCTTATGTTTACATCATCAGAAAATCTGTTTACAGTACACTCACATCCTTTCATCCAAGTACTGGATTGTAATTCAAAAATCAGAGGTACAAAGATTTAGGTGGCCTTGCATAGAATTCCCTATAAGGTAATTTGCATATTCAGGCAAGACAATGTTAACCTTCATCTTGAAAATATAAGACTGTAAAAAAAAAAGAAGTAATGCTGAGGCTTTGTAAGGCATTGCGCAGTCCGCATATGGAGTATTGTGAGCAGTTTTAGGCACCTTATCTAAGAAAAGATGTGCTGGCATTAGAGAGCGTACGGAGGACATTCACAAGAATGATCGCCGGAATGAAAGGGTTAATGTATGAGGAATGTTTGATGACTCTTGCCCCATACTCACTGGAGTTTAGAAGAATGGGGGTGGGAGGGAATGTCATTGAAACCTGTTGAATATTGAAAGGCCTTGATTAAGTGGATGTGGAGAAGATATTTCCTATGGTGGGGGAGTCTAGGACAAGAGAGCACATCATCAGAATAGAGGATTATCCATTTAGAACAGAAGTGAGGAAAATTTTCTTTATCTAAAGTCTGGTGAATTTGTGGAATTCATTGCTACAGATGGTTGTGCAAGCCATGTCATTGGGTATATATAAAGCAGAGGTTGGTAGGTTCTTGATGAATCAGGGTGTCAAAGGTTATGGGGAGAAGGCAGGAGAAAGGGGGTGAGAGGGTTAATAAATAAACTAAGGTGGAATGATGGAGCAGACTCAATAGGCTAAATGGCCTAATTCTGCTCCTATGTTTGATGGTCTGATGTCTTATTCTCATTTTGTCTATTTCTTCTGATTGCTGATGGGACAAAGCAGAGATTTTTCATTTATTCTTCCTTGGATACAGGCATTACTGACAATGCCAGTACCTGTTGCTCATCCTAATTATCCCTGAAATATGGTAGGTCTGGAGTCATGCACAAACTCTACTTGTTAAGGTCAGCAGATTTTCTCCTTAAGTTCATTGGTGAAGCAGGTGAGTTTTTAACAGCAGTTCAATAGCTTTGTGATTGTTGATGCTAGCATTTTAAAAAAAAAGGGAAATTAGGTTCACTCAATTACCTTAATTTAAATTCACCACCTGTGATGGTGGGAATCAAACTTGCATCTCTAGATCGCAGACCACTACAATAACTATAATGCTCAGCTATGCTGCAATCCCCTCATCAATCAATGATGTGTGTCAAGCCTCTAATATTAGAGAAGTACTGACATAATGTTCTTTTCTCTCACCGGGCACTAAAAGGCAATTTGTAAAAGAAAATATTCACTTTACAGCTGTTGAAGATATAACACAGGCAAAGTGGAAAATACCCAGCTGATTCCAGTTCAGCTCCAGGTCATCTAGCATAACAGAAATGTGGCAATTGAAGTAACACAGAATATGCAGTTTTTAGTCACAGCTATATAGCGTTGCAGCTACATTTTTACTTAACCCTTTAAACTTCATCAAATTGTAATATTCTTTCCACCAGTTTCTCAAAGGTTTTAATTAAAGCCCATTAGATCGGTTTTGAAACCTGAGATGCAGCACATTTCACTCTTTTCATGTTCCCACCAGTGCTCATTTCAGTCTCACTGAGTCGTACTAAGTCCCTTCACATCACACTAGTGTACTTAGTAAGAGGAGGATTTTCCCATAGTAGGTTGTTGTGTATTAAATATTTCAGTAATATTGAGTAATATTGTTTGATTAAGCATTCTTGTTCTTTTGAATAATTCATTATAGGTTATATGTAAGAGTATGTGAATGGCATACGTCATTATGGTACCACATTATACGTGCATGCCTCACTGAAGTAAAGAACAACTCTAGGCATGTTACCTCTGGGCCCCTTTCATTTTCTTTCAAATAGTCGTTATGTTTTGGAGTTACAAAACGTAATAATCGTGATGAGGAAGTTTCAATTAAACGTGAGACGACTACTTACCTGTTGAAGCGCAAAGACCTTCAGGTTAAAAAAAAAGCACAGCAAGGCATTTGAATTTTTAAAAAACGGTATTGCAAGAAATGATTGAGTTTTAAAAAAGGCAGAAAATGTACAAATTCACGGGTTCATAAACAATGAGTCCCAGGTGATAATTATCATAACTTTTTTAAAAAGCGGAAATGGCTGGCTTCATCAGAAAGATAGATATGTTCAACTGCATAAAAGATAACTGGACATTGTATACTGAGTGAATTGAGCAGTTTTTCAAGGAAATAAAATAGCCAATGAGAAGCAAGTGCCAGTTTTGTTGAGTGCATTGAGTTTAAGAGCATTCAGTTTGCTTAGAAGTTTAACCAAAACAGCCAAAATGAGTTTGCTGATTTTGTTAAAGTAATGCAAACCATTGTTGATTGCAGAACGTATAAGTGGAATCAAAAGGAAGGGGAGTCCATTTTAGCATACATGACTGAATTGAAGAAGTTGTCCATGCATTGTCAGTGCAGTGATAGGCTTAATGATGCACTGACAGATTGATTAGTTTGGGGAATCTTACAAGAGAGGATTTAAAAACAGCTCCTAACTGAAGGACACCTTGCATTTAAAAGAGAAGTTGAAATTGCAGTATCGATGGAAAGAGCAGACCGAGGCACACATTAACTGCAGTCAGGAATGAAAGTGAGCATGAACAAAATTGCGATATCTAAACAGAAACCAGCCTGGCCAAACAAATTGTGTTACTGTTGTGATACGGGCTCACATACACCAGACCAATGCAGATTTAAAGACGATACTCGCAGACAATGCAAGAAAGTAAGACACATACAAAGAGAATGTCAGGCAGATAAAAATACATGAACTGCACAAGGAAGAGAAAAAGATAAAAGGTAAAGTTGCAGTTTCAAAAAGGCACTAATCTGCGTGCTGCTGATGAAAAATCTGATATTGATGAGAGTGACACAGATTGGATAGCCTTGAGATTTCTAATGTTAAAAACTAACAATAGACAAACAACGTGTCTTATACCAGAAGTTAAGAGCAAACTAATAAAAATGCAATTGGACTATTTCAGTCATTCCACAAAAAGTGTTTGAACAGCAATTCAAAGATATTGAACCAAAGCCTGCAGATATCCAACTAAGAACTTATACTGGAGAAAAAAAATAAGTCCTATAGGAATGACAATAGTGAAATGCAATAACCAACAAGCCACATTCGGCTTGTATGTGGTAGAAAAACAGGAGGGGCAGCTTTGTAGGGACTTGTTTGACAGAGCAACTACAACTTCATTGGAGATTCATCCAATATTTGCATGCTACATCCCCTACAATGAAGACAACTGAAAGCGAATTAAGAAAGATACTGGGGATAATGCCACAGCAAGGTTCAAAGATGACATTGGAAAACTCAAACATATCAAAGGTAAAATAGTGTTGTATGCCACACCCAAGTTTTACAAGGTCTGTCCAATTCCGTATACCATCTATGATAAAGTAGCCAGTGAGCTAGCTCGCATGGAGGCTGATTGAATACTTTCCAAGGTTGAGTGGAGCCCGGCAGTAATGCTGGTGCCCCCGGTGGCCAATAAGAATGGATCTGTCAGGATCTGTTGTGATTTTAAGGTCATAATCAACCCAGTACTGCAAGTAGATCAATACCCTTTTCCCAATATAGAGGATATCTTTGCAAACTTTCCTGAGAGGGAAACACTTCAGCAAAGTGGACTTAGCTGATGCCTACCTACAGACGGGAATGGAAGAAGAGTCCAAACTGTTTCTCACAATAAAGGAATGTCTACAAAATATCAAAAGACAGTGTTAAAAAGATTATGGGCTCAGAGCACAGCACAAATCTGAATTCTTCAAATCAAGCAACACTTACTGCGGCAACACCATTGAGTCACAAAGATTACACAAGTGTGGTGAGAAAATTCAGGCAGAGATGGATGCCCCAAGGCCAAAAGATGTGTCACAGTTGTGGTCCTTTTTATGATTTGCCAAACCTGGTTACTGTTCTCCACCCCTTGAACTCATTACTGCACATTGGAAAGAAATGACAATGGACAAAGCAGTTTTGGTGGCTTCCAAAAAGGTAAAGGAAATGGTTTTGTCCGACACTGTACTCACACATTATGGTCTACATCTCTAGTGAAGACTGCCCGTGATGCTTTGCCTTAAGATATAGGTATGGTCATGTGACATGAGTGATGGAAGTGAACACCCCTTTAGTCTTTGCATCACAATCCATTATTGCTGCAGACAAAAACTATACACAGATTGAGAAAGAGGCCTTAACCCTGGGGTTTGGAGTATAGAAATTTTCAACCAGTACTTGTATGGAAGAGAGTTTACTCTCATTATTGATCATCAACCATTAGTGTCCATTTTCAACACACAGAAGGGTGTTCCACGAACAGCAGCAACACAACTGCAGAGATGGACTCGGTTTCTTGGAGGACACATTTACAAGATTGAATTCAAAATGATGACTAATCATGGAAGTGCTGAGGGAGCATCTTGGAGAAGGGAGAAGCAAGGTGTCTAGTTCTGTCAGAACCACTTCCTGAAGTCCCAGCATCAACAACCAACATGGAGGAGGCCACAGAAACTGAGATTGCTTCACAGGCATAAGTCTTACCAGTCGAGCAGAGAACTTCCTCTTGTCAGGAAAGACATTCCACAAGAGTAAGAAAGCCTCCACAGAGATTAAATCCTTGGGCCTGAATGGGACAATTTAAAAGTTACCATGTTGTGGATGTCTATATAGTAGTTATATATATATATATCTGTGAGTGTGTGTGTATATAAGCTGGGATTCATTCTATAATGATTTGGACTGTATACAGTGTACATATATAAGTTTAGATGCTGAGTTGGAGTTTATAGCTAAGCAGGGAAGAGTGCAGTGTATTTAATATTTTAGTAATATTTGAGTTATACTGTAATTATATTGTTTGGTTAAGCATTCTTATTCATTTAAATAATTCATTACAGGCTATGTGTACCTAAATGACATATGTCAACACATTACCATGTCATATGTGCACACCTCTCTAAAGTAAAGAAAGAAACTAGACATATTATCTCTGGGTTCCTGTCTTGTCCCTTCCATTAGTTTTTATGTTTTGGACTTACAAAACATAACATAGTTGCTAAGTTAAGAAATTTCACGTCACGTGCCGATGATAATAAACCTGATTCTGATTCTGAGATGACTAAAACCAGTGTGTATTGGTTCATGGGATGGTATAGAAGATTTAGACAGCATCTGAGCAAAATATTTTTCACCCTGAAAATGGTTGCAAACTGGAATGTATTTCCTTGGAAGGTGCTGGAAGATTCAAGTATCTAGTCAAGCATATGAATCGGGAAGGCATAGATGTCTGTGGACTAAGCGCTCAGATGAGTACTTAAAGGTCAGAATGCACAAGGTGGGTCAAAGAGCCTCTTTCAGTGCCAAATGCTTCGATAACTCTGCAACCTTGTGACGCTGTTTTTTTTTATTTATCAAATTTGTTAATTCCTGAGTATTTTGAAATTCTCATTACCATTGCCATTTTCTTGAGAATTAATTAGTTTAAAGGCACAACTATTGTTAGTGTATTACAAGCTATAAGAAGGATTTCAATAGGCATGTTTAATTTTAAATTAGTTTTTGAAGTCATTGTAATACCTCAGAAAAACACAAGTTAGTGTAGCTCTAACTTGAAAATGCAACATAAATAATTTCCCCATGAGCCAAGACACAAAGCTAGACTATTACTGTGGGTATAGAACTGGCGAGCTTTACTTGCTGTTTTATTTTCAGCTTTTATATTTATTTGGGATTGCAATATTTTTGATAAATATGCGGTACTCAAAAGCATTACTTTTGAAAGAAATGATTAGTCAGTAATGCTTGCATCTGTTTACATAAGTCCTTGTTCCTTTTGCTGTGTTCTATTCATTTCAAGTAGAGGTTAATACTGCCAGGTCAATGTGTGAAACTGTAGCTCCTCATAGTTTTTGACATTCCACATATTGACCTGGCTTTTCTTTTTGAAGAAGGTCCAGTCTTCACAGATCATATGTCACAAGGCACTAAAATTGTCAGAATCCCACTGCAGGCTTGTAGTGGCGTGTTGCTTTCCCTTGTCTTTAAAAAGCATTGGCTGACCCACTCAAATCTAATGAGGGCCAGACAACAGCCAATAACACTAGCTCCAGCTGAGAGAAGTGGCCCTTAAAAAAATGCATTGTATTTTAGATTATGTTTTGTAAAATGTAAAGTGAATACTTAGTCCCATTACTCAGATATTAAAATCATATTAAAAATTAAATCCAAGGTGATTGTTATCAAATGTGGCCTCTCCATCTGGGTATTTGCAAATTCTCACTAGTGCCTTTCAAAAAGAAGGATCTACTTAAGGTGCTCAGTTCATAGATGGAGAAATTATCATTGTTTGAGTTGCCAGATTTGAATGATTCAGTTAAGAAGCAGTATTGACAGAGGAGTTTTTTTGGTTATAAGCATAAAAGATTCTGCAGATGCTGAAAATATTGAGCAACACACAATATGCTGCAGGAACACAGCAAGCCAGGCAGCATTTACAAAGCGGAATAAACAGCCGACATTTCAAGCTGAGACACTTCAGCAGGACATGGAAGAACGGGAGCAGAAGACAGAATAAGAAGGCGGGTGAAGGGGATGGAGTACAAGCTGGCAGTTGACAGGCAAGAGCAAGTGAGGGAGAAGGTGGTGGGGCAGTGATGAAGGAAACAGCTGGGGAGCTAAAGGTGCAGGAGGTAAAGATCTGAAGAAGGATCTCATAGCAGAAGACATTAGACCATTGAAGCAAGAGAAGGAGGAGGGGAACCAAAAGAAATTGATGAGCAGGTGGAGAAGAGAAGAGATAAGAGGATATTTAGAATGGGAAAAAGAGAGAAGGGAAAAGGAGAGTAATTACCAGAAGTTTAGCTTTATCTGTCACATGCACTTTAAACATTGAAATATGCTGTAAAATGTGTCATCTTGCATTAATGACAAACACAGTCCAAGGGTATGCTGGGGGTAACCAGCAAATATTGCCGTAATTCCAGTGCCAACGTAGCATACCCACAACTTACTAACTCTAACCTATATGTCTTTAGAATGCAAGAGGAAACGGGAGTAACCAAAGCAAACCCACGCGGTCACGGGGAGAATATACAAATCCTTTCAGACAGCAGCAGGAATTGAACTTCAATCTTCCATCACTGGTGCAGTAAAGTGTTACACTCACCTCTGAGCTCTGGTGCTGCCTATGCTGGAGGCTACCTAGATGGCAAACGAGCTGTTGCTTCTCCAACCTGAGTATGACCTCATCATGTCAGTTGATGAGGCCATGGATTGACAAGTCAGAATGGAAGTGGGAAGGCAAACTGGAATTGATAGCTGCCAGGAGATCCTGCTTTTTGCAATGGAGTTAATGGCTTTCTGTTCCTTTAGCTAAAAGAAGGTGCATGCCATTTTGCCTATGACTTACAAACAGGTGAAATATCAGATTTTTAAAAGTCAAAAATATTAAATTAAAAAAAGAGGTTTATAAAATCAAGGTACCCCAATGTTCCTCTTGAATACAAAAAAAGTTTGAATTTCAGCCATTAAGAAATTCCATATCTCTATATTAAATATTATCATGGATGTCAGGGGTCTGTGGATGTTTATGAGAAATAGTGGGGAGTATTGCGTAAGGATATGAACTACAAGTTGTGAAGTGTCTCTAAAACTTTATGGATGCTCTGAAGCTGAGTGATGAATTCTTTGCTTTGTACTTTGGAATCTGCATGTAGTTTGCAATTGTGTGTAAAATTGCTACCACAATATATATAGCTGCAAGCTGGGTCTTGATGACAGAACACATTTGTTGTACTTAATTTAAGGAATTATTGTAATGATATTTTACACATTATAGCTTAATAACGATTTCACATATCAAGTTGCATTTACATGGTTAGATCATGAATCACTCAACTTATCAAATCATTTAAGTTAATGTTTTAGGCAATAATCCTTAAAGTAATTTCAATATTTTAGAGCAAACATAAATGAAAGAATAACAAGCATGAATGAAACATTTGAAAATGAAGTAGTAAAATATTTCAAGCTTATAAAAAGATGGAATTTAATTGTGCTGTGCAAAATTCACAACATGGATTATAACAGATTCATTCAAAAATTGTGATTCACTTTTCTAATAAAGAATACTTTTAAATATGTTGGAATATTCTTTAAGGTATGGATAACAGATTTACATATGAGTGTGTTAATGATTTCATATTTAACAAGCTTTAACAGTACAAGTACAGTGACTATTACTGTAAAGATGAATTTTTCAAAGGAAAAACAATAGATAATTCTTGACAACACACATCAAAGTTGCTGGTGAATGCAGCAGGCCAGGCAGCATCTGTAGGAAGAGGTGCAGTCGACGTTTCAGGCCGAGACCCTTCGTCAGGACTAACTGAAGGAAGAGTGAGTAAGGGATTTGAAAGTTGGAGGGGGAGGGGGAGGGGGAGATCCAAAATGATAGGAGAAGACAGGAGGGGGAGGGATGGAGCCAAGAGCTGGACAGGTGATTGGCAAAGGGGATATGAGAGGATCATGGGAAAGGAGGTCCGGGAAGAAAGACAAGGTGGGGGGGACCCAGAGGATGGGCAAGAGGTATATTCAGAGGGACAGAGGGAGAAAAAGGAGAGTGAGAGAAAGAATGTGTGCATAAAAATAAGTAACAGATAATTCTTGATGCTAACCATTGGTAGAAAATTAATGCATGTGCCAAACGTTACAGCATTGATGAAGCATTTTATCAGATTACAATTTCTCAAATTGCCCACATGCAAATAATTATTTTAAGGTTACTGAGGCTCCTTACTGTATGTGGAAAGCTCATTTGAGACAATAAGCTAGAGGTTTAACATTAAAACAGACAGCAACTGACCCTTTCAATAAATGTTGGTAGTATTTAGCATCAAGTTATGCAAGTTATCTTTTACAATGATGGAAAGAAAACGTGACAGAAATTTCCACCCAAAATTTATATAAAAAATTACATTTATCTATCCGCAATTTCAGAATTTAAATATCATCGGGAGTTGTTTCAGTGTACACTGGCATGGGCATATTTGAATTTTAGCGAAACCCTAAACAATTGCATGATCTTAAGAGAACTTAAAGCATAAACAACAGGAATTCTGCAGATGCTCGAAATTCAAGCAACACACATCAAAGTTGCACATTTGGGTCTTGGTTTAGGCCTTTGCGAGCCTGGTACATCTTGAATTATTCATATAGTATAGGCAAAGTGGCTTTCAAGTTGCAAGTTTCTTCTGAATTCATTATTAGCATTGAATCATGCAGTTCAATCTCAGAATGCTTTAAATAATTTGGAATACTGTACCAGTTGACCATTTCTAAAGATAAAGACATAAAAGATTAGATTCATATGCATCAAAAATTGCAACATACAGTGAAATGCAGCATTTGCATCAATGAACAACACAGCATGAATGTATGCTAGGGACAACCTATTAGCACGCTTCCAGTGCCAACATAGAATGCCCACAACTCAATGACCCTTACTAATACGTTTGCCTTTAAAATGTCGAAAGAAACTGGAGCACCTGGAGGAAGCTCACGTGGTCACAGGGAGAACTTACAAACACCTTACAGAGGTTGAAATTAAATCCCAATTCCTGACCATGTAGAGTATTATGCAAGCTGCTATGCAACTGTACCGTCCATGGAATTTCTCCATTCCATTGAAGAACTATCTCTGTTATAGACAATAGACAATAGGTGCAGAAGTAGACCATTTGGCCCTTTGAGCCTGCACCGCCATTCTGAGATCATGGCTGATCATCTACTATCAATACCCGGTTCCTGCCTTGTCCCCATAACCCTTGATTCCCCTATCCATAAGATACTTATCTAGCTCCTTCTTGAAATCATCCAGAGAATTGGCCTCCACTGCCTTCTGTGGCAGCGCATTCCACACCTCCACAACTCTCTGGGAGAAGAAGTTCCTCCTTAACTCTGTCCTAAATGACCTACCCCTTATTCTTAAACCATGCCCTCTGGTACTGGACTCTCCCAGCATCTGGAACATATTTCCTGCCTCTATCTTGTCCAATCCCTTAATAATCTTATATGTCTCAATCAGATCCCCCCTCAATCGCCTTAATTCCAGCGTGTACAAGCCCAGTCTCTCGAACCTCTCTGCGTAAGACAGTCCGGATATCCCAGGAATTAACCTAGTGAAGCTACGCTGCACCTCCTCCACAGCCAGGATGTCCTTCCTTAACCCTGGAGACCAAAACTGCACACAATACTCCAGGTGTGGTCTCACCAGAACCCCGTACAAATGCAAAAGGATTTCCTTGCTCTTGTACTCAATTCCCTTTGTAATAAAGGCCAACATTCCATTAGCCTTCTTCACTGCCTGCTGCACTTGCTCATTCACCTTCAGAGACTGATGAACAAGTACTCCTAGATCTCTTTGTATTTCTCCCTTACCTAACTCCACACCATTCAGATAATAATCTGCCTTCCTGTTCTTGCTCCCAAAATGAATAACCTCACACTTATTCACATTAAACGCCATCTGCCAAGTTTCTGCCCACTCACCCAGCCTATCCAAGTCACCTTGAATTCTCCTAACATCCTCATCACATGTCACACTGCCACCCAGCTTCGTATCATCAGCAAACTTGCTGACGTTATTCACAATGCCTTCCTCTAAATCATTGACGTGACTTCTCCACTATTATCAATATTAATGATTACAGCATTCAATTAAATGTATACATCAGTTTCAGAGTGAATAAAAATAAATGCAAGAATTGAGATCAGACATCAGTTCCTTCCACTTCACAAACAGTAAACTTCGGAAATAATTTGCAAAGAATAATTTGCATTTATTTAAAATACTTTATAATTTTAGGAATTTAGAAACATAGAAAAACTAAAGCACAATACAGACCCTTTGACCCACAATGCTGTGCTGAACATGTACTTTCTTTAGAAATTACCTCGGGTTACCCATAGCCCTCTATTTTTCTAAGCTCCATGTACCTATCCAGGAGTCTCTTAAAAGACCCTATCATAGCCACCTCCACCACCATCACGGGAAGCCCATTCCCTGCACTCACTTAACCCTGACATCTCCTCTATACCTACTTTCAAGCACTTTAAAACTGTGTCCTCTTGTGATAGCCTTTTCAGCCCTGGGAAAACATCACTGACTATCCACATGATCAATGCCTCTTATCATCTTATACACCTCTGTCAGGTCACTTCTCATCCTCCGTTGCTCCAAGGAGAAAAGGCCAAGTTCACTCAACCTATTCTTGTAAGACAGGCTCCCCAATCCAGGCAACAGCCTTGTAAATCTTCTCTGCACCCTTTCTATAGTTTCTACATCCTTCCTGTAGTGAGGAGACTAGAACTGAGCACAGTACTCCAAGCGGGGTCTTACCAGGGTCCTATACAGCTGTAACATTATCTCTCAGCTCTTAAACTCAATCCCACGGTTGATGAAGGCCAATGCACCATATGTTTTCTTAACCACACAGTCAACCTGCTCAGCAGCTTTGAGTGTCCTATGGACTCAGACCCCAAGATCCCACTGATCCTCCACACTGCCAAGAGTCTTACCATTAATACCATGTTCTGCCATCATATTTGACCTACCAAAATGAACCACCTCACACTTTTATTGCTAATGATTTTGACATTTGAAATAGGCAAACTGCAAGGATAAGTGGCAACCAGAATGTTCACAAAAACATTCAAGAAAATCAATGAGCTTAACGGTCAGGTGACATGCTTTTTGGTAATACTGTTTGAGGTTGCTTGCTCTTCTTCAAATAATGCCATTGAATATTTTCATTTTGATTGAGCAAACAGAGTGAGGCAATGCTTAACTCTTCATCTGAAAGAAACACTTCCAACATTTCATTGAAAAGCAAGTACTTGATTATACTGGAAACCAGGAACCTGTAGATGTGAACTTCCCACTATTCAAGACATTTACAAAGACGTGTGTAAAAGGTGCGCGAAGATCATTGGGGACCCGAGTCACCCCAACCACAAACTGTTCCAGCTGCTACCATCCAGGAAATGGTACCGCAGCACTAAAGCCAGGACCAACAGGCTCTGGGACAGCTTCTTCCACCAGGCCATCAGACTGATTAACTCGCGCTGACACAACTGTATTTCTATGTTATATTGACTATCCTGTTGTACATACTAGTTATTATAAATATCTATAAATTGCACATTACACATTTGGAGAGAGACGTAACGTAAAGATTTTTACTCCTCATGTATATGAAGGACACAAATAATAAAGTCAATTTAATTTAATATTGCCCATCCTCCTGGATGTGACTTCCAGTTGCAAGATGGATGCAAGAGAACCTGCTAGCTTCAAAGCTATTCACTTTGAAAGACCATTATTTTCCTCTGGTTTCTGGCTCCACTTGAGCCTTGCACCTCATCACCATGTTACACGTGCAACCTTCTACAGAGTAAGTGAACATCCTTATGAGAACAGGATGCTGTCCACTGCTGCCTAGGAGTGTGCAGTTGAAAGAATTATTACCTGTTTGCAAATCTTATGCAGCTTTTGAACACAATTCACATGGATCAATAGGAGTGGCTTATTCTCTACCGGTTCAATAATGATGTGCCACTTTCATTTATTTTTAGTGGGTCAGAGTATAATTAATAACATTTTACTTCCTTCCTCCTGCTGATCTTGTGATACGTCTGCTCTTTGCCTTAGGCTACCAAGTGCCACAATCCCTGTGGGACAGGCACAGTGATTCAACATGTGCAAGAGAAGGTGACCTGCCCAGAAACTGTGCTCCCTTTCCTTAATGATTTTGGGCCAGGTTCATTTGTAGAGCTGGGTTCTTAAAAATCATCCTATCTGTGAAAATGATGGATAAAGAATTGAACAATAAATTTGAAGGAATAATATCCTGCTAAACCGTAAATATTAGAGAAATAAATCCTATGGTAATTTCTAATTCATATTCCTAGTAAATAATAGGAAATCTTTCATAATAAGCGCCATACATAACTAATTACAAATGAAGTCATAGATCAAGATGGTGAACATGATGACTCAAAATGTCTTCTCTCCTTTGATCTTTTTTCAGCTAAATAACTGAAGAGATTCAAAATGTTTGTTTCTGAATTTGGTCAATTGTCAGTGAAATGACATAGTATTAAAGACAAAAAGACCAATTCATGACCTTTGCTACATCAGATCCCTTCATCTGGTTTCCATCAGGGACAGCTTAATTAAATACTTCAATCTTGTTTTTGTCTGCCTTGGTAATGGGTCTCTTATGTTGTGTGGAAAATATGGCTTGTTGACAAACTCACACTAAAAAGACTTAAAAGTTTAATTGTGCTTGAATGGCACCAATTTTATCTGCCTCAAATAGAATGCAAGCTTAACAATCTGAGGAAAATAATCAAATGTTTTAGTCAACACTATTTTTTGTAGTGATCAAATCCACTAGGGCTGATAGGCAGAGGGGGTCTGATGGCACAAAGATGTATTTCCATAAGATTATTTACAAAATGATAGAAGATGCTGGAAATACATGAGAGATACATGAGGAAAAAAGAAACATTTTAAATCCATTTTATACAGTTCCTGATTTCATCTGTGTTGATACAAAGAGATAAAAAAAATTAATGGATCAGAATTGAAGTCAAGCATGTCCTTAGACAGGAGGAATTAGAAAACAAAATAAAAATACACTGGAAACACTCAACACATCAGCCAGAATCTGTGGCAATACGAACAGATAAAAGTTCAGGTCCAGCATCTGTCAATGTATTGGAAAAGAGAGAAACAAATTGGTTTAGGGAGCAGAGAAAGTGAAAGAGGAGGCTACGTGGACCGAAGGCAATGGATCTAATGCTATGAGATCACGTAGAAATCAAGCTTATTTTCTGTGGAATGTTTTGCTAATGTTTGGGTCGTGGGACATGTTCAGTGGGTCAGATTATATATAAGGAACTACTGAGGCAAAATGATAACAAGCAAAAATGGGTGGTCTTGATACAAAAAGAGAGAAAGAGTGAGATATTGGAAGTCAGACAATTCAATACTGAGTCCTTCAGATCACTATGTGCCCAGACAGAAGAGGAAGTTTACACTAAGCCTCATTGATACAGTATGGGAGACTACAGACTGAAACATCAAAATCACAGTGGGATGAGAGGGATTAAATGTGGTCAGGTGAGACCCCTCCATAATGTGTTTCAGGATATCATTGGCAAGAGCTTACAGTATACTATTTTTTTTTATTTTATGGACCTACTGTATACTGTGCAATTGCAGGATTAATATTACTCAGTGAAAATCATGAAAGGAATTTGTTTCATTTCTAAACCCGAAAATGAAGGGTGTATGTAAATAATACAACAAAAATCTAGAAATTATTCCGTTATAGATACCAAGGTCACTTTAGTAAGCAGAATGGCAATGAAATCTAAATATTTTGAAAATATCAAACAAAAGAGAATTATTGGTTGTAAGTTATTCAAAATGACTGGATTCAATTCAACCACAGAAGTTATGAAAAAAAGCTGTGGTAATGTGGATAATCTCCAGAGAAACTATAGCAATGGATTACTTACTAGGTGGCTGCTCTGTTTCCAAGTTGCATGTCAAAGGTTACCAGAATTAGACAAGTCATTAGGCTACAAAGGGATTATTAGCGCAGCAATCCAAGAGAAATATGCACTTCTTTGTGTGAAGCAACCAATGTAATGTTGGCAGCTGTAACTGAAGCAGTATGAAGCCCAGGCAGGATTGCAGTGAGCAAATTTTGACTTAAAATGTAAATTGAAATGTCTTATTATCAGAAAAGCAGTTTTATGAGTTCTGTTGATGTGCTTGGGTTGAGAATGCCCACAAAGACATTAAGTATAAACTTACTGAGCTATAGGTACGGCTTTATCAGGAATGGCCATCAATTTTTTTTTTCGTTGGTCACTTCACTTCCACTTCAGTTGGATAGAGTTATCCCACTTATTGATTGGGGTTGCTACTTTGACTAGGAATATATAGATAGAATAGTACAACACAGTACAGGCCCTTCGGCCCACAATGCTGTGCCGACCCTCAAACCCTGCCTCCCATATAAGCTCCCACCTTAAATTCCTCCATATACCTGTCTAGTAGTGTCTTAAACTTCACTGGTGTATCTGCCTCCACCACTGACTCAGGCAGTGCATTCCACGCACCAACCACTCTCTGAGTAAAAAACCTTCCTCTAATATCCCCCTTGAATTTCCCACCCCTTACCTTAAAGCCATATCCTCTTGTATTGAGCAGTGGTGCCCTGGGGAAGAGGCGCTGGCTATCCACTCTATCTATTCCTCTTATTATCTTTTACACCTCTATCATGTCTCCTCTCATCCTCCTTCTCTCCAAAGAGTAAAGCCCTAGCTCCCTTAATCTCTGATCATAATGCATACTCTCTAAACCAGGCAGCATCCTGGTAGATCTCTTTTGCACTCTTTCCAATGCTTCCACTCCTTACAGAATGAAAGAGCAAGTTCATGATTTGTTTATGTTTAATTTTGTAGCTTGAATTAATTTACAGCACTTAAAAGTGTTCATTTGCAAATTCACATATTTTGGCTTTAGTTTAATCAGAGACATTGGAAAATAAACCCCCCTTAAAATCAAGATAAAGATTAGCTTTAGTTGTCAAATGTATGTCAAAATATACAGTGAAATGTGACTTTCTATCAATAACCAGCACAGTCCAAGGATGTGTCCAGGGCAGACTACAAACGTTACCATGCTTCTGGTGCCAACATTGCATGCCCATAAATTACTAACCCTGATCCATACTTCCTTGGAACATGAGAGGAAACTGAAACACCCAGAGGAAACTCACACAGTCATGGGGAGCACATACAAACTCCTTACAGGCAGTGGAGGGAGTTGAACCTCAAAGGCCATCAAAACATTCTAGGTACTAGATCTAAGGATTTATGCCATTACTCATGGCGTGATCTGCATTTCATCATGCTTTGCACCTTGGACAGTTTAAGATTACCAGAACTCTTGTATAGGTCAGGTTTAAATACAGCTCTTCTCTTATGGGGCTTGTTGTGCTGTTGTTGTTTTGTTGCTTGTTGCATTCTGGTTAGCTGTGTTGTTCTGATGAGGTTGTATAAGGTATTGGTGAGGCCGAATCTGGAGTATTGTGTTCAGTTTTGATCACCAAATTACAGGAAGGATATAAATAAGGTTGAAAGAGTGCAGAGAAGGTTTACAAGGATGTTGCCGGGACTTGAGAAACTCAGTTACAGAGAAAGGTTGAATAGGTTGGGACTTTATTCCCTGGAGTGTAGAAGAATGAGGGGAGGTTTGATAGAGGTATATAAAATTATGATGGGTATAGATAGAGTGAATGCAAGCAGGCTTTTTCCACTGAGGCAAGGGGAGAAAAAAACCAGAGGACATGGGTTAAGGGTGAGGGGGGAAAAGTTTAAAGGGAACATTAGGGGGGGCTTCTTCACACAGAGAGTGGTGGGAATGTGGAATGAGCTGTCAGATGAGGTAGTAAATACGGGTTCTTTATTAACATTTAAGAATAAATTGGACAGATACATGGATGGGAGATGTATGGAGGGATATGGTCCACGTGCAGGTCAGTGGGACTAGGCAGAAAATAGTTCGGCACAGCCAAGAAGGGCCAAAAGGTCTGTTTCTGTGCTGTAGTTTTTCTATGGTTTCTATGGTTTCTAAGATTGGTGGGCATGTTATTTTGGCACCAGAACATGTGATGACTTCTGCGGGCTACCCACAGCACACCCTCAGGTGTTGTTTGTTAAAGCAAATGTCACATTTCACTGCATGTTTTGATGTTCAGTTGATAAATAAACTTGAATCTTGAATCTTGAATCCTTTCTCTGATGGGTTCTTCTGGTAGATCACCCCTCTTCTGCTCCTGGTCACTCTGGAGACCCAAACAGACCACAACAAAAACTGTTCAGGTTATTCATTGTGGTTACTTTTGTTTCTATATATGTATGCAAGGAGTTCTCAGCTTTTAGTTTGCATTCCAAAATTGCACCAATTTCTCAATTATCCCATGAGTCCCATGACTTAGTGGCCAGTTAATTCACAAATGATGAATTAGTCTCTTCATATGAAATTTTTCAAGGTGACAGGTTCAATGACATCTTTCCCCAAAGGTACAACTTATTTGTTAGCTTATGTGTTGCTGGAAGATCCTTCCAACCTTATTGGCTTATGAATTACAACAGCTAAGACATTCATATACTTTGGATCTGTTCTTAAGATCATTAATTATTTTTGCAATTATTCTTCCACCATAAAGTCACGAGATGGGTTTAAATAATCCATCAGCCCAAGCATGTGTTTCTAACGTTTTGTACAAGTAAATATATAATACAGACAGTGAAATAGCCAAGATTTCTTTTGTTTATCATATCTCTATGGTTATTACATCCACAAATAATTTTAAGACAAGCAAGGAACTTGTGTAGTAAAAAGTAACACAGTTTCCTTTTTTGGCTTAATTTTAAGGTCAATGCCAATAAAATAAGAACAGATGTTAATCCCAGGCTAATATGTCACCTAGTTTAGACTTCTGCCCAATGTCAAAAATAGTCATTGTCACAGTAAATAACAAAAGGATACACTGTATTTCCATCTTATAGAGAACTCAAAAACTAAGAGGAGAGAGACTCTCTCTCTTTGATTGTGAAATGCAAAGAACAGAGACGAATTTCTTTACATTTGGTTATTTTGTTAAGGTTCAGACAGATCCCAGAACTAGAGGACAATTTCCTTCTAGTCTGGTTCTGCAGGTTACAATCATGCTCTCAGTGAGGTGTGCCAACTTTTCACCGCATGATTTGCACCAGACAGGAACCATTGTAGCTTTGTTGCCAAAGCCAAGGACCGAAATTGGGCATTGCATGCAGCCAGGCTCAGGAGCTGGTGAGCATGCATGTGTGGTGTTTCTCTGCGAGAAAGTGTGCCAGATGGAGCCTGTGCATGTGTTCAGCTTTATATGTGAGCATTAATGCATTGACGTCCATGCAGCAGAGTCTGGTCTCCAGATGTCTCCATCCCCTGGATGCTCAATGAAAACCTTGCTCTCTGAAGCCAGTGCACAACACCTACCCCGCATTATAAGAAACCACATGTAGGCAACTGCCACTCCTCCTTCTACTCAAATCATCCTTAATATTGACGGATTGAAGAAGGAAGGAGAAAGAGCTTGATGGGGTGGGTGGGTGTATGGGTAGTTAGGGAAATAGTAAGTTCCTTCAGCAACAAACAACCTGCTGGTGGAACTCAACAGGTCAAGCAGCTTCTGTAGGAGGAAAGGATTTGTCAATGTTTCAGGTTGGAATGTGTATCGGGAAAGGATTACCTTACTTCAGACTCCAGCATCTGCAGCCTCTAGTCTCTCTGCAGCATGCTGCTTCTTCTGATTATCCAAGGCTTCCTCATTCTCCTGTTGTGACACTTGTGGTTCTCACAGTTTTCCCAGATGTACCTTTCCTTATCCGAGCATTTATAAGGCAACAGTTCCCATTATCTACTGGAGATGTGATACCTTTCATAGGAGATTTTTGAGATTGCCCACGAAGTACATTTTATGCTGCTGGGAATTCCAAAATTTGAGTCTGGTGTCAGACATGTAGATTAAATGATCCACACACTTGGAATAGTTATGTTAAATACTTAATTTTTAGGATGTTGACCTGAGGAAAACTATTGATTTTCCTACTCTGCCAATAGATTTAGAGAATTTACCAAAGACAGCCATGATGATACCTCTCCAGTTCATTAAAACCTACTGCAGGTTGAGGATTTCTCCAAGTATTACCAGAGAGTTTCATATCCTGTTAGAAGTGATAGCCTTGAACCTTTGCTTCCTCAGTCAGCTAAAGTCCATGCTAGTGTATTGGGAATAAGGTAAATATTAGTATCAATATCTGTCTTCACTGAAGGGTGACTCTATATATAGAAAGAGATCCATGTTTTCCAGATTCTTGCTGTAGATCCTGATTGGTATAGGTTATTGTTATATAGCAGCATCAGAATGGTAAAGAACCTTTGCCACCCAAATATTCCATGTGAGGCCCTTCCTTTCATTTGTTTCAGTGAGGATGGCAATGAATGATAACTTGGAACTAACACAAAGTGCTGTGGAATCTCAGCAGGTCATACAGTATCCATGGAAATGAATAAATAGTCGATGTTTTGGGCCCAGACCCTTCTTCAAGGCACATCTGGTAAGACTTTAAGAACCACAGAAGTCTACAATATGGAGGCTTAGTGTAACTTGGAGCTCATTCTCTGAATCCGCAGATATACAGACATTGTCAGAAATCATGGATTTGATGTGGAGAAGGTTGAACTGTCTTGAACCAGCCAATTAGTGCAGAGAAGATGATTGAGAGAAGAGTTTGGGACTTGTTTGATCTCAGTCTAGATCCAAATAGCATCCAAGGTGGATGTGCTGATTAGGATCATGACTTGTATGACATAGTATAGCACAGAAAGAATGGTTGTGAATTTCTAAGGATATCCACATTTGTGAGGGATTCTCTAATATCCTTTCTTGGTTATGAAATCAAAGACTTTTGATACTACTGGTGCTGCTCCCAATATTTTTCTTGGATTCTTCATGAGTAAAGACCATGCACATTGTCTCTACAAGATGACTGAATCTATATTGCAATTCCAGGAGGAGCTCTTTAGTCAGTGGGAGGAAACAATGAGGGGGATCTCCACAATGAATTTACCTGAAGTTGATAGCACAGCCAGACTTGTCCCTTTCTTCTGAAAATAGTCACAGTATGCCATTTGTGAGATCCTGATATTCCATTATCTCTCAGATAAAGGAGATGTAATTATGGTATTAAGCCAAAGGTATTTGTCTGACATGGGTACCTCAGGAAGCTGAAAGGAAGGAGGGAAGCTCTCTGCTTCTTATTTCTATCTGTTTCTTCACAACAAGGTTTCATTTTCAGCTGAGGGATGGTCTCACCATATTGTTACATTGGTTAGCTGTGGAATGAAGTCAAGAATACTCATGTCAAGCACAATGTCTTGTCTGAGGACATTTTTGGTGTATATTCCAGCAGTTATTGATTGCATCTCTGTCCTGTCATAAATTTATGTTACTCAAAGAAGCACGGTCTGAAATAAGTTTAAAAATAATACGTAGACATTTTATCCCTAGAATAAAGGGTACATTCTGTCCAACAGTGGTTAAGTGCTTACCACACTGTTGATGGCTTCATGCACCTTTACGGGTTTTATTTACCCTTGTTTGCAGGATGCCATGGTAGCTGAGCAGTTAGTGTGACACTATCACAGGTTGGGGTGTTCTGGAGTTTGAAGTTGAATTCTGGCGTGGTTCAGAATCCCTGTGGAATGCATGCATTTTCCTCGGGTGCTTTGTTTTCCTCCCACAGTCCAAAGACATACCAGGTAGGTTAATTGGTCATTGTAAGTTGTCCCGTGATTAAGTTAGGGAGCCAACCCAGTGCCGTACTGCTAAAATTAAATAAATAGAGCTGAGGCACTTACTAAAGAGACTTGAGTTACATGAAAGTGCAATGGTTACACATTTTTAGAAGGATAGAGAAGAGCCAAATATCATTTTTGTCTTCAAACCCAAGCGAAAATAAAACACGCAATGCTGAGAACTTTTTGGCAGACTAACTAACATCAGTGGAGAATAAAAAGCACAGAGCCTAGGGAAGGAACTTGAACCCCATGCACTTATTTACACTGCTAGGACAGCATAGATGGATAAGAACCACGGAAAAAGCCTTAAGTCAATTGTACGGCTTATGTTATTAGAATTTTCAAATTGTCCAATAGAAAAGGGAGTGTTCAATTATCTTATTACATTACCTAAATGTGGGATGCATCCCATATAATCTATATTCCATTATCTGGAACTCTGTCCTATCATGAATTTATGCTAACCAAAGAAGGTAGGATCTGAAATACGTTTAAAAATAATACATAGACATTTTATCCCCAGACTGAAAAGGTACATTCTGTCCACAAGCTTATGATGCCGTTGATTTCTTCATACACAAAGTGACGTTCATGCATCCACGGCTATTAATGTTTTTGGAAAAGTGCTGAATTTAAACTCAGGGCATTTCAACTTTCACAACTTCTGCACTTCTGGAGGCAGGAGCTCAGAGCCTCTTTCTGCTACAGCAAGGCACCACAAGAGATTCTGGCCACCAACAACAGCCAACTGAACTTTCATTACTGTGAACAAATGTCCTTCCAATAAAATAGAACAAGGCAAGGTAAACAAGTTGTGAATATGTAGAAGTCTCACTTGACCAAGCGGGTAGCTACAGGGGTGCACTGAGATTTCTTAATCCTGATAGGTTGATTTGCTAATTTATTTCTGACAAACCTATTTTCAGCACCATGCATCAATCTTCAATACACTTAAATATATCAGAATCAGAATCAGGTGTAATATGCGGTGAAATCTGATGTTTTGCACCAGCAGTACCTTGAAAAACAGTGAAGTAGTGTACATGGGTTCGTTGTCATTTCAGAAATTTGATGGCTGACAGGAAGGAGCTGTTCCTGAAGTGCTGAGTGTGTGTCTTCACTCTCCTGCACTTCCTCCTTAATGGTAGCAATAAGAAGAGAGCATGTCCTCGGTGATGGGGTACCTTATTAATGGATGCCACAATTCTGAGGCATCACCTTTTGAAGATGTCCTCGATGTTGGGGAGGTTAGTGCCCACGATGGTGTTTTCTTCACTTTTTCCAATCCTGTGCAGTGGCCCCTTCATACCAGATGGTGAATCAACCAGTCAGAATTCTCTCCACGGTACATCTGTAGAAATTTGTGAGTGTCTTTGGTGACATACCAAATCTCCTAAAACTCCTAACAAAATATAGCCATTGTTGTACCTTCTTTGCAATTGCATCAATATGTTGGGCAATATCAATGGAGTATCAGAGATGTTGACACCAAGGAATCTGAAACTGCTTATTCTTTCCAATGCTGATCACTATACAAGGACTGTGTATGTTCCCTTGCCTTCCCCTACCTGAAGTACACAATCAATTCCCTGGTCTTACTGATGCTGTGTACAAGGTTGTTGTTATAACACCACTCAATCAGCTGATCTATCTCTCTCCGACATGCCTCCTTATCACCATCTGAAATTCTGCCAGCAATGGTTGTGTCATCGGCAAATTTATAGATGGCATTTGAGCTGTGCCTAGATACACATCGTAGACGTAGAGAGTGTAGAGCAGTGAGCTAAGCAGGCATATTTTTTGGTGTGCAGGCATTGATTGTCAGTGAGGAGGAGCTGCTATGCAGAATAATGCAGAATAATTCTTATGCCGAACTATTTATTTAAAACCATTTTTCAAATACTGCTAAATTGCAACAGTTTGGGCAAGAGCTTATGCTTCATCAAACAGGCATAAATATAAATTTGGAGGAGAAAAGCAAGTATGACCTGGAGAATAATGTGCAGTTAGCTTACCAATAGGAAGTATAATTTATGTAATACTAAGTAGAATGTTGTGCTTGCATCCTTCCTCAGCTGACACAACAAAGAACTACGCGGTGCTTTTTTATGATTTCAGGATACTCAAAGAGCATTACAGTTTTATTAAATTGAGATGTTTACTCAACTCAATCCATTGAAAGGTTAATAAATATGCTCGACCACCATTACCTATATTAATGTGCCTATGATTTTCCACTCTGCTTGTCTGACTTCCAATAAATTATGGCTAGAACTTCCCTCCAATTACATCAAGGAATACAAGTTTCAATTGTCTTCATTTCCTTCCTACCTGACACTGAACCGAGTTTCTAACAACATATCCTCTCCACGTCCTAACCTTATCTATATACTTCCATCTCCATTATTCTGCTAGCTCACCTGCTAGAAAATACCTCTTTTGTTAAATGTAGACCTGATCATAATCGTTTTTTTGATCTGCCTTTTATCTTGTGGAGTTTCCAGGCCCACTCATGTCATGAGGCCAGAAGGTCAAACCTGTGATTAGCGAGTCCTGGTGTCGAGGATAGATACTCAGAAACTGCAGTCTGAGGACCAAAGCTGAAGATAGAAGTCCAGAACTTCATGAGTCTGGAGATAGAAAGCCCAAAGGATCAAAGGAAAAAGTTACTAAGACCAGAAGTAGAGAGTGAGCCTGAGCCAAAGTCTGTAGTTTGGAGGCCCGATGTTTGAAATTCCAGGAGTCTAGGCCAAAGGCTGAATTCTAGGGGTCCAATGTCTGAGAGATTGAGAGAGCATGGCCCAGAAGTGGCCTGTAATGGGGTTGGAGATCTGTGTGTGTAAGGAGGTGGAAGAGTGGGAAAGGGGATTGCTTTGCTGTTGTTATCTTGTTTTATTCTATTTTGTTGCTGCTTGTGTTGTTCTATGTTGTGTTGTTATTGTGTTGAACATTGTGGACACGCTATGTTGGCACCAGAATTGGACACATCCTTGGTTGTTAACACAAACAACACATTTCACTGTACTTTTCAATGTACATACGATAAATAAAAATGAATCTGAATCAGGATTAAATTTATGAAAACCCTGCTCTCTATTTCCTAACTTTCCTACATCCCACTCATGCCTAATTTTTTTTAGAAATTCATTCTTTTATTCCATGTACCTGGAATCATCGGTCTTCCCAAAATTTCCTACCTTACAGTTCTGAGCTTTTGAACTACTTCAAATGAGTATTATGATTTTTCTGCATTGCATTACTGATTGTCATAATTTCAGCTGAATTGGACCTTTTCAGTACAAGCCCTCCATAAAGTTCTGTGGACCCTGCAGTGGAATCTTCAGAGGTTTCAAAGGTACATTTAATGTCAGAGAAATGTATACAATATACATCCTGAAATCCTTTTTCTTCGCAACCATCCACAAAAACAGAGGAGTGCCCCAAAGGATGAATGACAGTTAAATGTTAGAACCCCAAAGTCCCCCGCAGCTCCCCTCCCTTCCACGTGTAAGCGGCAGCAAGCAACTATCCCCCCCGCCCCCCACGAGCAGAAAAAAAGCATCGGCACCCCCGGCGTTCAACATATCACAGGCTCTCTCTCTCCCTAATAAGGAGAAAAGAGGTGCCTCTGTTTTCACTGTGTAAACAGAGTGGGTGAGTGGAGGATGATCTAGAGAATTAAAACTGAGCTTTAACGAGGTGAATCGATCCAGAGGGAATGACCCAGGAGGGGATCTCCCAGCTCTGGAATTTTGTCACCCTCAGCATCAGTTTCTGCTGGGTAGCTGGAATGTCAGGAGAGCAGGGTAGTGGTGGATCTGAGACCTTCCTGAGATAGGAACAGTAATGTACACTATTACTTCCACACACAACATCCTGCCAATTCTAGCTACACAAATATTACAATTCCTTCAGCCCCCTGGGATACCCTGGTGGAGTCATTGGTGGAAATGTCTGGCATGGGCATCATACTGCTTATACCATAATGGTGATAACAATGTATTTAGCCCCGGGATATCACTTACTATAAGAGATGCTCTCTATTTAGAAAACAGCTTATCGTAGAGATACCAGTAATATTTATTCCTATCCTTAAAGCCACCCACAAGAACAAAGAGTCCTGTTTGCTTTTTAGTTGCTTTGAAGAATAAATCCTATTGTATGTGTATAGTGGTTTAATGCTACCATATTCAGACAAGCCCAGTGTGATCTCACTTTACAACACAAAATTATCTTGTGAAAATAAAATAGTCCTGTAGGATTTTGTCTACAACAAAGTCACATGTGGCTGTGAAGTGATTAACTTTCATTTAGTACTGGAGCCTTGAATCCAGGGCCAAGGTGGTACAAACGATCAGGTTAATGTTATTATTATCAAGCCTATCATTTCTGCTTCCTTCATGCAAACATTAAAATATGACTTGCATATTAAGTTAAGCAATTGTGCCTTACAATTAGATCAAATGACTCTGTGATCCCTTTTTCACAATTTGTGTGCTTTAGTATTAAAAGATAATAGTGGTAGGAAAATTTCTTTGGTGTCATTATTCCACAATGATATGAGTTGATTCTCATTTTGAAATTAAGTTATAAGGAGATGTTAATATGATATGGAAAGTGATAGTTTATGAAGATGAAGTCCAGATAATATACACTCAGTGGGAACTTTATTAGATATACCTGTATAGCTGTTCATTAATGCAAATATCTAATCAGCTAACCAAGTAGCAGCAACTCAGTACATAAAAACATGCAGACATGGTCGAGAGGTTCCATAGTTGTTGAGATCAAAGATTAATTTGGAATTATTGTTGGTGCCAGACAGGGTGGTTTGAGTATTTCAAAAATTGCTGATGTGGGATTTTCATACACAACAGTCTCTAGAGTTTACAGAGAATAGTGCAATAAAACAAAAAAAAAATCCAGTGACAATTCAATGTGTGAAAACACCCTGCCAATGAGAGCGGTCAGAGGAGAATGGCCAGGCAGGTTCAAGCTGACAGGAAGGCAACTGTAACTCAAATAAGTCACATTACAAGAGTATTGTGCAGAACAGCATCTCTGAATTCATAACATTTCAAACCTTTAAGTGGATGGGCTAAAGCAGCAGAAGACCACTTCGAGTTCCACTCCTGTACCTAATGAAGTGGCCACTGTGTGAAGATCAAACAGACAAGTGGATTAGGTTTAATGAATGTTGTCATAGATGGATTTTTCTCAGTATGGTCCAACTTACACATGGTAAATATTAAAGGTAATGTGCTGTAGAGCCAGTTTTTAAAAAGTGGTGAAATAACTGAAGGGCAAATGGCTTAATTTCAAAACCCAGAACAAGAAACAAAACGTAATGCCTTTCATCTGATCTGTGTTTGGTCATTTATTTTCTTCCAAGACTTCATTCAATGATTTGTGTCTCAAGCAGAAGGTACATGCAGCCAGCAATTCAGATCGCTTCGCAGCAATCACAAACAGGTCTACAAAATACTTCACTGAAGGGCACTACATTCAGCAGGAAAGGTTGCCTTTACACAAAAAAGTGACAGAATAGATTGGTAACTTTTCACATCTCCCTTTTTCCGAATCCTGCTTAATGTCTTGCACTGCACTGCTGCCACAAAACAAAAGATTTCATGATGTATTTCAGTGTAAATAAACCTGATCTGATACTGATAGTGATGTTGCAGCAATGGTTTGACACAGTGGGTGTCTTACCGTATGCCATTGCCAATGTGCATTACCCCTAGTCCTAACAGACAACAGAAACTGAGCAGAACTGTTTCTATTCTAATCCCAACATTTACATTTTTCAAATTCCGGTTCTAAATTTGTCTACCCAAAAATTAAGTGTGGGACCTGTTGGCTTCTCCTATAAGTCAGATTCCAACAACATCACCAGAGCCAAATAGTTATTTTAAGTCTGGTCAATGAGACCAAGTGATTGCAATGTAGATAAAAAAAGACATTCTGGCTTCTGTCCTCTTCCTTTCCAGTCCTAATGAAGGAACTTGGCCTGAAACGTCAACTGTTTTTTTCACTTCCATAGATGCTTCCTGGGGTGGCATGGTGGAGATACGTCTCTACCAAAGGAGGAGTAAGAAGCTCCTTCCCTCCATTGGCCTGCAGGTCACCCTTGGGCAAGGTGCAGCACCTGCTTATCCCCTCAATCAGGGTCACGTGAAGCCATGGAAGCAGGTAGTGAATGTTCTTATGAGCAGCTGGTGCATATCACAAGTCCTGGTTATGTGACCCCTAATGCTAGGCGGACGATCTCTGAAGTGTATTGATAATGGCTGGGGTCACACGTCTTGCAAAAAACACTGCCCAGAGGAAGGCAATAGCAAGCCACTTCTGTAGAAAAGTTTTCCAAGAACATTCATGATCAAAGAAAGACCATGATCGCCGACATCATACGACATGGCACATAATGACCGAGTGAGATGCTTCCTGACCTGCTGAGTTCCTCCTGCACTTTGCGTATATTGCAATAATTTGAGAAGCATCAGCAGTGTGGTAATCCCCTTTCTCTCCTCCTAAGTGCCTTCACTGCATTTCCCAAGCACAAATATGACAAATCCACACTTAATTCTTCATCTCCTTAATTACCTGGTTATCTCCAAGCTGTCTAACTTTAACAAGTATTTCTGAATGACTCCTTGGCCAGGAACAGTACCATGGAGTGTCACTGCATCCCCAGTCCATCTTAAAAGATGCCCTTGGCTCAGTGATAGCAGTTATTCCCCTGACAAGAAGGTGTGGGTTCAATTTCCACTGAAGATTATTTGGCTAGAGTTGTCTCATAAGTTTAAGACTAAAGGAGTATGGCATGTTTAGAGGTGCCATCTTTTAGTTAAGGTATTACCCAAGGGCCCATATGATGTTAATTATCGGATGCCTCCCCTGGGTGGAATGAAAGATCCCACAGCATTTTGAAGAAGAATTCCCCTCTGGTAATATAATTCAACAAAGCTAGCTGGTCATAATTACACCCAGTGGCTGTTCTATTAGGTACAGAAGTGAAAAGCAATGTAATCTGTTAGCCCATCCACTTTGAGGTTTGAAATGTTGCACATTCAGAACCACTGTTGTAATGTGTGGTTACTCGAGTTAATCTCACCTTCCTGTCAGCTTGATCCAGTCTGTCCATTCTCTAACCTCTTTCCTCAACAAAACATTTTTCCCCACAGAACTGCCATTCACAGGATTTTTTTTTTTATTTTTTGCACCATTCTCTGTCCACTCTGTCACTGTCATTGGCTAAATCAAAGATGTTGACTCATCAGCATATGGGAGGGAAATAGAAAATCTGGCTGAGTAATACAACAACAACTTCTTACTTAATGTCAGTAAGACCATGGGGATGATTATTGACTTAACCAGGAGCAAATCAGAGGTCCATGCGTCAAGTCAAGTTTATTGTCATTTCGACCATAAGTTGCTGGTACAGTACACAGTAAAAACGAAACAACGTAGCTCCAGGACCCTGCTGCTACATGAAACAACACAAAACTACACTAGACTATGTGAGACAGCACAAGGCTACACTAGACTACATAAAACAACATAAAAACTACACTAGACTACAGACCTGCACAGGACTACATAAAGTGCACAGAACAGTGCAGGGCAGTACAATAATTAATAAGACAATAGGCACAGTAGAAGACAAATTACAATATAATAATAAATGATGTAGATCTCAGTCTAGACTGTGAGTATTGAGGAGTCTGATGGCTTGGAGGAAGAAACTGTTACATAGTCTGGTTGTGAGAGCCCGAATGCTTCGGTACCTTTTCCCAGATGGCAGGAGGGAAAAGAGTTTGTGTGAGGAGTGCGTGGGGTCCTTCACAATACTGTTAGCTTTCAGGGTACAACATGTGGTGTAAATGTCTGTAATAGTGGGAAGAGAGACCCCAATGATCTTCTCAGCTGACCTCACTATCTGCTGCAGGGTCTTGCGATCCGAGATGGTGTAATTCCCGAACCAGGCAGTGATGCAGCTGCTCAGGATGCTCTCAATACAACCTCTGTAGAATGTGGTGAGGATGGTGAGGTGGGGGGTGGGGGGGAGATGGACTTCTCTCAGCCTTCGCAGAAAGTAGGGACGCTGCTGGGCTTTCTTTGCTACCGAACTGGTGTTGAGGGACCAGGTGAAATTCTCTGCCAGGTGAACACCAAGAAATTTGGTGCTCTTAACGATCTCAACAAAGGAGCTATCAATGTGCAGTGGAGAGTGGTCGTTCTGTGCTCTCCTGAAGTCAACAACCATCTCTTTTGTTTTGTTCACATTCAGAGACAGGTTGTTGGCTCTGCCCCAATCTGTTAGCTGCTGCACCTCCTCTCTGTAGGCTGACTCGTCGTTCTTGCTGATGAGACCCACCACGGTCGTGTCATCGGCAAACTTGATGATGTGGTTCAAGTTGTGTGTTGCAGCACAGTCGTGGGTCAGCAGAGTGAACAGCAGTGGACTGAGCACACAGCCCTGGGGGGCCCGTGCTCAGTGTGATGGTGTTGGAGATGCTGCTTCCAACCTGGACTGACTGAGGTCTCCCAGTCAGGAAGTCTAGGATCCAGTTGCAGAGGGAGGTGTTCAGGACCAGCAGTTTCAGCTTTCCAATCAGGTGTTGAGGAGTTATTGTGTTGAATGCTGAACTGAAGTCTATGAACAGCATTTGAATGTATGTGACTTTTTTGTCCAGGTGGGTGAGGGCCAGGTGGAGGGAGTTGGCGATGGTGTCTTCTGTTGAGCAGTTGGGACGATGCGCGAACTGCAGGGGATCCAGTGAGCGGGGCAGCAGGGTCTTAATGTGCCTCATGACAAACCTCTCAAAACATTTCATGACGATGGATGTGAGAGCAACAGGACGGTAGTCGTTGAGGCAGGACACTGAAGACTTCTTCGGTACGGGGACAATGGTGGTGGCCTTGAAGCACGTTAGAACGAAGGCGCTGCTCAGGGAGATGTTAAAGATGTCAGTGAGAACATCTGCCAGCTGGTCTGCACATCCTCTGAGCACTCTGCCAGGAATATTGTCTGGTCCAGCAGCCTTCCGTGGGTTGATCCTGCATAGAGTTTTCCTCACATCGGCCACAGTAAGACACAGCACCTGGTCATTGGGAGGAGGAGCGGTCTTCCTCGTCACCACGTCAGTTTCCGCCTCAAAACGAGCATAGAAGTTGTTCAATGCATCTGGGAGGGAGGCATCACCAGCACAGGCAGGTAATGTTGTCCTGTAATTGGTGATGTCCTGAATGCCCTTCCATATGCGCTGTGTGTCGCCGTTGTCCTGGATGTGGATTCGCTGGGCATGTGCATACCTTGCCTCTCTGATGGGCCGGGACAGTTTGGCCCTCGCTGTTGTTAGGGCTGCCTTGTCGCCTGCTCTGAAGACGGAGTCACGGGTCCTCGGCAGCGCACACACCCCCACTGTCACCCATGGTCATTCATGAGCCAGTACTCATCAGGGGATCAGAGGTGGAAAGGATCAGCAACTTTAAACTCCTTGGTGATATCTTTTCGGAGGACTTGTCCGGGGCTTAGCAGATATGTGCTGTTATGAAGAAAGCACAACACTGCCTTCTACTTCCTTAGAAGTTTGCAAAATCCAACATGACATCTAAAACTCTGACAAACTTCTATAGATGTGTGGTGGAGAGTATATTCACTGGCTGCATCACTACCTGGTACAGAAACACTAATGCCCTTTGACATAAGATCCTACAAAAAGTAATGGATATGGCCCAGACCATCATGGATAAAGCACTCCCACTTCTGAGCACATCGACACTGAGCGTTATCACAAGAACACAACAACTGCCACCAAGGACCACCACCATCCAGCCATGCTCACTCCTCGCTGCTGCCATCAGGAAGAGAGTATAGGATTCACAGCACTCACACCACCAGGTTCAGGAACAATTATTACCCTTCAATCATCAGGTTCTTGAACCAGTAGGGATAATTCCACTCCACTCACCTCATCACTGAACTATTCACACAATTTATGGACTCACCTTTCAAGGACTCTTCATCTCATGTTTTTGATATTTATTGCTTATTTATTATTTTTTTTCTTTTATATTTGCACAGTCTTTTGCCTTTTGCACATTGGTGTTTGTTCATCGGATGCAGTCATTCACTAATTCTATTATTAGTGGAGGGAGTACATTCAGATTGGAGGATTGTGCCTTGTGGTGTCCCACAAGGATCTGTTCTGGGACCTCTACATTTCGTGATTTTTATTAACGACCTGGATGTGGGGGTAGAAGGGTGGGTTGGCAAGTTTGCAGACGACACAAAGGTCGGTGGTGTTGTAGATAGTGTAGAGGATTGTCAAAGATTGCAGAGAGACATTGATAGGATGCAGAAGTGGGCTGAGAAGTGGCAGATGGAGTTCAGCCTGGAGAAGTGTGAGGTGGTACACTTTGCAAGGACAAACTCCAAGGCATAGTACAAAGTAAATGGCAGGATACTTGGTAGTGTGGAGGAGCAGAGGGATCTGGGGGTACATGTCCACAGATCCCTGAAAGTTACCTCACAGGTGGATAGGGTAGTTAAGAAAGCTTATGGGGTGTTAGCTTTCATAAGTCGAGGAATAGAGTTTAAGAGTCATGATGTAATGATGCAGATCTATAAAACTCTGGTTAGGCCACACTTGGAGTACCGTGTCCAGTTCTGGTCACCTCACTATAGGAAGGATGCGGAAGCATTGGAAAGGGTACAGAGGAGATTTACCAGGATGCTGCCTGGTTTAGAGAGTATGCAGTATGATCAGAGATTAAGGGAGCTAGGGCTTTACTTTTTGGAGAGAAGGAGGATGAGAGGAGACATGATAGAGGTGTACAAGATATTAAGAGGAATAGATAGAGTGGACAGCCAGCGCCTCTTCCCCAGGGCACTACTGCTCAATACAAGAGGACATGGCTTTAATGTAAAGGGTGGGAAGTTCAAGGGAGATATTAGAGGAAGGTTTTTTACTCAGAGAGTGGTTGGTGTGTGGAATGCACCGCCTGAGTCAGTGGTGGAGGCAGATACACTAGTAAAGTTTAAGAGACTACTAGACAGGTATATGGAGGAATTTAAGGTGGGGGGTTATATGGGAGGCAGGGTTTGAGGGTCGGCACAACATTGTGGGCTGAAGGGCCTGTACTGTGCTGTACTATTCTATGTTCTATGTTCTATTATGGTATGTGGATTTTCTGAAAATTCTTGCAAGCAAACAAATCTCAGGGTTGCATTAAGTGACATATATGTACTCAGATAATAAATTTAGTTTGACTTGGAACTTTGAACTCTAGAGACTGTTGTGAATGAAAATCCCAGGAGATCCACAGTTTCTAACACTCTCAAACCACCCCATCTGGCACCAACAATCATCCCATGGTTAAAGTCATTTAGATCACATTGCTTCCACATTCTGATGTTTGGTCTGAACAACAACCGAACCTTTTGACCATGTCTGCATGCTTTTATGCATTGAGTTGCTGCCATGTGGTTGGCTGATTAGATATCTGCTTTAATGAGTAGGTATAAAGGTATATCTTAAAAGATGTGGCCACTGTACTTGTTGTCTGTGAGTACATATTGTGTGCAAAGTGGATGCCAGGTTTCTACATTACAACTGTGATTGTATTTATAAAATTATAAGCTTCTGATGGCCTCTATTATTACAAGTGCTCCGTTCATCAGTAGATCTATTCTGATCCACTAAGTTTTTCATATATATTGCTCTTCTATAATCTACTAACAAAATTTGACAGAATTTCACAGGAAAAGTATAGATATGGTTAGAATGGTGTATGTTAAGGAGGATTTTAATGTTAAAGAGAGCATTTGGAAGGCATCCTGAAACTTGATCTGTTCATGTCTTCAACTAGGATATCAAGATCACTCTCTGTAAAATGGATTTCAAAATACCAAGTCCTTTCTGCTATTCTTATCCATAATTCTTATTAGGTTGCACAATGTTTTCCATCAGGGCTCAGAGTCAGCGCTTACCTCCCCTTCAAGAAATCCAGTTGTAACATTAACAAGCATTGGGTCATATCATTTGTTGAGTGGGATTGTCAAAGTGTAAACATTGTTAGGGTTGCCTTTTAAGCAACTGAAAGCAAGTTTACTCAGAAATTCTGTGCAAGTGGGACCAAAACAAAATAGTACAGGTCTACAACCCAATCACATTGTAGCACACATTTTCATGCTCAATTACATTTCTAAGTTGGGCGTTTTAAATGCAGAGCATGAAGAGGAAGCGTGCATAAACGTTCAGAGGAATATAGAGACAGGCCAAGGTCTGAATTATTTTAAAAAAGGGCAAAAACACTGCCAAAGTGGGAGACAAAGGAAGCGCTGGTTTGAAAACATCAAGCAGTCAGTTGGAACCACACTATCTGAGCCACTCTGGAGGTCCCAAGACCACACATGTTGGGAACAATTAGCTACAGTTCCAACCCAAATGACCATATGAACATTTTTACGGCAAACAGAAAAGTTTAATTAAGCAGAGTTATCACAAATAATAATAGAAAATGCTAAAAATGTTCAGTAGATCACACAGCATCAGTGAAGAGACTAACCAAGTTCACTAAGGCAGAGAAAAGGAACTGTTTCTCACCTCAGATACCACCTGATTTGTTCAGTATTCGTTGTTCTCATTGGACATTAGCAGTTTCTAGACCATTTATATTTACATAATATCTCAGCTGTGCCGGTGTGAGTGGTTCAGAAGATCATCCTTGGTAAGTTTGTAATGGCTGATACTTCTTTCTTCTGGAGTGAGAGGGATGGTGAAAGCCATATTAGTTTTAGAGTCCAACACTGGGATGAGATCTGGGAGCAGCAGGAGGTAGAAAAGGTCAGCCTTTGGCAAACACACAGGGGAGAAAAGGCAGAGGGAATATTGCTATGCACAAATAGTGATTTTGACCACTGTTCTGAACTTTCTTCTTCTCATATTTCCCACTGCTGATTGAATATTTGTCTCTGGTTCATTTATACCGAATATCATTAAAGTTGCTTTTCTTAAATCCAGAGTGCTTGTCTTCCTTTTCCCGTCTTGCATTCAATCTATTAATATTTCAGTCACAATGCGTATGGATTATATATTCCAACGGTCCAATCAGCAGCAGGAGCAGGCCATAGTGATGAGGTTTCTCACAGGTTGGCAATGCTTGTTTAAAAGTACAGAAGGAACAAGCATTGTTTAGAGCAGGCCAGTGGAGAGAGTAGGAGTGTCCATCTTTGGCTCAAATGAGACTTTGGCTTAAAAGAGGCATTGTCTCTGGGAACACACATCAAAGTTGTTGATGAACGCAGCAGGCCAGGCAGCATCTCTAGGAAGAGGTACAGTCAACGTTTCGGGCCGAGACCCTTCATCAGGATCCTGACGAAGGGTCTCAGCCCAAAACGTTGACTGTACCTCTTCTTAGAGATGCTGCCTGGCCTGCTGTGTTCACCAGCAACTTTGATGTGTGTGGCTTGAATTTCCAGCATCTGCAGAATTCCTAGTATTTGCATTGTCTCTGGGTAAGTTTCTGTTAAGGTTCCCCTTTGTTTTTCTCTCTTACTGTACCCAGTGTAGTAAATGGCTGTCATGTGTCGTTCATGTTGGATACTGGAGACCTGGGAGATCCAGAGTCTCCCAGGGAACTGCATCTGCGTGAAGTGCATCTAGCTGCAGCTCCTTGAAGACCACGTTAGGGATGTGGATGACCTGTGGCTCGTACAGTAGAATAAGGAGATAATCAATCAGAGTTACAGGGAAGTAGTCACCCCTAAGTTGCAGGAGGCGAGTAGTTGGGTGACTGTCAGAAGAAATGGAAACGTGAATAAGCAGTTAGCAGAGCTTCCCTGTGGTCATTCCCCTCAAAAATAAGTATACCACTTTGAATTCTGTAGTTGGGGATGATCTCCCAGGGGAATGCCATGGAGACCAGGTTACTGGCACTGAGCAAAGGTCTGTGGTGCAGAAGGGAAAGAGGGAGAAGAGGGGACTGGTAGTGATAGGAGGCTTAATAGTCAGGGGAACAGACAGGAAATTCTGTGGATGTGAATAGGGCACCCAGATGGTATGTTACCTCCCAGTGACAGGGTCAGGGATGTGTCAGATCGCGTCCACAACATTTTGGAGAGGGAGGGGGAGCAGCCAGATGTCCTGGTACATATTGGTACCAATGACATAGGAAGGAAAAGCAAAGAGGCCCTGAAAAGAGAATTGAGAAAACCAGGTAGAAAGCTGAAAAGCAGGACATACTGGGTAGTAATTCCTGGATTGCTGCCTGTACCATGCGCCAGTGAGGGTAGAAACAGGATGATTTGGCAAATTAATGTGTGGCTGAGAAGCTGGTGCAGGGAATAGGGCTTCAGGTTCTTGGATCATTGGGATATCTTCCGGCGGAGATCTGACCTGTTCAAAAATGACTGGTTGCACCTGAACCCGAGGGGAACCAATATTCTCATGGGCAGGTTTGTTAAGATAGTTGGGGAGGGTTTAAGCTAATTTGGCAGGGTGGTGGGAACCGGAGTGAAGGGACTCACGATAGGAAAAAAAAATCAAAGTTGGCGCAGTTAGACTGTCAGGGAGGACAGGCAGACGATAGGAGATAACTGCAGCCAGCAGGGTGAGTATCATTGCATTAGGGATGCAGAATCAAAAAGGGTAGCAAATACAGTACTCAAAGTATTATATCTCAATGCAAGCAGCATAAGAAATAAGGTTGATGATCTTGTTGCACTATTACAAATTGTCAAGGATGATGTTGTGGCCATCACTGATTGTGGCTGAAGGATGGTTGTATTTGGAGCCAAATATCCAAGGTTACAAATTGTATTAGAGGGATAGGAAGGTAGGCAGAGGGAGTGGCAGGGCTCTGCTTGTAAAGAATGGCATCAAATCAGTAGAAAGATGTGACATAGGATTGGAAGATATTGAATCCTTGTTGGTTGAGTTAAGAAACTGCAAGGGTAAAGGGACCCTGATGGCAGTTATAGACAGGCCTCCCAACAGTAGCTGGGATGTGGACCACAGATTACAACAGAAGTAGAAAAGGTTTATCAAAAGGGTGATGTTATGACAGTCATACGAGATTTCAACATGCAGGTCGATTGAGAAAATTAAGTGGAATTGGATCTCAAGAGAGTAAGTTTGTTGAATGACTATGAGATGGCTTTTTAGAGTGGTTTGTCATTGAGCCTACCAGGGGATCAGCTACACTGGATTGGGTGTTTTGAAAGGAACCGTAGGTGATTAGGGAGCTTAAGGTAAAAGAACCCTTAGGAATCAGTGATTACAATATGATTGAGTTCAACCTGGAATTTGATGGGGAGAAAGTAAAGTCTGACATAGCATTATTTCAGTGGAGCAAAGAAAATTGCAATGATATGAGAGAGGAGATAGCCAAAGTAATTTGGAAGGAGATGCTGGCAAGAATGACAACAGAGCAGCAACGGAGAGAGTTCCTGGGAAAAATGACAAAGGTGCAGCTTGATTGAATTTTTTGAGGTTGTGACTAGACACATTGATGAAGGTAGAGGTGTAGATGTAGTGTATATGGATTATAACAAGGCATTAGATAAGGTAACCCATGCAAGACTTAATGAGAAAGTAATGAGGCATGGGATCCAAGGGGAAATTGCTTTGCGGATCCAGAACTGGGTTTCCCAAAGAAGGCAAAGAGTAGTTGTAGATGGGTCATATTCTGCATGGATGCTGGTGACCAGTGGTGTGCCTCAGGGATCTGTTCTGGGACCCCTACTCTTCGTGATTTTTATAAATGACCTGGATGAGGAAGTGGAGGGATGGGTTAGTAAATTTGCTGATGACACAAAGGTGGAGGTGTTGCGGATAGTGTGGGGGGCTGTCAGAGGTTACAGCGGGACATCAATAGGATGCAAAACTGGGCTGAGAAGTGGCAGATAGAGTTCAACCCTGATAAGTGTGACGTGATTCATTTTGGTAGGACAAATATGATGGCAGAATATAGTATTAATGGTAAGACACTTGGCAGTGTGGAGGATCAGAGGGATCTTGGGGTCTGAGTCCATAGGAGACTCAAAACTGCTACGCAGTTTGACTCTGTGGTTAAGAAGGCATACGGTGCATTGGACTTCATCAATCGTGGGATTGAGTTTAAGAGCAGAGAGGTAATGTTGCAGCTATATAGGACCCTGGTCAGACCCCACTTGGAGTACTGTGCACAGTTCTGGTTGCCTCACTACAGAAAAGACGTGGAAACCATAGAAAGGATGCAGAGGAGATTTATAAGGCTGTTGCCTGGATTGGGGAGCATGCCTTATGAGAATAGGTTGAGTGAACTCAGCCTTTTCTTCTTGGAGCGATGGAGGATGAGAGGTGACCTGATAGAGGTGTACAAGATAATGAGAGGCATTGATCGTGTGGATAGTCAGAGGCTTTTTCCCATGCCTGAAATGGCTAGCACGAGGGGGCACAGTTTTAAGGTGCTTGGAAGAAGACACAGAAGAGGAGTCAGGAGTAAGTATTTTATGCAGAGAGTGGTGAGTGCATGGAATGGGCTGCCAGCGGAGGTGGTGGAGGTGGAAGTGATAGGGTCTTTTAAAAGATTCCTGGATAGGTACATGGAGATTAGAAAAATAGAGGGCTATGGGTAAGCCTAGGTAGTTCTAAGATAAGGACATGTTCGGCACAGCTTTGTGGGCCAAAGGGCCTGTATTGTGCTGTAGGTGTTCTATGTTTTCTACAGACCAGTTAACCTAACCTCAGTGATTGGGAAGATGTTAAAGTCAATTGTTAAGGATGAGGTTATGTAATACTTGGAGACACTGGACAAGATAGGACAAATTCAGTAATGTTTCCTCAAGGGAAAATATTTCCAACCAAACCCGTTGGAAATCTTTGAGGAGATTACAGATAGGATAGATGAAGGGGATGTAGTGGATGTTGTATATTTGGACTTTCAGAAGGCCATTGACAGGTGCCACACCTGAGGGTGTTTACCAACTTAAGAGCCCATGGGTTTATATGAAAGCATGGTTAGAGCTTTGGCTGACTGGTAGGAGGCAGCGAGTGGGAATAAAAGGATTCTTTTCTGGTTGGCCAGTGACTAGTGGTGTTCCGCAAGGGTTTGTGTTGGGACTGCTTCTATATATGCTGTAAATAAATGATATGGTTAATGGAATATGTTGCTTGCTGGGTGTATCTAAGGCAAATCTTGATAGGTTCTAGATTGGACATGGCATCAAAGGTTACGGGGAGAAAGCTGGGAGTGGCGTTGAAGAGGGGAAAAAGGATCGACCATGATTGAATGGCAGAGCAGAATGGCCTAATTCAGCTCCTATGTCTTATGGTCTTATATGTTTATTGGAACTTTGGAATAGAAGGAAAGGCGGTTGCTTTTCTTTACTAGCTGATGCATAGGATAGAAGAACAAGGTGATAATGCTGCTGGAACTATATTCAGTCCTAGTTAGACTATAGTTCTGGTGTCCAAACTAAAGGAGGAATGAAATTGGACTGAGGAGGGGGATTACGAGGAAGTTGTGAAAACTGGGACATTTTAGCAAAGAGGAACAATTGCATAGGCTGGGATTGTCTTTGGAACAGATATGGCTTAAGGAACACTTTATTGAGATGTGAGAAATCATAAGAGTTAAAAAATAGAGGAAATAGGAATGACCCAATTCCGTTAGCTGAGTGGTCAAAACCGGAGAACTTTGATATGAAGTAATTATTAAAAGATAACAGGGAAAATGGTGATAAAATGCTTTCACTCAGATGATGTTAAGGGCTCTAGAACTCACTACCTGAAAGAATACTGACGGCAAGACATGTCATCGTATTTAAAATATTCTTGATAATTTGCTTGAAGTTTCTGGGTTACAGACCAAATTCTAGACAGTGTATTTATAATGAATGGTTCTCTTTCAATAGCATAGGTGCAGTGGCATGCAAAAGTTTGGGCACCCCTGGTCAAAATTTCTGTTACTGTGACTAGTTAAGTGAGTAGAAGATCAACTGATCTCCAAAAGTCATAAAGTTAAAGATAAAACATTCTTTTCAACATTTTAAGCAAGATTAGTGTATTATTTTTATCTTGTACAATTTTGCAGTGAAAAAAAAGGAAAGGAGCACCATGCAAAAGTTTGGGTACCCCAAGAGATTTGAGCTCTCAGATAACTTTTACTAAGATCTCAGACCTTAATTAACTTGTTAGGGCTATGGCTTGTTCACAGTCATCGTTAGGAAAGGCAAGGTGATGCAATCTTTTTTAAATTATGAGAACACTCAGTCCTCTTTTATTGTCATTTAGAAATGCATACATGCATTAAGAAATGATACAATGTTTCTCCAGAGTGATATCATAGAAAACAGGACAAACCAAAGACTAACACTGACAGAACCACATAATTATAACATATAGTTACAGCAGTGCAAAGCAATACCATAACTTGATGAAGAACAAACCATGGGCACGGTAAAAAAAAAGTCTCAAAGTCCCCGAGTCGATCGACTCCCGAATCCCCGATAGCAGGCGGCAAAAGGGAGAAACTCCCTACCATACACCTCCAGGCACCGTCAACTTGCCGATGCCTTGGAAGCAGCTGACCACAGCCGTCACTGAGTCCGTCCATCGGAAAACTTCGAGCCTCTGGCCAGCCCCTCCAATACAGCCTCCTTAGTGCCATCCTCTGCCGAGCGCATTCGCCCTCACCCCAGCCACTGAAACAAGCAAAGCTGAGGATTCGGGCCCCCTGCTCCGGAGATTCCGGTTATCACACAGTAGCAGCGGCAGTGAAGCGGGCATTTCAGAAGTTTCTCCAGATGTTCCTCCGCACTCTCATGTCTGTCTCCATCAAATCAGAATTGTGCACGGTCCCCTACTTGACAGATAACAGATATTCATCACCGGAGAGGCCACGTGCGCTGCCGTCGCACTGCCATCTTCTCCTCCTCAAAGCTTTACAAATACCTTGACTCCTCAAACCTTATCCCAACAACCAGCAACCATGGGCTCATCTAAGCAGCTGCCTAGCACTTGAAAATTAAAATAAATGATGCCCACAAAGCAGGAGAAGGCTATAGGAAGATAGCAAAGCATTTTCAGGTGGCCGTTTCCTCAGTTCGTAATGTAAGTAAGAAATGGCAGTTAACAGGAATGGTGGAAGTCAAGTTGAGATCTGGAAGACCAAGAAAACTTTCTGAGAGAACTGCTCGTAGGATTGCTAGAAAGGCAAATCAAAAGCCCCATTTGACTGCAAAACACCTTCAGGAAGATTTAGCAGACTCTGGAGTGGTGGTGCACTGTTCGACTGTGCAGTGACACCTGCACAAATATGACCTTCATGGAAGAGTCATCAGAAGAAAACCTTTGCGGTATCCTCACCACAAAATTCAGCGTCAGCAGTTTGCAAAGGAACATCTAAACAAGCCTGATGCATTTTGGAAACAAGTCCTGTGGACTGATGAAGTTAAAATAGAACTTTCTGGCCACAATGAGCAAATGTATGTTTGCAGAAAAAAGGGTGCAGAGTTTCATGAAAAGAACACCTCTCCAACTATTAAGCACTGGGGTGGATCAATCATGCTTTGGGCTTGTGTTGCATCTAGTGGCACGGGGAACATTTCACTGGTAGAGAGAAGAATGAATTCAATTAAATACCAGCAAATTCTGGAAGCAAACATCACACCGTCTGTAAAAAAGCTGAATATGAAAAGAGGACGGTTTCTACAACAGGATAATGATCCTAAACACACCTCAAAATCCACAATGGACTACCTCAAGAGGCACAAGCTGAAGGTTTTGCCATGGCCCTCACAGTCCCCTGACCTAAACATCATCGAGAATCTGTGGTTAGACCTCAAAAGAGCAGTGCATGCAAGACGGCCCAAGAATCTCACAGAACTAGAAGCCTTTTGCAAGGAAGAATGGGTGAAAATCCCCCAAACAAGAATTGAAAGACTCTTAACTGGCTACAGAAAGCGTTTACAAGCTGTGATACTTGCCAAAGGAGGTGTTACTAAGTACTGACCATGCAGTGTGCCCAAACTTTTGTTTCAGGCCCTTTTCCGTTTTTGTTATTTTGAAACTGTAAAAGATGGAAATAAAAAAGCAATCTTGCTTAAAATATTAAAGAAATGTGTCATCTTTAACCTTATGCCTTTTGGAAATCAGGTCATCTTTTACTCGCTTAGCTAATCACAGTAACAGAAATTTTGACCGGGATGCCCTAACTTTTGCATGCCACTGTATATTGGACTGGATATCATCCTTCACTAATTTATTATAAATTCTCTGTCTCTCATTGCTATTTATCCAGTTCATTTCCAAGAATTGAGTCAGGAATGTTTCAATGTTTGTATGGCTACAAACACAGAAAAATATCAGAAGCTTCCCTCAAACAAATAAGCATGATTAGATACAGCAGGAGAGGAAAAATCACCTGGAATTGTCATGATTTGTAGCCATGTAGTGAACAGAAACAGATCAACATAAGAAGGAACAGTGATTTATCAAAGGTAGTAAAGACAGGGTCAAACCATCTGTGAGTAAACTTTTATGTAGCATGCAAAAATGTATACTAATGGTTTGTATTGTTAATGTATTGCATGTGTTGTAGTTGCAGGAAGATGGTGTGACTGAAAGCAGGCAGTAGCTTAGCCAGTAGCACTGGAATGTCTCCGTTATAGATCCTGCATGAGATCTCCAGCTGCTTTACAACTTTCTAATACAGTAGCGTGCCATGAAATACCTGTTAGGAGGTTTCACTGTACAGTCATCCATTCGATTCAGGTGGTAAATACCTTTTAATATCTCCCTTATCAGTTAGATAGCTCTGGCTACACATACTTGTTATTAACCCTTTGGAAGCTGGTGATCCAATATATTTTTTCCTACACCCAGTCCTCATTAACGGCACTACAATAATGTAGAATGGTTTTCGATCAGCATTGATTATTCATACTTCTTTGGTTAAAGTAGCACAGGAGGAAAAGCTCCAAATATTAATAATGTTCACAAACAAAGAGGAAAATGTGCATTCCTGGAAATACACTTTAAATTACCTCATTAGCTGGTGACAGAATTTAATGTCTCAAGTGTGTATCAGTTACTCAGCTTCTGAAACATCTGCTTTTCCCATCAAACTAATGCTTTCTTTATATACAGTAATGTCACTAAGGCTTAGTATCCACTACAAAGGCAAATGACCAGAATAATGCACATGAACAATTTCAACTTCAAATAAAGTAGACCTTGAAACTAAGTTTTATTTTCTTGGGTGACAAAGCTATTTCATTGAGATTTCTGTTCACTAGAAACTTATATTATGCAAAACCTTTTAAAGTTCATCCTTGAAAGTTTCCACCTAATGTTCTGCTTAGTAAAGCTTGAATGTTGATACAGACATTGGTTTACTTACAAATTTTGCACCCACCTTCCATGGATTCCTGACCTACCTAGATCCTGCTTTTCCCCAGCAACAGGTAGAATTAATGTCAGAGAAATGTGTACAATATACATCCTGAAATACTATTTCTTCACAAACGTAAACAAAAACAGGAGTGCCCCAAAGAATGGAAGAGAGTTAAATGCCCCCCCAAAAGCCCCCCCAAGCTCCCCCCTCCCATGCACATGCAGCAGCAAAGCGACGACTCACCAACCCCCCCCCCACCACAAAGACTACTCGTTCACCCGGTAATTCAACATACTGCAGGCTCTCTCTCTTCCTAATAAGGGAAAAAGAGGTGTCCCCGTTTCACAGCGAGAGAGGAGACATAGAAAGCAGCTCACCAATTTATGCTGTTAAAAGTCTGTCGTGTCCCTTTTTCTGAGCTCTGTGCTCTAAGATCTCGGGTCTCTGGGTATACAGCCAGCAGCCAGCTCACTGCTTTCGATCTACCGTGTTGTCACAAGAACACAAGAACACAAGATGTAGGAGCAGGAGTAGGCCATCCAGCCATCAAGCCTGTCCTGCCATTCAATAAGATCATGGCTGGTCTGTCCATAAACTCAGCTCCATCTACCTGCCTTTTCCCCGTAACCCTTAATTCCCTTACTATGTAAAAATCTATCTAACTGTTTCTTAAATATATTTAGTGAAAAAGCCTCAACTGCTTCCCTGGGCAGAGAATTCCACAGATTCACCACTCTCTGGGAAAAACAGTTTCTCCTCATCTCCATCCTAAATCTTCTCCCCTGAATCTTGAGGCAATGTCCCCTAGTTTGAGTCTCACCTACTAATGGAAACAACTTTCCTACTTCTATCTTATCTATTCCTTTCAAAATTTTGTACGTTTCTATAAGATCCCCTCTCATTCTTCTAAACTTCAGAGAGCATAGTCCCAGGTGACTCAATCTCTCCTCATAGTTTAACCCCTTCATCCCTGGAATCAACCTGGTGAACCTCCTCTGCACTGCCTCCAAAGCCAGTATATCCTTCCTCAAGTACGGAGATCAGAACTGCACACAGTACTCCAGGTGCGGCCTCACCGGTACTCTGTAAAGTTGCTGCATGATCTTCCTGCTCTTGAATTCAAACCCTCTAGCAATGAAGGCCAACATTCCGTTTGCCTTCTTAATAACCTGTTGTACCTGCAAGCCAACTTTTTGCAATTCATGCACAAGCACTCCCAAGTCCCTCTGCACAACAGCATGCTGCAAGCTTTCACCATTTAAATAATAATCTGCTCTTCTATTATTCCTTCCAAAGTGCATGATCTCGCATTTACCAATGTTGTATTCCATCTGCCAGACCTTGGCCCACTCACTTAACCTATCTATATCCCTCTGCAGACTCTCCACATCTTCTGTACAATTTTCTTTTCCACTCACTTTAGTGCCATCAGCAAATTTTGCTACGCTACACTCAGTCCCCTCTTCCAAATCATCAACGTAAATGGTAAACAGCTGCGGCCCAGCACCGACCCCTGCGGCACCCCACTCACCACAGACTGCCAAGAGAACTACCAGTCACTGGATGTCTCTTTTTTGTTTTTCACACTGTTATCTGTAAACTCTAGAAAGCTTGTAGTAATCCCAGAAGATCAGTTGTTTACTGAGATACTTCAACCATCTCGTCAGGCACTAACCTTCATTCCACAGTCAAAGACATTTAGATCACATTTCTTCTCCATTCTGCTGCTTGGTCTGAATAACAACTGAACCTTTTGACTATGTGTGCATCCTTTTATGCATGGAGTTGCTGCCACATGGTTGTCTGATTAGATATTTTCATTAACGAGCTGGGGTACAGGTATATCTAATAAAGTGACCACTGATTGTATGTCGTGAAATTTGTTGCATTATGGGAGCAGTACAGTGTGATTGTATAGAAATTACTTTAAGTTACAATAAGAAAATTATAAAAAGATAAATAAATGGTGCAAAAAAGACAACAAGATATTGAGGTAGTGCTATAAGTTCATGAACAGGTCAGAACATTGATGATGGAGGAAAAGCAGCCGGTCCTAAAATATTAAGTGTGGGCCTTATGGTTCTTGTATCTCCTCCCTGATGGGACGGATCTCCTCCCAAGAGGTCATGTCTCAGATAGTGACGTTCCCCAGCAATGGATGCACCTTCATGAAGCACTGCCTTTTGAAGATATCCTTGATGTTGGGGAGGCTAGTAGCCTCAATGGAGTTGGCTGAGTTCTACAACCCTGCATTGGAGCCTCCATAGTAGACCCTCATACAACCAGTCAGAATGCTCTCCACGGTACAATTGTAAAAATTTGCTGGAGTACTCCATTTGGTTACATACCAAACTCTGCAAACTCCTAATGAAGTATGGCTGCTGGTGGGCCTCTTCGAGCTGGCATCAACATGTTGGGCCCGGGATAGATCCTCCGAGACGTTGGCGTCCAGGAACCTGTTCTACTGCTGACCCCTTGGTAAGAATTGATGTGTATTCAACCAACTTCCTGACATTGCCAACAGGAATCATAATAGGCATTAAATATACCTCTTCATTTTCAGTGGGGTTACATATTCTTGTAGGTCACAATACCAGTATTATGCCACCTTAGTATCCACAAATCAGAGAAGTTTTCTTTAATATGAAACCCAAGCTCAGGTACTGAGTTTCCATGATACTTTCATATATTATTATACACTGGCATAGTGAGCTTCACCAGCTTTACAGCTCAAAGTAATTTATTCCAGATGTTGTCATGGTCTATTTATTTGAAGAAAGAGCCTTCAATAGGTTTTTATATCATTTAAGAAAAACGGAAAGTCTTTGAATCTTTGACTTGTTCAGTAATCAGTCAATGGCTCAATTTAACATCTCATCAAAAAGTTAGTGCTGCTGATAATACAAAATTGCTTGAGTATTGCACTGAAGTGTTAGTCTGAATCACTCACCCAAGTACTTCTCAGGCTGTAATAACCACAACCTCATTTGCCTTCATGTAGAATGTTGAAAAGTTTTTTCCAAGTCCAGAAACTTAATTGAAAACTGTTTGCCCTATAAATTTTTGCATAGTTCTTCACTGTGGTACTGTGATTTGGTATGGTGTGTCCTTCAGATATAACTAAGCCAATTGTCATCCAAGTAAAGTTTTAGATTTAGTTTAACTTTCCCTTTCAAGTTTCAGACCAACTCTGCTCTGCCATTCAAAGAATGGATTGTTGATTTCAGAAAGGGAAAGTGAGGGAAAACACACCAATCCTCATCAAAGGCTCAGCATAGGAAAGGGAGAGCAGTTTCAAGTTCCTGGGTGTCAATGCCTCTGAAGATCTATCCTGGGCCTGACATATTGATGCAATTATGGAGAAGGTACGTCATCAGCTATATTTCATTAGGAGTTTGAGGAGATTTGGCACACTACCAAGGACTCTAGCAAATTTCTACAGATGCATCTGGAGAGTATTCTAACTGGTTGCATCACCATCTGGTATGGAGGGGCCGCTGCACAGGATCAGACAAAGCTGCAGAAAGTTGTAAACTCAGCCAGCTCCATCATGAGAGCTAGTCTCCCCTCCATTGAAGACATCTTCGAAAGGTGATGACTTAAAAAGGTGCCATGCATCATCAGGGATCCCCATCACTCAGGACATGGTCTCTTCTCATTACTACCATCAAAGAGGAGGCACAGGAGCCTGGAGACACACACTCAATGTTTTAGGAACAGCTTCTTACCCACTGCCATCAGATTGCTAAACAGACAGTGAAGCAACCCATGTAACTTATAGTATTATTAAGTTTTGCACTGTACTGCCTCTGCAAAATAACAAATTTCATGACATATGCCAATGATATTAAACCTGATTCTGATTCTGGAAATGATTGCAGATCAACTTTCCCCAGGTCCTTTTTCCTCAAGCTATAACAACAAATTTTGATTATCTTACTGAATAAAAATCTATCCTTCTCATCTTTGAACAAATTCAAGGACACAACCTTCGACTTCCATGACGTTTTGGGGCAAGGATTTCCAAAGACTTACGCCATTTTGAGCGAAGAAATTCCCCCTCTTCTTATTCTTGAGTGCCTCCTTTCTGAAACCATACTGTCTGACCCACAACTTACTCCAGAGTGCAAACAACTCCCAGTACTTACTCTGTCAATCCCCTCAATAATCTTACATGACCAATGAAACCATCTTCCATCTTCCTCAACTCCACTGAGAACACAACCAACTCACTCAACCTTTCCACATAAGACTGCCCCTCCATATGTAGAGGCATAATATACCATACCTGATCTTCCTCCAATAGTTTTTTTTAAATTTATTATTTGCAGGATGTGGGTGTCGCCAGCTAAGCCAGCATTTATTGTCCATCCCTAGTAGTGATGTATTTGTCCTTTAATGTAGGCCTAAACTAGATATAGTACAGTTGCCACGCCAATATGATAGCTTTCTGGGTTTGTATATGTTGATCCGCAAATTCCTTTGTGCTGTAACTTTCTGTACTTTATCCATATAAATATCTTTTTATTATACTTCATTCTAAAGTGAGCAAACCACATTTTCACAAGAGCTGATGGGTCAACTTTTTTACCAGTCACTCAGCCAATCATAAGACCATAAAAAAAAGGAGCAGAATTAAGCCAATATCTCTTGGTAAAATATTTGACTCCCCAAGTATGTATTTGTTTTCCTCCTCTCTACGTTTTTATATCATCTGAAAATTGGTCTACAGTATTCTTGCTTCTTAAACCGCTTCAGTTGCCGTACTGAATCCCGTGAAACCCCATTAGTCACAAATTACCAACCAGAAACTTATGCCATTATCCCTCTTCAACACAGGTGATGCCGACAGGCTCAATAAACTGATTAGAAAGGCTGGCTGTCTTATAGAAGTCCAACTGGACACACTGGAGGCTGTGGTAGAACAAGGGACCCTATAGAAACTCCTGACAATTCTGGACAGTGTTTCTCACCCTCTGCATGCCACCTTGACTGAACAAAGGAATACTGTTAGTAACAAAATAAGATAACTACGCTGCTCCAAAGAGCGCTACATTCTTACCCTTGGCCGTTAGGTTCTATAATGAGTCAACCTACAGCAGGGAAAGTAATGTCCCCCTCCTGTTAGACTGTTTGTGGTAACTTAATTTTTATTTTATCTTCTCTTCTAATATTTGTATATTAGTGTATCTGTGCAGTTGTAATGCTTGGGTGATACTATAATTTCCTTTGGAATCAATAAAGCCTCTAACTCTGTCTCTATCTCTATCTATTCATTGTTCACTCCTGTTAGTTACTTTTCTATCATGCAAGGATGTTATCTCCAAAACCATGAGTTCTTAAATTGCAAAGTAAAGTTTTATGTGATGCTTTGTGATTGCCCTTTTGAAATCCAAATGCATTGTATCTACTAGCTGTGCTCTATCCACTTTGAACAATGATTCATCAAAAAAAAATCTACTACTGACTTGATCAGGCACATTGTTCTTTTCATGGAGCCATGAAAGTAGGATGACTTGGCACATGAATGTGTAGCTGAGTAACTACTGCAGGGGGCAGGGGTCCAGATGTATGGATGATTGGGACCTCCTCTGATGTGACCTGTACAGAAGGGATTGGTTGCACCTGAACCCAAGGGGTCTAATATCCTTGAAGGTAGATTGGCTAGAGATGTTGGGGTGAGTTTAATCTAATTTGGCAGTGGGGTGAGAACAGGAGTGATGAAGCTGAGACAGTTGGTGTAGTGAGACTCCGAGCAAGGGGGGGCTGATGGTGGGGCAGGGTTGCAGGCAGCAGGATGGGTTGCTGCAAGCAGGGCAGACAAAATCAAAAAAGGGGAATACAGGACAAAAGGTGTTATATTTGAATGTGCACAGAATATGGTATAAGGTTGACAAACTTGTTGCACAGTTACAGATTGGCAAGTATGATGTTATAGGCATCACTGAATCATGGCTGAAAAAAGATTATAGCTGGGAGCTTAATGTACACACTGTATTGAAAGGATAGGCAGGAAGGCAAAATGAGTGGCATGGCTCTGTTGGTAAAAAATGAAATTAAATCATAAGGAAGAGTTGACACAGGGCTGGAAGGGGTAAAACTAAAAAACTAAGGAACTGCAAGAGTGAAAAGATCCTAATGGGAGTTAAATACTGACAGACCCCCAAACAGTAGTAAGGATGTGCTCTACAAATCAATGTACAATGGAAGATAGAAAATGCATGCTAACAGGGCAATGTTACAATGATAATGGAGGATTTCAATATGCAGATAGATTGGGAAAATCAGGTCGGTGTGTGTTTCCAGGAGGGGGGGTTTCTAGCATGCCGACGAGATGGCTTTTTAGAGAAGCTCATGGTTGCACCCACTAGAGGATCAGCTATTCTGGATTGGATGTTGTGCGATGAACTGGAATTGATTAGAGAGATTAAGGTAAAAGAACTCTTAAGGGAAAGTGATAACAATATGATTGAATTCACCCTGAAATTTCTGAAGGAGAAGCTAAAGTCAGATGTATCAGTATCACAGTGAAGTAAAGGAAATTCCAGAGGCATGAGAGAGGAGTTGGCAGGAATTGATTGGAAAAGAACCCTGGCAGGGATGATGGCAGAGCAGCAATGGCTGGAATTTCTGGAAGCAATTTGGAAGGCACAGGGTATATACATCCCAAAGAGGAAGAAGTATTCTAAAAGCAAGGTAACACAACTGTGGCTAACAAGGGAAGTCAAAGCCAACATAAATGCCAAAGAGAGGGCATAGAATAGAGAAAAAAATGAATGGGCAGTTGGATGATTGAGAAGCTTTTAAATACCTTCAGAAAGCAACAAAAATGTCATTAGAAAGGTAAGGGTAGAATATGAAAGTATGCCAGCCAATAATATTAGAGGATACCAAAAGTTCCTTCAGGTACATAGAGTGTAAGAGAGAGGTAGAGTGGATTAACCAATTTCCCCCGGGATCAATAAATTATGACTATGACTATGACTATCAGAATGCTGTAAAATGATGCTGGAGAGGTAGTAATGGGGGACAACGAAATGGCGAATGAACTGAATAAGTATTTTGCATCAGTCTTCACTGTGGAATACACCAGCAGTATGGTGGAAGTTTCAGTGGTTATGGGTCATGAAATGTGTGAAGTTACCATAACTAGAGAGAAGGTTCTTGGGAAACTGAAAGATTTTAAGGTAGGTAAGACACCTGGACAAGATGATGTACACCCCAGGGTTCTGAAAGAAGTGGCTGAAGAAATTGTGGAGGAATTAATAATGATTTTTCAAGGATCACTAGATTCTTGCATGGTTCTGGAATACTGGAAAATTGTCACTCCATTCTTCAAGAAGAAGAGAGGCACAGGAAGAAAATTGTTATCCAGTTAGTCAGACCTTAGTGGTTAAGAAGATGTTTGAGTCAATTGTTAAGGATGTGGTTTCAGGGTACTTGGAGGTACATGATATAAATAGTCTGTAGTCAGCATGGTTTCCTCATGGGAAAATCTTGCTTGACAAATCTGTCAGAATTCTTTGAAGAAATAAGAAGTATGATAGACAAAAGAGAATTGCTTGCTGTTACATATTTGGATTTTCAGAATGCCTTTGACAAGGTGCGACACATGAGGCTGCTTAACAATCTATGAGGCCATAGTATTACAGGAAAGATTCTAACATGAATAAGGCAGTGGCTGATTGGAAAGAGGCAAAAAGTTGGAATAAAGGAAGCCTTTTCTTGTTGGCTGCCGATGACTAGTGGTGTTCCACAGAGGTCAGTTTTGGAACCGATTCTTTTTACACTATATGTAAATGATTTGGATGATGGAATTGATGGCTTTATTGCAAAATTTGCAGACAATATGAAGATAGGTGGAGAGGCAGGGGAATTTAAGGAAATAGGGAAGCTAGAGAAGGACAAGCAGATTAGGAGAGTGGGTAAAGAAGTGGCAGATGGAATATAGTGTCAGGATATGTATGGTCATGCACTTTGGTAAAAGAAATGAAATGGTTGACCATTTTCTAAATGGAGAGAAAGTACAAAAATCTGAGGTGCAATGGGATTTGCGAGTCCTTGTGTAAGATTCCCTAAGGATTAAGTTGCAGGTTGAGTCTGTGGGGAGGAAGGCAAATGCGGTGTTAGCATTCATTTCAAGAGGATTAGAATAAAAAAGCAAGGGTACAATGTTGACACTTTATAAAGCACTGGTGAAGCCTCACTTAGAGTATAGTGAGCGGTTTTGGGCCCCTTAGCTTAAAAAGGATGTGCTGAAACTGGAGAGGATTCAAAGAAGGTTCACGAGAATAACACCAGGTTTAAATAGCTTGTCATGTGAAGAGTGTTTGATGGCTCTGGGTCTGTATTCATGGGAATTTAGGATAATAAGGGATGACCTAATTGAAACCTATCAAATGGTGAAAGGCCTTAGTAGGGTGTATGTGGAAAGGATGTTTCCTATGGTGGGAGTGTCTAAGACCAGAGGACACATCCTCAGAATAGAGAGATGTCTTTTAGAATGGAGATGAGAAGGAATTTCTTTAACCAGAGATGGTAAATCTGTGGTATTCGTTGCCACAGGCAGTTGTGAAGAAGTATTTATGCATATCTAAGGCAAAGGTTAATAGATTCTTGACTGGTCAGGGCATGAAGGAATACGGGGGGGGGAGGGTGGGGGGGAGGGAGGACATTTGGACTCAGAGGGAAAACGGATCAGCCATGATGAAATGGCCGAGCAGACTCACTAAATCAAATGGCCTAATTTTACTCTTACATCTTATGGTCTTATGATGATTCCGCTTGATTACATTATGACTTTCCAAAAGTTCTTCTATAAGCTTCTTAATAATGAATTCTAACACGTTTCCAATAATGTACTTTAGACGGATCTGCCTGTCTAGCTTCCTTGGCTAAGGATTGTTGATTCATCACGCTCTTAAAAGCCCTGCTCAACTTATTTGATGTCACTGTTTTTTGCCTCCCACCCATTTCTTGGTAACCAGATGATCATAATCAAGGCATTCCAGTTCTAATGAAGGGTCTTGACCTGAAACATTGACTGTTTACTCCCATCCACAGATGCTGCCTGACTTGGTGAGCTCTTCCAGCACATTATGTGTATTACTCTGGATTTCCAGCATCTGCAGTACTTCTTGTGTCTATTCATTAGCCTTGTAACCATCAGTTTTAGGATATTAAGGTGATTACCATTCAGCACAGAGACTTATTAGCCCTATTAATTTGCCTAATATAAATTATTTTGTGATGTTGTTGTCATTTAATTCTGAACTGCATTTTTTAATATTAATAGGACAAAAGTTTAGGGGTAACATGAGGGGGAACTTCTTTACTCAGAGAGTGGTTGCTGTGTGGAACGAGCTTCCAGCAGAAGTGGTTGAAGTAGGTTCGATGTTGTCGTTTAAAGTTAAATTGGATCGATATATGGACAGGAAGGGAATAGAGGGTTATGGGCTGAGTGCAGGTCAGTGGGACTAGGTGAGAGTAAGAATTCGTCATGGACTAGAAGGGCCGAGATGGCCTGTTTCCGTGCTGTAATTGTTATATGATTATATGGTTAATAGAATATTTGTAGTATCTTTTAAGGAAATGAACGATGCAAAATATTCATTTAAACACTCTGCCACTTCCTTGTTCTCCATACCTAGTTTCTACTATTGGAGTATGTTTATCCTATATAACCTTGAGATGCATCTTCTTGTAACTTGGTTTTGTGACTGCCTGTTCGAAAGTGAATCTCAAGGTTGCAAATGTTATACATACTTTGATAATAAATGTACTTTGATCTTCACCTTCCTGGCCATGTTCTGTCAGGGCCCAATATTCTCTTTCATCGCTCTTCCTTTTCATGTAAAAGAGCTCTTATTAGTAGTGTTTTTTATATTTCTCGATGGTTTTACCTTGTAGTTTATATACTAATTCTAGATCATTTTTGTTAGTCATTCTTTTCTGAATTAATGGAAATTTGTGCCTACCACTAACTTTAGAACCCGATGGATTTTCTCCTTCAACTAGTTTTCTCCTTAATTTGCCTGGTTAGCTATGATCAAAGAGGTACATTCTAGCTGGTAGACACAAAATATCCACTTAAATATCTTCTACAATTTATCTATTTTCGTACCCAACTTATTTACACAATATACTTCAGTCATTTCTTTCCTTACTTCTTTCTAATTCCCCTTACTTAAGAATCAGAATCAAATTTATTATCACTGCCTTATAAAATTAAATTTGTTTTGTAACAGCAGTATGGTGCAAACACATAAAACTACTATAAGTTCCAAATTGAGAGTTTCCTAATCAGTCAGGGCATCAAAGGATATGGCGAGAAGGCAGATGTATAGGGTTGAGTGGGATCTGATGGAATGGCGGTGCAGACTCAATGGGCTGAATGGCCTAATTCTGCCCCTATGCCTTGTGGTCTAAATTAAATAGTGCAAAACAGAAGTAATGAGGCAGTGTTTATGGATTCATGGATTGTTCAGAAATCTGATTGGCAGAAGGGAAGGAATTGCTGTTGAATTATTGAGTGTGGTCCTTCTGGCTCCTGCTCTTCTCTGATGGCAATAATGAGAAGAGGAATGTCCTGGATGATGAGGGTCCTTTGTGATGGATGTAGCCTTCTTGAGGCACTGCCTTTTGAAGGTGCCCTCAATGGTGGGGCGTGTTGTGCCCATGATGGACCTGACAGATGGACTATGAAGTTCTTTCGATCATGTGCATCGGAGCCTCCATGCCAGATGGTGATGCAACCAGTCACAATATTTTCCACTGTATACCCAGACTGTAGAAACTTGCTAGAGTCTTTGATGACGTACCAAATCTTCTCAAACTCCGAATGAAGTAGAGCCCCTAGCATGCCTTTGTGATTCCATCAATGAACTGGGCCCGGGACAGACAGATTATCTATGGTATTGACATCTAGGAACTACCCATGTTATTTGGTCAGAAACAAAAATAATGAAAGATATGTACCTAACCAAGAATAATCTCAACCTGCACATTAAAGAAGATCAGATAAATAATATAAACTTTAGAATCACAGGTTTTGTATAAATAGTTATCTTAAATTAAAACTTGGGGTCAAGATACATTGCTTAGTATTTGGGATGAGATCACCAGTAAACACCAATAATTCAGTTTGCCAGTAATGCAGAGATGATCAACATATATTGATGACAGGGGCATGATGCTTCCTCAAAAGCATAAAACTATGAAAAGCACAGACTACTTTTAATTTTGATAATGTCTTAGGATAAATTTAAACTTTGGCAAAGAGCTCATATAACTTAAGTAGGTCTGTTGAAGTAGCTTAAGTTTTATTTCAATATGAAGACAAGAGAACATTATGTCATCAAAACCAAGAGAGGAAACATGATAGGAAATGAGCTTTTATGGTGCAATGGGTTTTAAGAACCTAATTTTTAATGAGATTCTATTTGATAACACTGTTACAAAATAAAGTTAAATCTTCCTTTCACACTCATTAAAAACTACTTGTGGTCCTGATTTTTAGAAAAGCATCCTGTGTGTTTTTGAACACATGTTTGCCATTTCTCTCACTCTGAGTATTTTGTGGGAAAAACCAATGCGGCTTCAAAAGTCATTAATGAAAAACAAGAACAAATGGGTTAAATATTTAGCTTCTTGTCAGAATTAGACACGTGCCAATGAAAGCAAATTACACCTTGAAATATTGTAAGGGGGTGACTCATATAACTTTAAATAATATTTACATAATGTAAAATGTAAAGTGAAAAATATATACTGCGTGGTAACACCGTATGCATCAACTAACCACTAGGAATATCAATGTGAACTCTATGTCTGAGGCACCCATCTGAGCACTGAGCTGCTCCTTTCAAAATATCTTGTGGCCCAGGAAGAGCAAGAATGTATGTCTCAGGGAGTTGGAACACCCAGAGGAAACCCATACAGTCACAGGAGAACGTACAAACTCCTTGCAGGCAGCAGAGGAGAATTGAACCCAGGTCACCCTCAGAGTAAAGCATTGTGCTAACCACTATGCTACGCTACCATGCAGGCAAACTGCAGGAAAAATGAGGGAATTATTCACAAAGTTAATTGCTACAATTCTAAACCAGCTCACACTCCTAAACAGGAAGCACTGCACTTGAACAGTTGAACAACCTCAGCCAACAAATAAGGTTTAAAGGTGATAACCAAAGTGATTCATACATGATGAAATTCAACAGGTTGGCAGTCATAAGAATGAAGGGAAGGGATATAATGAAACAAAAGCAAATAGACTGCAAGCTTACAAGAAAGCAAGCCTTTCTTTCTCTTAAAATCAGTGAAAGCTTAAAAGTAAAGGGAACGTGGGATCTTTTAAAGACAGTTACAGGTGAAACTAGGGATAGACATATTTGTTATAAACATAAGAAATACTGCAGATGTTGAAAATCATAAACAACCCACACAAAATGCTGGCAGAACTCAGCAGATCTGGCAGTATCTATGGAAATGATTAAACAGTTGACATTTCAGGCCGAGACCCTTCTTCAGGTCTGGAAATGACAGCGGAACACACCAGAATAAAAAGATGGGGAGAGGGGAAGGAGGATAGTTAGGAGGTCGATTTCACGTGGAAATTTGAGAAGGATAAGCTAGTCAGATATATCATGTTATAGTGGAGAAAAGGGAATTACAGAGGTATGAGAGAGGAAAATGTCTAGTGTTGATTAGAAAAGAACACTGACAGGGCTGACAGCAAAGCAGCAATGGTTGGAATTTCTGGAAGCAGTTCAGAAGGCAGAAGAAATATACATCCCAGAAAGGAAGAAGTATTTAAAGGCAAGAAGACACAACCATGGTTGACAAGGGAAGTCAAAGCAACATAAAAACTAAAGAGAGGGCATATAATAGAGCAAAAATTAGTAGGAAGTTAGAGAATTAGGAAGCTTTTAAAAATCATCAGAAGGCAATTTAAAAGTCTTTAAGAAGGTAAAGAAGGAATATGAAAATAAGCTAGCCATTTATATTAAAAAGGATACTAAAAGTTTCTTCCAATACATAAAGTGTAAAAGAGAGGTGAGGGTAGATATCAGACTGCTGGAAGATGATGCTGAAGAGGTAGTAATGGGGGACAAGGAAATGGTGGACTGACTAAATAAGTATTTTGCATCAGTTTTCACTGCAGAAGACAGTAGCAGTAGGGTGGAAGTTCCAGATGTCAGGGGTCATGAACTGTGTGAAGTTTTTGGAAAACTGAAAGGTCTTAAGGTAGGTAAGTCACCTGGACCAGATGGTCTACACCCAGAATTCTGAAAGAAATGGCTGAAGAGATTGTGGAGAAATTAGTAGTGATCTTTCAAGGATCACTAGATTCTGGAATGGTCCCAGAAAACTGGAAAGTTGTCACTTCACTCTTTAAGAAGGGAGAGAGACAGAAGGAAGGAAATTATAGGCCAGTTAGTCTGACCTCAGTGGTTGGGAAGATGTTAGAATCGATTGTTAAGGATGTGATTTTGGGGCACTTTGAGACACATGGTAAATAGGCTGTAGTCAACATGCTTTCCTCAATTATAAAATTTTTGGCTATCTGGGATCCATTTCTTGCCTACCTAGATGAGGCCGGGAGTAGATGAACAATTTCCCCCCAGCTAATCTCTCACGGCCCTCATTCGAGACTTAGTGTTTAGCACTTTTGAGCACTTTGTACAACAGGCATCCCTCCTATGTTGTCACAAGGAAATCTGTAGATGCTGGAATTTCAAGCAACACACATAAAAGTTGCTGGTGAACGCAGCAGGCCAGGCAGCATTTCTAGGAATAGGTACAGTCGACGTTTCAGGCCAAGACCCTTCGTCAGGACCTTCGTCAGAGACCTTTCGTCCTGACAAAGGGTCTCGGCCCGAAACGTCGACCGTACCTCTTCCTAGAGATGCTGCCTGGCCTGCTGCGTTCACCAGCAACTTTTATGTGTGTTGCCTCTAACGTTACGTCACTTTTTTTTCTTTTTTTTTGCTTATTTTATTTTTACACGTCTGAGCTTATATGTTTTGCTGATTTTATTGCTTTTTGAAAATTTTGAAAATAAAGTATTTTAAAAATAACTTCCCATTGCTGATAAACAAATAACTGAATTAATAAACACTGCAAATATAAAAAAATGTTTCCTCAGGGGAAAACCTTGCCTGACAAATGTGTTGGAATTCTTTGAAGAAATAATAAGAAGAATAGAGAAAGGAGAATCAGTTGATGTTGTGTACTTGGATTTTCAGAAGGCCTTTGACAAAGTGCAACACAAGAGACTGCTAAACAAGCTACAAACCCATACAGGAAAAATTCCAGCGCGGATAAAGCAGTGACTGATTGGCAGGAGGCAAAGGATAGGAACAAAGGAAGTATTTTCTGATTGGCTGCTGGGGACTAGTGGTGTCCCACAGGGGTCTGTGTGGGGATTGATAATATTTATGTTATATGTCAATGATTCGGATGATGGAACTGATAGCTTTGTTGCCAAGTTTGCAGACGAAGCAACAATAGGTGAAGAGGCACGTAGTTTAGATGAAGTAGAGAGGCTACAGAAGAATTTAGACAGATTAGGAGAATGGGCAAAGATGTGGCAGATGGAATAAAGTATGGGGAAGTGTATGGTCTTGCACTTTGGTAGAAGAAATGAAAGGGTTGACTATCTTATAAATGGAGGAAAAATACAAAAAACTGAGGAGCAAAGGGACTTGAGAGTTTGTGTGCATGATTCTCTGAAGGTTAGTGTGCAGGTTGAGTCTGTGGTAAGGAAGGCAAATGCGATGTTAGCATTCATTTCAAGAAGACTAGAATATAAAAGCAAGGTTGTGATGTTGAGACTTTATAAAGCACTGGTGAGGCCGCACTAGAGTTCAGAAGAATGAGGGGTGTCCTTATCGAAACCTATCGAAAGGTGAAAGGCCTTGATAGAGTGGATGTGGAGAGTCGTCTAAGACCGGAGGACACAGACTCCGAAGAGAGGGGCATCCTTTTAGAAGGATGAGGGAATTTATTTAGCCAGAGAGTGGTGAATCTGTGGAATTGGTTGCCACAGGCAGCTATGGAGGCCAAATCATTATGTTTATTTAAGGCACAGGTTGATAGGGCATAAAGAGATACAGGGGAAGGCAAGAGATTAAGGCTGAGAGGGAAAATGGATCACCCATGATGAAAAGGTGATGCAGAATGGCCTAATTCTGCTCCTATATCTTATTGTCTCACGGTCTAAGGCGAAGCCATGTGGGTGGGAAAGGTAATGGACTTAAGAGGAAAGAATCTAATAGGAGAAGAAGAATGGACCGTCAGAGAAAGGGATGGAGGAATGGACCCAGGAGCAGCTGAGAAGAGGTAAGATGTCAGAATGGGGAATAGAAGAACAGGAGAAGGGTAGGGAAGCTTATTTTTTTTACCAGAAAGAGATATCAATATTCATGCCATCAGGTTGGAGGCTAGCCAGTCAGAATATAAGCTGTTGCTCCTCCACACTGACAGTGACCTTTTCGTGGCACAAGAGGAAGCCATGGACTGATATTTCAGGACAGGAAAGGGAATTAAAACTTTTAGATGCTGGGAAGTTCTGCTTTTGGCGGATAGAGTGGAGGTGCTTGACGAAGCAGTCCCACAATTTATGACGGGTCTCACCAATGTAGAAGATGCTGCATCAGGAATACTGGACACCAGCAGATTCGCAGGTGAAGTGTTGCCTCACTTATTTGTTATGTGTGTTTTCACGATGGAGGAAGATGGACAAACAAAGTTAAAAACAACTCGCAGTACATCGACTGAATATGTTTAAAAGATAACTAATGAAGATAACATTGAGAGTTAAGCCAGAAAACAGTCCAGTTGGATTCCATCCCAGAAGATTAAAAACCTAAGTCTGCAAGTACAAGATCCATAAGTTTCCAATGATCTCTTGTGGCTTTTAATCAGAAAATTATAAATGTCTTCATCATTTAAGAATGAAGGAAGAATCAAGTAATTCCAGCACATGTTGTACAGTCATCTCCATTTTTGTTCATTTCAGTATTATGTTTAATTTCTTGCACAGAACCGTTTCAAAAAAAAGCAGGAAGTCTTTATAAACTTTGTGGTAGCAATCTCCTCAAAAATTACAAAGGTTATTTGTGTAGAAGTCACTCGAGTCTCTTGTCAGAAAGATGGACTGTGCACTTAAAATACAAGCTGTCAAATCAAATTTCTATGCATCAATCAGCATGAGGAACAGATCATGTCTGACTGAAACAGCCCCATGTAATTAGATTTTAATACTCAAGTCAATGCAAAATGCATAATAAATGTTTTCTTGCCAAGATGGCTACACCACAGCATCAATATATATAAGAGAGATCAAATATTAGGATGTTTAAAATGGATTCAGATATCATATAGTATAACTGGAGATTATACCAATAGAAGATTTTATCAGTAGACCCATTGTATTTTTTCCTTTCTTTCTGAGTTTTTCTTATATTACTTAAGTATATATAATAAACAGATTTTTTTCCTGGTTTCAACAAAAGTTGTAAAGTTAAAAAGAAGATATAAATGAAAGACTAATAAAAACAGTAAAGATAAAATTAACTTCCAGCTTCTAATCAACGTAGAAAAATACGTATTTCTCTTTGAAACACACACAAAATTTTGGAGGAACTCAGCAGACCAGGCAGCATCTATGGAAAAAAAGTACAGTTGATGTTTCGGACCGAGACGTTGACTGTACCTTTTTCCATTGATGCTACCTGGCATGTTGTGTTACTCGAGTACTTTGTGTGTGTTGCTTGGATTTCCAGCATCTTCATATTTTCTCTTGTTCGTATTTCTCTTCTATGAGTAACATTCTATTGGAAGGTTTTTGTAGTGTTTGTACTCAAATGTTGTGTCAGCACCCTCTCTCTCGCTCTCTCTCTCTCTCTCTCACTGATGAAATGGACATATTAAAATGGCACAAAGTCAGGATACTGCAGAATTTCTGGAGATGATGGTACATACTACCAACAGGCCTTAAAGATGAGATGGGGGAGAAAAGAAGAAACTGGAAGATAACAATATGATACCAGGCAGGCTGTATCTTTGAATTGTACTCCCATATTACCTCCAGGAAAGAATGTATTCTGCTGCAAGGATAGACAACACTCCACATAGAGGGTGCAATGAAAGACAAAGAAATAGGAGAAGTGTGGAAAATTATGATAGCATCTATTCTCTTTGGTTCTATTTCGCACTGGAGGGTTAATTAAATCTCATGTTGACACATGAAAGTGTGATACAGCAGCCACTATAGGGTACAGTTCATTGAACAAAAGTCAGACCACCCCCACCATTCATAACAAAAGGCCAGTGTAGAGACCAGCTGAGACAAGATCAAAGGTGCTAGTTACCATCATTCCCAGTCAATGCAAAATCAACATAAATACCACTTTAAAAAGAAGCTCTTTCCTTTATTCTTGAGCAAACTGTGAAGCAATTTAAAAGGCATGTCAGTCAGAAGCTAAAATCGGAGAACCATACTGAGGCTATGACTGAGTTCCCAGCAACTGAATGCTACATCCAAGGGCGAGGAGAACCTATTGAATGTGGCTGAACTTACTTCATATTGATGACGGTTTTGAAAACTCTGCATAGTTTAACCCTTCTCTGTATATCTCTCTAATGTTCTTCAACCTTACAAACCTGCAGGGTATCAGGACCTTTCTAATTCTGATCATTCCCACACTTAATTGATTCACCTTTAGTTTTCAACTGTCAAGACCCAAATTATGACCCAAACTCTCCGATTGTCTGTTGTCTTTCCCTCATTCAAGAAGCTCCTTAAAATCTACAGCTCTAACAAGATCTTGGTCAGCTGCCCCATATTGTCTCATGTGCCTTAACAATAATTTTTGGTTAATAAAAATCCTGTGAAGTACCTTGAGGTGTTTTGCTACTTTAAGTTATGGATGTTTTCCTATTCCTTTCCTGGGGGAAAATTTATTGAAATTCAAACACCTAATTTTCATTAATTTTATTGCTGTAGTACATAAATTGGCATAAACATTTAACAAAATGAACAGGCAACACAAAAGACTTTAGTTGCTGGAGTCCAGAGCAACACCCAAAGAGTGCTGGAGGAACTCAACGGATCAGACAGCTTCTACAGAGGGAAATGAAGGGTCTCAACCCGAAACATCTGCAGTCCATTTCCCTCTATTGATGCTGCCTGCATCCATTAGGCACCCCCAGCTTTTTATGTGTTACTGACAAATAGACCGTTGATCATTAAATGTCTTGCAAATTAATCGAACACTATATACATTTTGCTTCTAATTCAATTCATTTAAAGTGTTTGTGGCAACAACCTTTGCTCACATACAATAATTTACCATTTAAAATTTGCTTGTAATCATAACAATGTTTGCATTTAAATAAACATTTACATGTGTGAAGTTCGAGGGAGGTGGAGTGTTTAAATTCAGATTTGCTTTAATATATGGAGAGAAATTGTTCCCATTAGGAAATGGATCAAAAATCAAAAGGCACTGATTTTTAATTATTGTGAAACACACAGAAGGTTAGGCAGTATAAAAAAATTGTACTTTCATAAATTTTGGCAACACGCACAAAATGCTGGAGGAACTCAGCAGGCCAAGCAGCATCTAGAGAAAAAAATACAGTCAACATTTCAGCCCGAGCCCCATTGGCAGGATTGGAGGATATTTTACATATTTTCGTAAATTCTACTTTCATGAATTTTAACGGTTTTGCTTTCCATAGGTGTTTGTGACCTGCTGAGAATTCCCAGAATTTTGTTTTTATTTCCTCTATAATGTAAAAGTTATTGACTCAAAGGAAACATTCTGAAGCAGTAAACAACAGGAATTCTGCAGATGCTGGAAATTCAAGCAACACACATCAAAGTTGCTGGTGAATGCAGCAGGCCAGGCAGCATCTCCAGGAAGAGGTACAGTCGACGTTTTGGGCCAGGACCCTTCGTCAGGGCCTTCGTCCTGACAAAGGGTCTCAGTCCGAAACGTCGACTGTGCTGCTTCCTAGAGATGCTGCCTGACCTGCTGCGTTCACCAACAACTTTGATGTGTGATTTTGAAGCAGTAAGTACTTGTGATATACAGTAGATACAATGCCTTGAAGTGAAAAATTCAATTGTGGCTTCAGAAAGAGAATTAGTTGAATATTTAAAGGTAAAAACATTACAGGATGATGGGGAAAGAGCAAAGAATGTTGCTGACTGCATTGCTTTACACAGAACAGACTGCACAGCTCAAAACAAAGGTCCCAAAGGTCATTGAGCCCAGAGAATCGATCAGTGAAGTGACCTCTTCTGTATCAATTCAATGATTCCTCTAGCTTAACCAATCTCTCTCAGTGAGCACAGCTGTTAAATTTCATTATTCTCATTTTCAGTTATGTAGTCAGACAACAATGATTTTGCAAAATGGAATGCTTAGAGATTCTAGAAAACGTTTGTTTTGGAAGACTTCTTTCGTGCCAAACAGAATTAGTCTGGAGTCGTAGGAAATGTACCACAATTTCCTGATTTATGGTCCCTGCAGGGTATGCACTAGGAGTCAGTGATCATCAAATTTTTGATACCTTTGATAGGATATGGTACAGTGGGGGTAAAGTAGTGCTGGTTGTCTAGACATAATATTTTTCTGTTGACCTATAATAGAATCAATGAGTCGTAGAGTCAGAGCCTTTTCCCACCATGTCTTGTGCCAACCTGTTCACACTAATCCTCCATTAGTCCATTTTTTTGTTATCCTCACATTTTCGTCAACTACCCAATCACGCACTCTCCCCCACCCCCACCAATTCTACAGATCATACACACACCGCGGCCAATTTACTGCGACGTGGGAGAGAGGAGATGTCACACTGAAATCATTGTGGCAGAAGTATAGTCAATGCTTCGTAGGCATTCGCAGCAACCAGATTGCAATCAGTATTTTGGAGGTATCTGCGCTTAACCTGTTCTGATAGCGTTGACTGAAAATGAATGTAAGCAAGATATAGGGAGTGTTCCCTATTTTCTGTTTCAGATAGAGCCCTGGTATCTTCAGTTCACTTGAATAAGCAGGACGGGCATCATTTTAACATATTAAATAAAAGACACCACTTTCTAATATGCAGAACTCCTTTAGAATTGTACCCAGGGGTGTCATTGTCCAGGGATGGACTTAGAGCTGCTGCTTTTGATTCAGAAGACACAGCGTTTGCAGTGAGTGAAGAGGGCATTGATCAATTTTCACCTAAATCTGTACTACCACTTTATGTAGCTGTAGAAACCTAAGGGTTCAGCAGCTGTACAGAGATTGTTCCAACAAAGGGGTTAATACTACAGCATCTCCCAAGTACACAAGGAATACCATTTGGAAAGGGAAAGGGAGAAGGTGTGTGGTAACACATAAGACCATAAGACATAGGAGCAGAATTAGGCCATTTGGTCCATCAAGTCTGCTCCGCCATTCCATCATGGCTGATTTATTATCTCTCTCAACTCCATACTTCTGCCTATTCCCTTTAATATTTGATGCCTTCCTTTACTAATCAAGAAAATATCAACTTCCACTTTAAATATACCCAATGCCTTGGCCTCCACAGCTGTCTGTGGAATTAATTTTACAGATTCACCACCCTCTGGCCAAAGAATTCTTTCTCATCTCTGTTCTAAAGGAACATCCTTCTATTCTGAGGCTGTGCCCTCGAGTCCTAGACTTTCCTACTATAGGAAACATCACCTCTATCTAGGCCTTTCAATATTCGATGAAACCCCCCCTCCCCATTTTTCTAAACTCCAGCAAGTACAGACCCAGAGCCATCAAACACTCCTTCTACATTAACACTTCCATTCCCAGTGTCAATGTCATGAACCTCCTCTGTACCCTCTCTCCAATGCAAGCATATAATTTCATAGATAAGCGGTCCAAAACTGCTCACAATACTCCAAGTAAAGTCAAACCAATGCCTTATAAAACCTCCACATTACGTCCTTGCTTCTATACTCTAGTCCTCTTGAAATGGATGCAAACATCATCTCTACTAAACATATACTAAAAGTTCTTTCACAGATGCTGGTCAAAATCCAACAACTCTTTATGCAACAGTGCTGTACCTCAAAAAAGCAGTTCTTTACTATACCGGCAAAGGGATCTATGTGTTAACTTTGCCAGTAACACTCCATAGTCCAAAAATGAATTTTAAAAATATATTAGAGGAAGGAAAAACACCTACAGCTATCTCTGGTGACATGACTTTGTTGCTCTCCTCACTTGCATACTTCTACCGGCACAATACGGTCACCTAAACTTTCCAGAAATGATAAGTGCTCAAATTCGTGGAGTATGTGGGGGATAGGTGGGTCAAATAACTGTTGTGAAGAGCTCCAAGGACTTCTAAAATCATAGGAGTGGTTCAGATTGTCAGTCAGGCACTTCTCATAAAGCAATTCTAAATCATTGTTGTTTGAATCAAGGGTTATAAATCATAGAAATGGAAGGGGGAAGGAGAGATGGTGGGGGAGGAGGGAACGTCGACTCAGACCATGAGAGGCCTGCGTCGGGCATTTTCATGCCTTACATGGCGCAGATTGGAAGTCTGTGTGGGGCACCACTCCTCGCATAGACACTAGAGCAATGTGTGGTTAAGTGCCTTGCTCAAGGACACAAACACGCTGCCACAGCTGACGCTCGAACTAGCAACTTTCAGATCACTAGACGAACGTCTTAACCACTTGGCCACGTGCCCAACACAAATGGAAATGGAAACTTGAGCCCAACCTGTCCCTGCCACACCAGTGATTACTCATCTGCCATTATTAGCCCTTATCCCTCTAAATCTTTCCTATCCATATACCTGCCAAAATGTCAGTTGAGTATTGTAATTCTGCCCACCTCTACCATTTCCTCTAGCCGTTCATTTCATGCACCCACAACCCTCTGTGGGAAAAATTTGTAACTCAAGTCCCCTGTAAATATTTCCCCTCTCACCTCAAATCTATGCCTTCCAGTTTTAGACTTCTCCACCCTGGGAAAAAGCTTGTTACCATCCACCTTACCTCTGTCCTTCATGATTTTTATAAACTTCTGTAAGATCACACTTCGTCCTCCTCGCTCCAGAGAAAACAACCCCAGGCTATCCAGTCTCTCTTATAACTCGAGATCCCCAGTCCTGACAACACCCTTGTGAATTTTCTCTGAACCCTTTCTAGTTTAATCACATTCTTCTTATACACAGCAAACAAAACTGCACACAATGCTCTGAGTGCAGTCTCGACAGTACCCTGTACAGATGTAATATAATGCCCCAAGTCTGCTGTAAGGACATACGAACTAGAAGCGAGACTGTCCATCTGGCCCTCTGGTCCATCGCCTCACTGTGTCTTGGCTGTTCTTCCAGCTTAGCTCCACATTCCTGCACTTTGCCTAATGTTGCTTGATACCTACAGAAATCTGAATAAATTCAGTGTCTAGTCCACACTGCCTTCTGAGGTTAAAGAATTTCAAAGGTTCAACGTTCTACGAGTGAAGAAATTTCTCCTCATTTCAGTCTTTTCCCTTTCCCAAGGTTCAACAATTTCACAGGAGAGCCTGGATGGGCCAAAGGATCTTCACCTTCCTGTGGTTGTTAGTTTGTTAGTAGAGTATATTACATACCTTATAAATTTAAACTCTTCCATTTAAAGTGTAAATATTAGGAAAATCATATGCATTTTCAAATGTAATATAGTCAATTACAATTCTGCGTAATACTCCCTGCAAGCTCTATTCATACAACCCTACGGCAGTGGAAGGCAGAATTACTTAATCAGACCCTTGCATCTTAACAGGAAAATTCTGAAGTTTGTACTCTATTCAACAATGTGAACATATATGAAAATGTTTTTCTTCACTCCCTCTATTTTCCTCAGTGTTGACCTCCATAAGTTATCATTCTGTCTATTTTCAAAAGGATTAGTTTCCACTAAGGACAGCAACCAATAGGTTAGAATAATATTGTTTTCTCTGAGAGTTTGAAATTCCTCTGTTTTCTACCCTTTATTGCCTCCCTGCTTTCCTCGCTCAGATGTTCCTCTGTAGCCTGCCAGGAAAAGATAAATGGTAAAAGGTGATACTAGCCCAGCTGATAATGTCAAATGAAAAGAACAGGGAAACCAGAACACACTCAGTTCACTTAGTGCCACAACTTCTGTCACGCTGCTCCACTGATCTGCACTAGAATGTGCCAAGTATTGGCTTACAGCACTTAGACCTCGGTTATGTTTACTAGTAGCTCACAGCATGCATAGAAAGCCGGAATGAAGGAGCCGAGGTAAGGAAACAATCAACATTCATTTACAGCCCTTGCTTGCTTCACTTGTGGGTGAAGAGTTTAATGATAAATTGCCCTTATCTCTGCCGGCATATTCACAAATGGAAATTTGGCACAATGGCTGAAAACTTCACATATCCACCTCACATTGCACTTTTACAAAATTTGTTTTAGCTGCTGGAAACCATTATTCTCTCTCATCAGTCAGCTCTGCTAACAATATTTTCTGATATGATCCACATGTTTAAAAAAATGTGCAAGTATCTTAAAGATATGTATTACAAAATTCTGAATGTAGCTGTTCTCAATCTTTATATTTATTGATATAAAATAATTATTCATACATTTAAAAAAAATTAGCATACTCTTCGCCAGAGTACTCTAGGTCTGTGTGCTGAGCCCACTGCTGTAGACTCTGCTCACACATGACTACATGGCCAGACACCCAGTTAATCACATTGTCAAGTTTGCCGGTGACACGACAGTGGTGGGGCTCAACACCAACAATGATGAGAAGGCCTACAGAGAGGAGTTAGAAGAGTTCAAGGCCTGATGCCAGGCAAATAACCTCTTCCTCAATGTCAGCAAGACAAAAGAGACAGTTATCGACTTACGGCGCCACTCACACCCATCTTAACATCGGCGAGCAATTTCAAACCCTTTGAAGTGCATGTCTTCCACAACCTCTCATGGTCCCAGAACACATGCTACACAGTCAAGGAAGCTCATCGATGACTCTACTTTCTGAGGAGGCAGAAGAGGGCCGGACGATGCATATCAATACTCAAGACCTTCTACGGATACGCAGTAGAGAGCATCCTAACATGCAGAATCACTGCATGGTACGGAAATTGCACTGCACCGGACAGGAAAGCTCTACAATGGACGGGCAGTCAAAACTGCCCAACGCCTCATCGGCACCAGCCTACGCGCCATCAAGGACACATATACAGAAAGCTGCCAGGGAAAGGCCAGCAATAAATCGAAGGATCCTTACCACCCTGCTCATAGATTGTTTGTCCCACTCCCATCAGTGAGGAGATATCAATGCCAGGACCACCAGACTCAAAAACAGCTACTTTCCCCAAGGAATAAGGCTGATCAGCACTTCCACACACTAACCGACCCCTCCACACCCCCAACCACCACTATTTTATCATTTCCCGTACAGACCTTCAGTACAGACACTCCTGTACCTAGTGTCACTTTGTCAACACACAATCAATCCATGTATCTAAGATCTTATGTATTGATATTTGTTGTGTTTTTTTTTAACCATTGCACTCTTCATTCTATTGTGTTTTTTTGTGCTGCATAGAACCTGGAGCAACAATTATTTCATTCTCCTTTACACTCGTGTACTAGAAATGGCATTAAACAATCTTGAATCTTTTAGTCTACTTTTAGGATATTTGTTAAAACCTACCTCTTTGCGCCATATCTATTTATCTTAATACTCTTGATAAATAGTGCAAATTTGGTCTGGTAGGGCTTCTGTTAAGCACCTTTCTTTGCCACATTAAAATGCCATTCAATTTTTGTAGTATATCATATATGAGATCTTGTAAACAACAAAATAACACCTAACTCATTCTCCAAAGAAAATGCTAAATTCTACCTCTTCAAACAGTTAATGTTATAATTGACAAACCTTTTCATATCATTTTTGAACCTATATATTTGTAAATTAACTTATTTTTGATCTAACTATATCTTGCCTTTAGGAAATGTCGTATTCTTTTTTCTCCCATATAACCGCAAGCAGGTGGTTATAGAACTTCTTTCAAACTCTACCTTCATCTCTTCTTCAAAGTAGTAACAAAATCCCCGTCATTTTTGTTGTGTGGAAGAATCATATGAAAAGGGAACAATGCAGTTGCTGAACCATTGATAAAAATGAGGTACTTCGCTCACCTGTGTATGCTCCCTGCTAAATATGACCGCAGAGGTAAATAGCAAAGCTTTGTGTTCAATTTCAAAAGGTATTTGGATCTGTGTCACAGTGCAATTGCCTTATGTATTTTTCCGTTCTGAGTGCAGTCAAATAAAATGGGAGAATGGGGGGAAATTTGACAGTTTAAAAACCACTTCAAAGTTTTGCAACAAAGCACCCTGTACAAATGCTTCAAAATGCTCTGAATTGCATCTGATTTTCCAGTCTGAGGTATCAGAAATAGCGTATTACTCCCTGAGAGGTCAGGAGAAGAGTTTTTTTTTCTCTCAAATGTGAGATGAGTTCGCATTCTCAGGAATTACTTGGCACTGAGGACTTTTCATGCTGCCTCTTTGTTTCCTGAAGACTGCTTACCTTTGATCGCAAAGGATTTAAAAATCTCTCAGCATCTTTAGTCATCTCATTTCATCTTCCTTCTCTTCTGTGCTTGAGTTCTTGAACCTGAGGGTTGGGAGGGGGAAGCTATTAACTTACATCTCCAAAGATAGTGGGGAACCTGATACATTTGGAAAGGCAGAAGCCCTGCAAAATAACTCTTTACTTTCTCTTAACCATTTCTAATATTGTTACACCACATTAATGAATAAATTATTAAGCAGCTACTACATATTACCATATCATGTATAATTAGATTTAATCATCTTTATTTTTATATTGAGTACTACCTGACGCTGATGTCTATCAGGGATGTCAAGTATGTAAATATTCTATCAAATGCAAAAGGGCGATGACTTCAAAGCATTATACCACATGTTTCTTTACTAATGTTGTATAGGTACCTAAAAAGAATTGTTTTATTTTTTATATCATAAAAACTCCTATAAATTGGCATTGGTTAATTCCAGGTGTTTATTACACTGTTTTCTTTGCATTCCCTAACACTTCTAAAAGAAGATAGAAATATGATCCTTAAAGATGCTGAGATAATAGTTGAGGAACTCTAGCCAATTAATTTGAATAGAGAGATAAGCTATTGAACTCCTGATTACACTGTAACTATTGGATGTACAGATTACCTCAGAATTCATATGAATATGACAAAAGGAGTAACACATTTGCCTTATATAACATTCCCAGTGATGATAATTACTGTGAGACAATACAGTCAATATGCATTTCATAAAGTCATAAGATATCAATAGAAACAGAAATGAGTGCAGAAGCAAGGGCATATGTGGATTGTAAATATTGCAGGTATTCATTCTGTAAGTTGTGTTCTCATATAATTAGAAAAAAATCTACTTCTGAGATATGGTTAGGAAAGGCAGAGTATGATTAAAATGACACCTGGTAGATGAAAAGTTACAAATGTCTATCGAGTTTGCCATCTGCCATCTTGTTTGTCACGTGATCCAACAAGAAAGATCTTTTTCTCTGATTATAGCAATCTAATCCAGACTAAATAACAAGGCAAGGAATACTCACTCCAGTGATGAAACCTTTAGGAGCCACAGTTCTTATATTTATATATGTATACATATAGGTAAATGGCACTTTTTGCATGTATATCTACTTAGAGACACTTTTGACAACAGGAGGTCTGACTGGAGATCTTCCGATTTAGTATAAGAGCAGAAGCAGCAGCTACCACATAAATGACTATCTCTGTACTAATAAATACCTCATTGGCATTAAATGTGATAAGGAAAAATAAAAATATACAAATCATGCTCTAAAAAAAGCACTCTAGCCTATTCCTAATTCAAAGCAACATAGTATGTGGGTCTCAAATGAAGGGTCTTGGGCCAAAACATCAACTTCTTATTCTTTTTTATAGATGCTGCCTGACCTGCTGAATCCTTACAGAATTCTGTATGTGGTGTGTTGGATTTCCAGCATCTGCAGAGTCTCTTTTGTTTATTGTATGCGGCTCTTTTTGCCGTAGCAACGTGCTGCAATGTCACTTGTGTGGCTGCAATCCTTTTCTTTTCATGGGTCAGGCAGCGTGTGGGAAGAGAAAGGTATAAGTCAATGCCTTGATTTGAAAAGCCACATCAGGACCCCACCCACACAGGGTCTCGACCTGAAACGTCAACTTCCACCTTTTCGCTTCCATGGATGTTGCTTGATGCACTGAGCTCTTAAAGCACCTATTTAGAACTTAGAACAGTACAGCAGGCTACAGGCCCTCTGGCTCACAATGTTGGATTCCAAGATCAATCTAACCCTTCCCTCCCACATAAACCTCCACGTTTCTTTCTGCAGTCTCTTTGGTCTCCTTTCGCATGGACATTTTTAATGATCTGCAAGGAGATCCTGTCTCAGATGGGATGAGTTAATGCCACTGCCTGGGCCAACAAGAGGAGCCATCTGTGATTTCTGCCTGTGAGTGTGCTATGCGAGAGGCATGACAGTTCTCAAGTGGCAGGGGCACATGGTTTTTACAACCCATTGAAATGAATACTGAGTTTTTCAAGTTTATATAACTCCCCTACTTTTTCTTTTTTTTACCCTTTTCATTCCTCTACCCCCTTTCACCTTTTTATCCTCCTGTCCTGCAATTTTTGTCCCTTTTCCCATAGTCCTGAACACTCCTTCACCCATCTTCACCCTTGCTTCTCTTGCTGTATCCATGCAGTGCAGTTACAGAAGCTTCCTCCCATGTGGCTCCATTTGTCATTCACCTCCCCTTTACCAACAGTCATCTCACCTCCTTTACTTATCCCAACCTAGCTCTGGCAGTGCGTTGTATCCCTGTTTATCCCACTTCAGCAGCTGTCTCTTATCTTCACGGTCCCCTCTCACCATCTTTTATTTCCTTTTTTCTCTCTCTCTATTTCTCACACCAATGTCATGCAAGTGTCATAGACTTCCAACTCCACCCTGCTCATCTCTCCTACCTGACATTATCAACCTGTCATCTCACACCCCCCTTCAGTCCATCTATTGCTTTGAAATCCTTTCTCACTACTTCTCCACTTCTCCACTCCACTCACCTCTCCTACTTTCAGTCCTGATGCAGGATTTTTACCCAAAATGTTGACAATTTCTTTCTGCCTACCGATGCTGCTCAACCCTCTGAGTTCCTCCAGCAGAGTGTTTCTTCTCTTTCATGTGTTTCTGCATCCTCTGTCTTCTTAGTGATGTGATATGTAGCAATATTGCTTACTGTGCTAAGTGCTTGAGGTCTCATTGGCTGTACTGGTCCTCTGTCATTCTCGGAGCCCGTGTGAAAAACACCACAGCCATGCCTCTAAAGTAAAGACTTCTGCAATATTTCCCAAATATTTGTAGGTTAAACAGTTTGGTGTTAGTGCTTTGCCCAGCACATGTTTGGTTAACTAAAATAAGGGAGCTGTACAAATCTTGGTCACAAGTATCTTACCCATTCATGATACCTCCTATTCCACCAAGAAGGGGTCTTTGGCCAAAGTTGTTGCAGCTGGGATGTTGACCTTTGAGGTTTAAATCAGCGGAACTTCAACCCAGGTAAAAATTAACTTGCCACAGTAGTTTCATACTGGAAATCTATTGGCAACTAACATTCAGGCCAGAATCCCAAAGTACTTCAAAGGGGCATGGGGCAGGGGGCGGTTGAGCTGATTTTAATAACCGGCTGATGACAATTGGGCGACAAGCAATGGGTAGAGAGGTATGAGTGTCTGGAGATAGTCACGAGTTGATGGGTGTGGTAAAAGGTGTTAGAAAGGGATGATGAAGAGCAAGGCACAGATGGCAGCAGACACTCCCGCCCCTAACACCAACAAGTTCAGACGCAGCCCCCACTTTCATTCCACCGACAGCTAGCTGGATCATGCGGCGAGGTGACCAAATCTCGGAGCCTGGATAGGAGTTAATGCCAGTGCCAGCTGGGGCCTCAGTTAAACCAGCCATGTCTCTTCTCATGAGCTCAGCAGGGTCCTTCCTGCTCCTCCTAGGTCCCTAACTAAGTCATTAGTACTTCCTATGCCATTTTGCAAGCCGTTTTCAGAGGTCACAAGACCAGTTAAAATTGTCCTTGTGAGTACCCAGCAGGAAATGAAAAATTAATATTGAGGCCATATGTTTCAGGCATATGTTTTTGGAGGTTTTTGAAGGAAGGGAAAGGCATAGACTTTATATAGCATAACCCACTGAGCTAACATACACATGATTTCATCTGGTGGTTTTAATTAGAAATGTTACAGTGACAGCTATGTGTCACAGAAATCAGGGTCCTATCAGGAACGGTCACTTTGTAGACGTGGTCACTGCAAGTTGTGATAAAACATACATGTAGACAAGAGAGGGGGCCAGAATGAATAAATAAATAAATAAATAAATAAAGCAGAAGATCTTTCAGCAAACCTACAAATATTCTATAATGTCTCAGAGGATGTGAAGTACAAAATACGGAAGTAACTTAGTAGCACCATCACCTCAAATGTTTCATGGAAGTCTAATGAGTTATTACTGTTCTTGACCTGACCATCTGCTTGGTTAAGTTTTATTGCATTATTTTTCAGTCCAAGGGTATGAAGGGAGGATGCAAGCAAGTAATAATATATGAAGGTAATTAAGGGCAGTGTAATCTTTTTTATTGCCTTTTCCCATTAAATCCACCTAATTTTGCTCTCACCAAACATTATCATCATCTGCCCTAGTGTATGTCTTTAGTTTGCTCAGTTCATTATTGCAATGGATAGTGAGGTGAAAGGAGCAATCACTCATAGTAACTAGCTTGCTGTCTGAACTTAGTGAGCGTAAAGTCAAGTTTAATTATATCATAGGGTCTAAAGCCTTGACCCCATCTCCCTCTTGAGTTTAAGGTAGATGACTTGTGGGGAGTAACACAATGCACATGTTGTGACAGGAAGCAGCTGCCTCAGCTCTAGCCGCTCTGCTGTACAAGCTTTATAAGAAACTGCAAAACACCTTGTAAGGAAGTTCTATGGAGAAGTATGTCTGTAAAGGTGTCCATTTAGAGAGCATCTAACTGTGTGGAGATATAAATGCTAAATCTACAAATGCAATAAAACATGCATTTCAACTGACAAGAGACTTTTCAGTTGTTTGAGATGTTGACAAAGAGATCTTCTGCAGCAAATTGAGTCTTTGCCATACTCAGCCAGAAAATGTTCTCTTAGACGATCTGTAAGTGGAAGCAGATGGTAAGATCAGTAAGGTAATCACAGTGACCAAGTCACATTGTGAAACAGACAGTTGGTAACACATTTAATCATTAGTAGGTGCCAGTATACTGTGAATGACAGACATCCCCAAGGTTCCTACATCTTGCATAGTTTGCCATTAATTCAACCAGCTTTCTCACAAAATGCCAAACAGTGAATTGGGTCTTGATGATTTAATCTCCTTCCTTAGACACAGGGAGCTTGATGTTCCCACAAGCACGCCACATTTATCCCACAGGCAAACAAAAAGAGCACCTTACCCCTAATTTGTAACTAGATACAAAAGTTGAAAATGGACTCTGAGACCTAATAGAACAGGTGTCACAATACTCTTAGAACACATATGTTTCATTGTAATGTGAGATTTCTGAAAATAATACATTCCCTGTGGATTCCCCGATTTCCTTTATTACAGAGAATAATGATGACCAAGTGGTTTGAGGTCAAAACCTATACCTTAACTATCCAGTCACAACACAGCACAGTTCTTACTCTTGCCTAACTTTAAAATGAAAAATCAAAGTCCTTTGCATCCATTAGAAAGATGAGCATTTTGCTTCAAAGGACACTTCATTGTACTTGGGTCTGGCTCTGATCTCAAGCATGCAGAAAACAATATATTGCCCTTTATCCTCCTTTTACTATTTTTAAGTTATAGATATTTTCCTTCCCTAGTTGCTGAAAGACCGACAATGCTGTGTAAAAGTCTTAGGCACATGTTTAAAAAATTCTGTAAAACAAAGATGATTTCAAAATTATTTGAAATGAAAAATTTACTATAAAGAGCAGCAAACAGTTAAAAAGAAACTGAATCAAGTTAATATTTTGTGTGACCATCCTTTGTCTTTAAAACTGCATCTGTTCTCTTAGGTACACAGTCATGAAGTTTTATAAGAAAGTCAACTGGGAGGTTGTTCCAAGCATCTTGGAGAACTTGCCATAGTTCTTCTGCGACTTTGGCTATCTCATTCGTCTCTGTCTCACCAGGTCATCCCAGACAGCCCCAATAATGTTGAGATCAGGGCTCTGCGGAGGCCATAACATCTAAAACTATATTAAAAACCTTGAGTGCCTAAGAATTTTGCACAGTACTGCAGGTTTATGAATATTGGGTAGGAAGAACAATAGATATGGTAGTGATGCCCACTTGGTCAAATAGCCTATTAATCCTCATTCTTTAGATTTCTATATAAAAACCTGCGGGCTGGCAGAGATACTGGGAGCAGTCACAGAGGGCCTCTTATAGGTAGCACATTGTACTCATATCAGAACAGAACGATTCCTATAAGGAATCTTTAATTGGTATGGAAATCATGATCTGGATTAAAAACGCAAACACGAGGAAATCTGCAGATGCTGGAAATTCAAGCAACACACATCAAAGTTGCTGGTGAACACAGCAGGCCAGGCAGCATCTCTAGGAAGAGGTACGGTCGACGTTTCAGGCTGAGGCACTCCGTCAGGACTAACTGAAAGAAGAGCTAGTAAGGGATTTGGAAGTGGGAGGGGGAGGGGGAGATCTAAAACGATAGGAGAAGACAGGAGGGGGAGGGATGGAGCCAAGAGCTGGACAGTTGATTGGCAAAAGGGATATGAGAGGATCTTGGCACAGGAGGCCTAGGGAGAAAGAAAGGGGGAAGGGGGAAGCCCAGAGGATGGCAATAACGGATGGGGTACGAGGGGGAGGTGGGCCATTATTGCTCATCCTCTGGGCTTCCCCCCTCCCCTTTTCTTTCTCCCTAGGCCTCCTGTTCCATGAGCCTCTCATATTCCTTTTGCCAATCAACTGTCCAGCTCTTGGCTCCATCCCTCCCCCTCTTATCTCCTCCTATCATTTTGGATTCCCCCTCCCCCTCCCGCTTTCAAATCCCTTACTAGCTCTTCTTTCAGTTAGTCCTGACGGAGGGTCTCGGCCCAAAATGTCAACTGTATCTCTTCCTAGAGATGCTGCCTGGCCTGCTGCATTCACCAGCAACTGTTATGTGTGTTGCACGATCTGGATTAGTCTGATTTCCAGACTATATTCGGATTAATCAGGACAGGCATACTCAGCATGAGAATGTCTATGCAGTGTGTAGTTCCTGTACTGAGATCAAGCTAAATATTTATGATACTAATTTATGATTTGTATTTCACATATCAATCTCTGTTTATAAAGGGCTTTGTTCCAATTTGTTGTTAATCATGTTTCAGAATCACACATATTTCTACTGTAAGGTATTCACCCAGGAACAATGTGTTGAAACATATTTACTTTAAAGAGCAGTTTGGAAGAGAACCTCATTATGGGTCGAAGCATTCCCCCACTTTGCACATTCACATTACAGTGTAGAGGTCTGGAATGCTCAGCTCAGTGAGTGTAGCCCTGGATTTATTGTAGGGGATCAATCCAACTTCCCAGCCCATTAGCCTGTGCACTTCCAGCACTAAGTCTGATTCACAGAGATTGTTTGTTAAATTTGCATGTGATGCATTTATCAGGATCTTACTGATTAATACAAGAAACGTTCTTGTTGTCATGTAATTAGTATATGAAAGTCAGTTTGATTCACACAGGACCATCTTTTGAGATAAATGTAATTAACATATCAGGTTCAGGTAGATTCACACAGGCTTTGTCCAGATGAATGCGTCATCAGAATCCGACCGATGAAAGGCATCATGTTCTAATGATTGTGCTGTTTAAATATCAGACTTGGTGGTCATACTGGACTTTATATTAAGTGTTGTGCAATTTACATATGAGTTTCACAGTAATTCACAAGCAAACTACTTTGAGTTGTACGTAATAACAATACAGGTTCAGAGCTTCTCATGTGAGAAATAACCGATTTTTGTATCATTCACAAATGGTGTGTAATGGTGACAGAGCAGCTCTGTCACAAGTAATTTTTCCTCTCGCCCGCCTCCTCCAATAGACTGGTAATTCCAACTATCCCTGTCTGGCAGTGCTGACATTGCACAAGCCAGGCTAACGCAGAGCATGGACACTTCTGTTTGTACTTGCACACTCCAGGACAGTGGCATTCTATGACGCGTCCCGTTTGTTGCTGCTTCCAGTTTCCCGACAGATGGGTGGGGTGTCCAAAAAAAAGGTACCTGTTTGTGGAGGCTCAGTGGAAGAGGTTCATTTTGGAGGGTGGGGAGAGTGCTGGCCCCTGGAGAATGGTTAGTTGTCGATAGATTTTGATGCGCGGTGAGGTGATTTACATATCAGAATCAGGCCAAATAACGGAGATGATCGGAGTTGTGTATGGCTCATGTGTCCAAATCTGCCAAGTTCATATTGTGCAGCTTAAGGTCATTATGTAAATCATGTGTCCGGAGCAGACTGACTTATGACTAATTTTCTAGATCGGAAATCTTTGCCTAGGGAACTGATTAATGCATCAAGAATATGACACATAATGTGGTATGTTTGCATTGCTTGATTTGAGTGTTCTACATGTATCGAGATCATACTGATTCGCACTGAACTAGTTTAAGCAGAGTGGAGTTTATGTAAGAGACCAGATAAAGGGAAGAGTGAACAATTCTGAATGGTGTTCGGTTTATAAATCTGATTGCTGATTCACGTGGGAAAAGACTTGTTACTTTTTCATATATGTGGGTTGGTCTCTTACACTTGGATTTCACCAGACAGAAATCAGGTTTTCATCTGGCTTGGTATTATCAATGTTTCAGAATCAGATGGATTCAGGTTTGTTCTGATTAATGAGCAAATCATGCGTCACGGTGTCGCAAGCTCAAGAGAAGTTTCCAGTTGAAGTATAGATCAGATCACACTGATTAACTCTGCTGATATGCACTAACTTGTATTATGTCTTCATTAAAGCAGGAGATGCTGACCATTTTCAGCATTTTTTTGTTTTGATTTACAAAGGTTTTGTTTAAATTGGTATGTAATTAATAAATGGGGATCATGTTGATTCTCAAGTAAAATGTTCTGGTTCGTGTATAATTCAAATCTCAGCATCAGAGGCATGAGAGGGGAACTGGTCAAAGTGATTCATTGAAGGTGGCATCACAGGTAGATGGGTTCATAAAGAAGACGTTTGGCACATTGGCCTTCAAAGATCAAAGCACTGAGTACAGGAGTTGGGATATTATGGTGAAGTTGTATAAGATCTTGGTGAGACCCAATTTGGAATATCGTGTGTAAATTTTGTCACCTGCCTACAGGAAAGATGTAAACAACATTGAAAGAGTACAGAGAAAATTTACAAGGATGTTGCTGGGACTGGAGGACCTGAGTTATAAGGAAAGATTGGATAGGTTAGGACTTTATTCTTTGGAACATAGAAGATTGAGGGGAGATTTAACAGAGGTTCTGTATACAAAATTATGATGACTATAGATTGGGTACATGCAAGCAGGCTTTTTCCACAGAGGTTGGGTGAGACTACAACTAGAGATCATGGGTTAAGAGTGAAAGGTGAAAAGTTTTGTGGGAACATGAAAGGAAACTTCTTCACTCAGAGGGTCGTGAGAGTGTGGGATGAAATGCTAGCACAAGTGGTGCATGTGAGCTCAGTGTTTAAGAGAAGTTTGGATAGGCACATGGATGGTAGGGGTAGGGAGGGCTATGATCCCAATGCAGGTCGATGGGAGTCGGCAGATCAAATGATTCAGCATGGACTAGATGAGTTGAAGGGCCCGTTTCTGTGCTGTACTACTCTATAACTCCATGACTCTATGATTGAAAGGGGACACTGGCATGGGTGATGGTAGAGCAGCAATGGCTGTTTTTTCTGGAAGCAATTCAGAAGACATGGGATTTTCAGACCACTGGAAAATGACATTGGAGAGATAATAATGGGGATAAAAATAGCAGATGAACAGAATAACTATTCTGTGTCAGTCTTCACTATGAACAACACCAGCAACGTATCAAAAATTCAAGAGAGTCTGGGGGCAGAAGTGAGTTTATTGACTGTTACAACAGGGAAGGAACTTGGGAGGCTGAAAGGACTGAAGGCATGGTCACCAGGACCAGATGGACTACACCCCATGATGTTAACAGCAAATTTTACAATGTAATCCAGTGATATTAAATGTGATTCTGATTCTGAGGCACAGCAAAGAAAATTACAGCCTGAGTCAGGATGAACAACTGCTCCTCTCTCCTCATTATCCACAGCAAGGCTGTGCGCTGAGCCTACTGCTGTACGCTCTGCTCACACTCAGCTGCATGGCCTAGCACCTGAGCAATTACGTTGTCAAGTTTGCTGATGACACGACAGCGGTGGGGCTCATCACCAACATCAATGTGGTGGTCAATACAGAGGAGATGAAAGAACTCGACATATAAACCCTTCCTCAATGTCAACAAGACAAAGGAGATGGTTACCGACCTCGGGAGAACTCACACTGCTCACACCTCTCTTTTCACATTACATCAGCGGTACAGCAGTGAAAACAGTGATCAGTTTGAAACTCCTGGGAGCTCACATCTCGTACAGACTCCTATGGTCTCAGAACACATCCTATACAATCAGGAAAGCTCACCAATGCCTCTGCTTTCTGAGGAGACTGAAGAGAGCTGGACTTTGCACATCCATACTCACAGCCTTCTATAAGTATGCAGTGGAGAGCATCCTAACAAGCTGCATCAGTGCATGGGATGGAAACTGTACTGCAGCAGACAGGAAGTCTCTGCAACGGGTAGTCAATATTGCCCAGCGTGTCACCAACACCAGCCTACCTACTGTCAAGGACATCTATACAGAACGGTGCCAGAAAAAGTCCAGCAATATCATGAAGGATCCACCCACCCTGCTCCTAGACTGTTTGTCCCACTCCCATTAGGGAGGAGACTATGTAGCATCCACACCAGGACCACAAGACACAAAAGCAAAAGCAGTAAGGCTGATTAACACCTCCACCACTACCCACCACTAATTTATCATTTCCTGTCAGTCACTTTATGTACAGATAATCCTGCACCGTGTCACGTTATATACATGCAATCAATCTTGTGTATTTATATTCATTATGTTTTTTCATTATTGTGTTAGAAATATAGAAACATAGAAAACCTACAGCACAATACAGGCCCTTCAGCCCACAAAGCTGTGCCGAACATGTCCTTACATTAGAAATTACCTAGGGTTACCCACGTACCTGTCAAGGAGTCTCTTAAAAGACACTATTGTATCCGCCTCCACCACTGTCACCAGCAGCCCATTCCACACACTCACCACTCTCTGCGTAAAATACCTACCCCTGACATCTCCTCTGTACCTACTCCCCAGCACCTTAAACCTGTGTCCTCTTGTGGCAGCCATTTCAGCCCTGGGGAAAAGCCTCTGACTATCCACATGATCAATGCCTCTCATCATCTTATACACCTCTGTCAGGTCTGCTCTCATCCTCCGTTGCTCCAAGGAAAAAAGGCTGAGTTTACTCAACCTATTCTCAGGAGGCATGCTCCCCAATCCAGGCAACATCCTTGTAAATCTCCTCTGCACCCTTTCTATGACTTCCACATCCTCCCTGTAGTGAGGCGACAAGAACTGAGCTCAGTACTCCAAGTGGGGTCTGACCAATGTCCTATATAGCTGCAACATTACCCCTCGGCTCCTAAACTCAATCCCGCATTTGATGAAGGCCAATGTATGGTATGCTTTCTTAACTTATTGTGTTTTTTTGTGCTGTGTCAGATCTGGATTAGCAATCATTTCATTCTTCTTTACACCTGTGTACCAAAAGTGACATTAAACAATCTTGAAATCTTGAAATCTTAAAATCTTGACTTGAGTGGTTGGCAAGATTTTAACATCCATTATTAAGGATGAGGTTTTCAGGTACATGGAGTCATAGAATAAAATAGGCTGAAGTCAGCATGGTTTTCTTCAGACGAAACCTTGCATGACAAATCTGTTGGAATTCTTTAAGGAAATAACAGGCAGGAAAGACAAAAGGGAGTCAGCAGATTTTGTCTATTTGGATTTTCAGATAGTCTTCGATAAGGTACCGCATATGAGGTTGCTAAGAAAGTTAAGGTTCGATGGTATTACAGGGAAGTTACTAGAATTGAAGAAGACAGCCTGACTAGGAGGAGGTAAAGGGTGGGAATAAAAAGGCCTATTCTAGTTGGCTGCCAGTGACTGTAATTATTCAACAGGGGTCAGTGATGCATCTGCCTCTTTTCACATTATATAATCAGAGGTGGAGAGGATCAGCAACTTTAAATTCCTCAATGTTATTAGTTTGGAGGACCTGCCCTGGGCCCAGCATTTAAATGCAATTATGAAGAAAACACAGCAGGGCCTCTGCTTCTTTAAGAATTTGTGAAGATTGGGACATCTAAAACTTTGACAAACTTCTATAGGTGTATAATAAAGAGAGTATTGACTGGCTGCATCACCTCCTGATATGGAAACACCAATGCCCTTGAATGGAAAATCCTACAAAAAGTACTGGACATGTCCCAATTCATCACAGATAAAGCCCTCCCCACCATTGAGCACATTTACATGAAGCATTGTCACAGGAAGGTCCATCATCAGGGACCCCCACCATCCAGGACCATCTCTTCTTGCTGCTGCCATCAGGAGGAAGGTACAAGAGCCTCAGGACTCACACCACCAGGTTCAAAAACAGTTATTACCCCTCAACAATCAGGCTCATGAACCAAAAGAGATAACTTTACTTGCCCCATCATTGAAAAGTACCCACAACCTGTGGACTCACTTTCAAGGACACTAAGTCTCAATATTTATTGCTTATTTATTTATTATTACTATATTTTTCTTTTTATGTATTTGCACAGCTTGTTGTCTTTTGCTCACTGGTTGAACGTCCAGGTTTTTGTGGTCTTTTATTGACTCTGATATTTTTATTATTCTATGGATTTATTGAGTATGCCCATAACAAAGTGAATCTCAGGGTTGTATATGATGACAGAAGATCATAAGTTATTGGAGCAGAATTAGGCCATTTGCTCTGCCATTTCATCATGGCTGATCCAATTTTCCTCTCAGCTCCTATCTCCAGCCTTCTCCCCATGTCCCTTGATGCCCTGACCAATCAAGAATCTATCAACCTCTGCTTTAAATATACATAAAGACATGGCTTCCACAGCTACCCGTGGCAAAGAATTCCACAGTCTCACCATTCTCTGGCTGAATAAATTCCTTTTCATCTCCGTTCTAAAAGAACATCCTTCTATTTTGAAGCTGTGTCTTCTGGTCTTTGGAAACCTCTTCTCCACATCCACTGTATCTATCAAGGACTTTCACCATTTGATAGGTTTCAATGAGGTCACCCCTCATTCTTCTGAATTCTAGTGAATGCAGCCCCAGAGCCATCAAAAGCTTTTCATATGACAAGCCATTCAATTGTGGAACCATTTTCCTGAACATCCTTTGAACCCTCTCCAGTTTCAGAGCATCCTTTCTAAGATAAGGGACCGGAAATTTCTCATGATAGTCCAAGTGAGACCTCACCAGTGCTTTATAAAGTCTTAACATTACATCCTTGCTTTTATATTCTAATCCTCTTGAAATGAATGCTAACATTGCATTTCCCTTCTTCATCACAGTCTCAACCTGCAAATTAACCTTTAGCAAATCCTGTATAAGGACTCCCAAGTCTCTTTGTGCCTCAGTGTTTTGTATATCCTCTTCATTTAGAAAATAGTCAACCCTTTCATTTCTTCAACCATATATGTTCTTTGATAATAAATTTACTTTGAACTTTGATCTGGATGACAGAGTTGATTAGCTTTGTGGCCAAGTTTGTAGATGATACCCCGATAGGTAGAGGGGCAAATAATGTTGAGAATGCATGAAGTCTGCAGAAGGACTGGGACAGATTAGGGTGATGGGCAAAAAAGTGGCAGATGGAATACATTGTTGGGAAGTGTATGGTCATAAAGGAATAAATGTGTAAACTGTTTTCTAAATGGGGAGCAAATTCAGAAACCAGTGGTGCAAAGAAACTTGGGATTCCTAAAGGTTATATTGCAGGCTGTCTCGATGATGGCAAGTACAATGTTAGCATTACGGGAAACCAGAGAATAAGGGGTAGGCCATTTAGAACGGAGTTGTGGAAAAACTTTTTTCACCCAGAGAGTTGTGGATCTGTGGGATGCTCTGCCTCAGAAGGAAGTGGAGGCCAATTCTCTGGATGCTTTCAAGAAAGATTAGATAGAGCTCTTAATGATAGCGGAGTCAAGCAATATGGGGAGAAGGCAAGAAAAGGGTACTGATTGTGGATGATCACCCATGATCACAGTGAATGGCAGTGCTGGCTCGAAGGGCTGAATGGCCTACTCCTGCACCTATTGTCTATTGTCTATGGTCTATTGTCATTCATTCGAGAGGACTAGCATATAAAAACAAGGATTGATGCAGAGGCTTTATAATCAGAACCAAGGTTATTATCAATGGCACATGTCATGAAATTTATTGTTGCCATTGGTTAGAACATATTTGGAGTAATATGAGCAGTTTTGGGGACCATGCCTAAGAAAGGGTGTGCTGTCATTGAAGAGGATCTAAAGGAAGTTTAGGAGAACGGTCCCAGAAATGAAATAATGTTTGATAACTCTGGCCGTGTTCTCACTGGAGTTTAGAAGAATGAGGGGGAATCTCATTGAAACTTGCCAAAATATTGAAAGACCTGCTAGGGTGAACGTGAGGAGGATGTTTCAAATAATGGTAGAGTCTAGAACCAGACGGCAGAACCTCAGAATAGAAACATAGAAACATAGAAACATAGAAAATAGGTGCAGGAGTAGGCCATTCGGCCCTTCGAGCCTGCACCGCCATTTATTATGATCATGGCTGATCATCCAACTCAGAACCCAGCCTTCCCTCCATACCCCCTGACCCCTGTAGCCACAAGGGCCATATCTAACTTCCTTTTAAACATAGCTAATGAACTGGCCTCAACAGTTTGCTGTGGCAGAGAATTCCACAGATTCACCACTCTCTGTGTGAAGAAGTTTTTCCTAACCTCGGTCCTAAAAGGCTTCCCCTCTATCCTCAAACTGTGACCCCTCGTTCTAGACCTCCCCAACATCGGGAACAATCTTCCTGCATCTAGCCTGTCCAATCCCTTTAGGATCTTATACGTTTCAATCAGATCCCCCCTCAATCTTCTAAATTCCAACGAGTACAAGCCCAGTTCATCCAGTCTTTCTTCATATGAAAGACCTGCCATCCCAGGAATCAATCTGGTGAACCTTCTTTGTACTCCCTCTATGGCAAAGATGTCTTTCCTCAGATTAGGGGACCAAAACTGCACACAATACTCCAGGTGTGGTCTCACCAAGGCCTTGTACAACTGCAGTAGTACCTCCCTGCTCCTGTACTCGAATCCTCTCGCTATAAATGCCAGCATACCGTTCGCCTTTTTCACCGCCTGCTGTACCTGCATGCCCACTTTCAATGACTGGTGTATAATGACACCCAGGTCTCGTTGCACCTCCCCTTTTCCTAATCGGCCACCATTCAGATAATAATCTGTTTTCCTATTTTTGCCACCAAAGTGGATAACTTCACATTTATCCACATTAAATTGCATCTGCCATGAGTTTGCCCACTCACCCAACCTATCCAAGTCACCCTGCATCCTCTTAGCATCCTCCTCACTGCTAACACTGCCACCCAGCTTCGTGTCATCCGCAAACTTGGAGATGCTGCATTTAATTCCCTCATCCAAGTCATTAATATATATTGTAAACAACTGGGGTCCCAGCACTGAGCCTTGCGGTACCCCACTAGTCACCGCCTGCCATTCTGAAAAGGTCCCGTTTATTCCCACTCTTTGCTTCCTGTCTGCTAACCAATTCTCCACCCACACCAATACCTTACCCCCAATACCGTGTGCTTTAAGTTTGCACACTAATCTCCTATGTGGGACCTTGTCAAAAGCCTTTTGAAAATCCAAATATACCACATCCACTGGTTCTCCCCTATCCACTCTACTAGTTACATCCTCAAAAAATTCTATGAGATTCGTCAGACATGATTTTCCTTTCACAAATCCATGCTGACTTTGTCCGATCATTTCACCGCTTTCCAAATGTGCTGTTATCACATCCTTGATAACTGACTCCAGCAGTTTCCCCACCACCGACGTTAGGCTAACCGGCCTATAATTCCCCGGTTTCTCTCTCCCTCCTTTTTTAAAAAGTGGGGTTACATTAGCCACCCTCCAATCCTCAGGAACTAGTCCAGAATCTAACGAGTTTTGAAAAATTATCACTAATGCATCCACTATTTCTTGGGCCACTTCCTTAAGCACTCTGGGATGCAGACCATCTGGCCCTGGGGATTTATCTGCCTTCAATCCCTTCAATTTACCTAACACCACTTCCCTACTAACATGTATTTCGCTCAGTTCCTCCATCTCACTGGACCCTCTGTCCCTTACTATTTCTGGAAGATTATTTATGTCCTCCTTAGTGAAGACAGAACCAAAGTAATTATTCAATTGGATGTCCTTCTACAGCCGAGATAAGAAGAAATGCCTTTAGCTAGTAGGTTGTGAATCAGTTGAATTCATTGCCACAGATGTCTGTGGGGAAGTCATTAGGTATATTTAAAATGCAGGTTGATAGTTTCTCTATTAGTAAGGACATCAAAGTTTATGGGGAGAAGTCAAAAGAATGGGGGTTGAGAGGGAAAATAAATCAGCCATGATAGAATGGAGGAACAGACCCGATGGGCCAAATGGCCTAATTCTGCTCCTATGTCTTATGGTCTTACAGGCTGAAATATGCAGGAAATCATTCTGTATAGCATGTAACTCATGTTTCAAACTCAGTTAAATTCACAGGGGGAGGTCTGACTATTGTAATCCATGTATCAGGATCAAATTAAATCCCAAGAAGTATTGACCTGCATATTATATCACTCGTGTTTCAAGATCAGAATAATTTACATGAATGATCTTCTGAAGGCTTTGTCAATCTTCCATCTAGATCAAAATGAGATACACAGGGGATGTTTTAATTAGTGTGTGATTCCTGTGACAGAATCAGATTGATTAATGGAGGTTACGTTCTGATTCCTGAATGATGCATTCATCACAGACGGATGGATTCAAGAGAAAATTAGATGCTTAGTGCGTGAATCATGTATTAGCGTTAGACCTGCTCACTTCAGAATATTTCAGATAATGTGCATTTCAGGTATGAGGTCTATACGTATTTTCACAGAGTTGTTTCAATAAGTCTGCCGCTCATAAAGCAGATCTAACCTGCCTCACAAGCTTCTGCAAAAGTTCCTTGACCTGAATGGATAACTGTCACTCAACAGAAACTGCCTTCTGTGCTGACTATTTCTACGATTATCTGTTTCGATTCAGATAGTGTTTCAGTGTGTAATTCACAGAGTGTTTCAGGCTGATGCATGATGTTCTCCTTCACATATGAGGATCAGAAAGATTCACAGATGAATATTCTGATTGGTTTATATTTCATGTTTGAGAATCAGACTGAGTCATATCCTTCGGCAGATAGAACTGAAACGTTAACTCTGTTTTTCTTTCCACAGATGCGTCCTGGCCCGCTGAGTATTTCCATTATCTGTTTTGATTCACACGGGTTTTTGTTCTGATTAGTGTGTAATTCATGTATCAGGATCAGACTGATTCCAAAGGTAAGTACTGATTAGTGTGAACTTTATGTATCAGGATAAATTTTGTTCCTAAGTATCTTTTTCCCCATTAGTATCTGATGCACTTGTAAGGATACTGCATATTCACGGCAGGAATGTTCTAATTAGATTGCAAGTTTCAGGATCAGTCTGTTTCACGCGGAGGATATCCTGACTGAAATATAATTGAAGCATCAGGAACCCACCTGATTCTACACTTAAATGTCACCATTCTTCATGTCCACTGCCCGCTCATGATCATCAACTTTCTCCTTCCCACTGATTCAATCTCCACAACCACATTAGGATTAACTCACTCCATGGACCTAATCGAACCTGAAGTCTTATCCCACAATATGAAGTAACCCATACTGTCAAAGGTGCTCAAATTAATAGAGATATTTAAGGAAAGTCAAAATAAATATAAATAACAAAGAAAATAAATTATGAAAATACAATAAATGTATATAAACACATTTAACAGATGTAATTTAGAAACATTCATATTAATTGAATTGAAAGCAAAATCAGTACATCATTATAGATCATACCCAGTCTCTGCAGGGTGTCCAAAACTAGAGGGGATAGGTTTAAGGTGAGAAAGAGGAGGCTTAAAGGGTAAATGAATCACAGAATGATTTGTATCTGGAATGAGTGGCCAGTGGAGGTGGTAGAGGCAGGAGTAGTAATTAGATTTAAAAGGCATCTTGCCAGGTACTTGAATGAGCAAGACATGGATAGATATGGAATTAATGCAGACAAGTGTAACTATGAATAAGCATAATGGTAGGTATATACATGATGGGCCAAAGGGCCTGTTTCTGTGCTGTACAGTTCTAACGACTGTGAAGGCCAGATATGAAGTTTATCTAGCTGAGATTAGCAGTGGAACAGAAACTTCATTGTATCGATGTCTCACATCCAGCACGTTCTGTACTTCTCTGTTGCACTGAAATATACGAAGTCTTGCCGGATTTAACAGGTTGGATGTGAGATGATATTTTGTCTCACCTGAGTTTTCGAGAACTAGGGACATTAGACTAAAAATAAGGGTAGGTCATTCCGAACAGAGGTGAGAAGAGATTACTTCATCTTCCAGACAATGAATCTTTGGAATTTTATTCCCCAAAAATTTTCAGTTACTGAGTATATTTGAAAACAAGATCAACGAGCCTTTGGGTATTAAGAGGTTCAAGGGAGATGGATTTAGTGCACGAAGGAAGCTATAACATTAATGAAGGCAGAGGAGGCATGAGAAGCTGAATGGCCTATCCCAGCTTCATTTCTTATGTTTGTAGTGATGCACAAATGTGGAAGTCAAAGATGCACAGAACAATGGAAGATGGCTGGACAGCAGCTTCATAGGGAATACTGTATCAGAACTTCATCTCACCCATTAACTTTGTTTCTTTCAGTAGGTAACTCAACAATGAAGTAGAGAATGAGTAATGCTCTGACTAGTGTGTAAATGATGTATTGAAATCTGATATATTCACATGCTGAATACTCCAAAAAATGCTATGTTCAAAATTCAGACTGATTCACACAAAGACTTTTCTGATTAATGTATAACTGGTGTTCACGATCTGACAGGTTCACATGGGCAATGCACGCATTAATGAGTAATTCATAAATCAAGACTGGATTTAGTTTGATTCAGATTTCAGGTCCAGGCTGACTCATATATGCTTCTAAAGATGGATGACAGACCTAGAGCATTACTTCCATTTTCTTTTGACAGACTGACACCTATTAGCATTTTCTGATTTTATTCACTGTTTGAATCAATGAGTAATGGATGTATCAAGATCATACTGATTAACATAGAGAATATGCTGATTAGTTCAGATTCATTTATCAAAAACTTAATGATATTCAGAGGGAATTTTCTGATTAGCAAATAAACCGCACATCAGAATCAGACTATTTCAGTGACGATTTTGATGTGCGTGAAATTCACATATAGGCATCTCACAGTTTTACTGGGCATTCTCGTTTACATATCAGGATCAGAGTACTGTGTACTCGTCCACTGATCTGAAATGTTAACGTTGTTTTTCTGCCCAGGGATGCTGTTTGTCTTGTTATCTATTTCTAGTATTTTCTGTTTTAATTCAGACAAACTTTATTTCTGATCAGCGTATAATTAATTTATCAAGATCAAAAAGCATCATATGATGATTAGTATATATTTCAGAAGGGAATACAGATTCACAAAGAGTTGCGTTCTGATTCATATATCGTTGATGTATTAGGATTGAACAATCTGAATAGTGTCTAGTTTATATGCCAAGATCAGACTGATTCAAGGGGGAAATACTCCAACTGGTATGAAATCTATAAATGATTCACAAAGGCTTACGTTCTGGTTGCACTGTAAGTATTTTTCAAGATCAGTCTAATTCACACCAGGACTTTATAATTCACATCTCAAATGAGAACTAACTACTCAGGGTTACATTGTAACTAGTGTGAAATTCATTAATTAGTTCTGATTCACATGTAGAAAGACCTCAATTCTTGTACCAACAGTTTTGATTTGTCTATCGAGATTCAAATGAAGAATATCATGATTTGTGTATAATTCCTCTAGCAGAATCAGGTTCACAGGCAGAATAATTTGATTAGTTGTAAGTCATGTATCAGATCAGTCTGATTCACACAGGTATTGTATTGATTATTCTGAATCTTCAAGACCAAGAGCAAATATACTAGTGTATTCCGACAAGTATGCGGTTCGTATACAGAAATAATTTTGACTCATTTTGCATATATTCTGATAAGTGCATAATTCATATATCAAAAACAGAATCGTTCACATGACAAACGATTGGTGTTTAGATTTTATATTAGCATCAAACTGTTTGGATGTTTTGATAGATGTCTAATTCCTGTATTGAGTCACCTCAGTTATGCGCACTTTGTATGTCTGATCAATCTCAACCACAAGAGGAGTGTTCTGATCAGTGTGTAATATCTATCTCAGGATCAAATGGAAGCTCAGTAGAAATATTATGTTTCGTGTGTCAACCATATAAGAAGAGCAGACTAAATCACAAACAATTTTGCACTGATTAGTGTGCAGATCACACAGGAGATGGTCTAGCTTTTGTGTAATTCTGACATTGGATCAGACTGATTCACAAGGGGTTGTTATGATTTATGTTTGAATTATGTATTAATAACACAGAGGTCTACATAAACAATAATTTGATTGAGATTGGAAGGTACCTTGGGCAGCATAATTTGATCACTATGTAAATCATTTATCATCATCAGATTGACTCGCATAGGAAAGTGTAAGTGGTGTACCTGGATAAGATACACTCGTGTATACTAACAGAAATTATCTGAATCATTCAGCCTTTACTTTTTCCACCTATCACCTCCCAATTTCTTACTTCATCACTCTTCCCCCACCCACCTGGCTTCACCTATGACCTTTTAGCTTGTACTCCTTCCCCTCCACCCACCTTATTCTGGTATTTTCCCCCTTCCTTTCCAGTCCTGATAAAGTGTCTCAGCACAAAAAGTCGACTGTTTATTCATTTTCATAGCTGCTGCCTGGCCTGCTGAGTTCCTACAACATTTTGTGTGTGTTGCTCTGGATTTCCAGCATCTGAAAAATTTCTTGTCTTTAGTATCTGAATAATGTGGATTCCTGTGTCAAGAACAGTCTAGTTCAGACCAGATTATGTACTGCTTTAAGTGTATAATTCACGGATAAGGTTCTGACTTGATCACAGGAGTGATGCTAAGTGTGTTGTCCGCGTATTGGCATTAATCTCAGTCAAGTGCTTTTTTCACGTGGCAAGTGTTCTGATTACTGAGTAACCCCCCATATCATGACAGGTTCATTAATGCACTGTTTTGATCTGAAATATCAACACTTACTTCGCTCTCCCCACCACCACCTGCCACCACACAGATGCTGCTTAACTCTCAGAGTCCTGTCAGTACAGTCGGCCCTCCTTATCCGTGAGGGATTGGTTCCGAGACTCCCTGCGGATACCAAAAAACATGGATGCTCAAGTCCCTTATCTAACCTGTCTCAGTGAGGGTGGACTTTAGGACCCAGGGCAGCACAGGACCTGCCACCCTCAGAGTTTCCATTCCGTTGACTTATAATATCAAATACAATGTAAATGCTATGTAAATAGTTGTTATACTATTCAGTTATACCATACATGTTCAGTACAGACGCAACCATCGTAGCTCTTCTGGGAACGCCGATGCCAATTCTCCCGTGCTCTTTAAGTTCTTGAGGCTGTAATGCTTTACACAGCCAGTCAGCCATCCCTAGCACTAACACTTCCATGAATTTCAGCTTCTTTCTGCTTTATTGTACGAATACTCGATTTGTTCTTACCGACCTTACGGCTCACTTCGGAATGCAACATGCCACTTTTTTGGAATTTAGAAGATTGAGGGGGGATCTGATTGAAACGTATAAGATCCTAAAGGGATTGGACAGGCTAGATGCAGGAAGATTGTTCCCGATGTTGGGGAAGTCCAGAACGACGGGTCACAGTTTGAGGATAGAGGGGAAGCCTTTTAGGACCGAGATTAGGAAAAACTTCTTCACACAGAGAGTGGTGAATCTGTGGAATTCTCTGCCACAGGAAACTGTTGAGGCCAGTTCATTGGCTATGTTTAAGAGCGAGTTAGATATGGCCCTTGTGGCTACAGGGGTCAGGGGGTATGGAGGGAAGGCTGGGGCGGGGTTCTGAGTTGGATGATCAGCCATGATCATAATAAATGGCGGTGCAGGCTCGAAGGGCCGAATGGCCTACTCCTGCACCTATTTTCTATGTTTCTTTTCAAAAGATCTAATATTTCTAATTTCTCGGCGAGAGATAGCACTCTTTAGCCTTTGAGGAATTGCTTTGACCACGTAATTGCTTTATAGGAGCCATTTTTTCCAGAAAAAAGTAGCGAACAAATGAGACGTGAGGTGAACAATGCTCGAACAACGAGTGCTGGAGTGAAAACTCCCAGGTTTTCCCAATTCGCGATTGGTTGAATTCGTGCATGCGGAACTTGCAGATAAGGAGGGCCGACTGTAAATTGTTTGCTACAGATTCCAGATTCTGCTTCTCCTGTCTCCAACTCACAGAGTGTTATGTTCAGATTAGTGAGAACATCTCATAACAAGGTCAGTCTCATTGCTTGTTTTGTTTGTAATTCATAATGCAGGTCAGACTGATTCTCATCGGACATGGTATAAATAATGTGTGATATATCCAACAGAACAGAAAGATTCACATCAAACTTCAAAGTTCAAAGTAAAATTTATTATCCGAATGCATATATGTCACCACATCCAACCCTGAGATTCTCCTTCTGTGGGCATATTTAGCAAATCTATAGAATAGTAACTGTAAACAGGATCAATAGATAACAAACTATGCAAATGCAAAGATAAGTAAATAGCAATAAATAACGAGCGTGAAATAACAGGAGAAAGATTCCTTAAAGTGAGAACGTTGACTGTGGGAACACCAGAAGTAGAATGAGTGTAGTTTTCCCCTTTTGTTCAAGAGCCTGATGGTTGAGGGGTGGTAACTGTTCTTGAACATGATGGTGTGAGTCCTGAGGTTCCTGTAACTTTAACCTGATGGCAGCAGTAAGAAAAGAGAGGGAAAAGAGGCCTGGGAATATTCGCTTAGGGAATGATGTGTCAATTGCAAAATCCTTATATCGAAATCAGAGTGAACTACAGATTAAATAAGCAGTTTAGTTTATAAGTGATAGATTACATGAATCTGATCCATATAGACATTGTCCAAACTGGTAAATAAATCCTGCTTCAGAATTGGATGCATTCATGTGGAATGATCTGACTAATGTATAGTCCAATTATTTGGGATCAGACTGATTTCACAGGAGGATTATTCTGATTAGCATGGATCTCCATATCAAAAACAGACTAATTTAATAAAACAGGCTATCCTGCTGACTCACTTTCGCGCTATTTATTTACGATGTTTATCAGGAGCGCTGCGTACGCAGGGCACTTAGTGTTATCAAGGGTCCCGCCCATCCATCCAGCAGCCTCTTTGGCAGGACACTACAATGCATAAAAACAAGGATGGTCAGGGTGAGAAACTGTTTCTTCCCTCAAGCCATTAAGCTTTTGAACTCCCTGTCACATCCTGTTCAAAGTGTCACCAGTTAATCTGTTCTGTATCTTACAATGTTTAATTTATGCACTTTACTTTGCTTATTTACCTGTAATTCATCTGTAGATTTTATCTTTACTTTCATAAGTTGTGTGTTACACCTGTGCCACATGTACTGCTGTGCTTTTACTGCCAGGTTTGGAGAAATTTATCTCATTTGATGGTATACATGTATCTAGTTAAATGACAATAAACTTGACTTAACATATTATTTTTTGTAATTTAGAGTAATTTTTATGCATTGCACTGTACTATTGTCACAAAACAACAAATTTCACAACATCAATCAGTGATAATACACCTGACTCTGACTCGGATTTGCAAGGAATTATGTTCATATAAGAATTTCTTCCCCGTATTGTCAGTTTTACATTGGAGCTGCTCAGGGTAGTGTGTGAATTATGTATGAGAATCAGACTGAATCACACACGGTGCGATCTGAGTGGTGAGTAATTTAGTGTATCACGAATAGATGGTTTCACATGATAAATGATCAGATTAGTATGTCATTCATATCCCAACATCAGACATGTGTGGAACATCTTAATCAGTGTATGAATCAGATATCAAGTTCACATTAATTCACTTCAGGGATGTTCTGATTATTGTATTGGTCATGAATAGTAATTGGGGTCAGCCTGATTCTCAAAGGAATCAGTCAGGATAGTGAGTAATTCATGAATCAGTGTCAGATTGATTTTAATGGGGAGTATTCTGATTATTGTATGATTTGCCTATAAGAATTAGAGAAATTCATTGCAAAATAGTTTGATTAGTGTTAAATCACATATCACCAAAAGACTGATTCACAGAAGGGATTACTCTGATCAGAATATAAATTATATAACTGAATCATATGCATTCTCATGTAATTAGCATGAATGTTCTAGCATTCTAGTATGAAAAACAGATGGATTCACATAATGTTATATTCTAGTTAAGTAACTGACGATAAGTGTATTATATGGAGCAAATAGATTTAAACGTTATAATGCTCTAATAAGCATGTAATTTCTGTATCATGAACTATCCATCTCACGTAGGAAATGTTCTTATCAGGGTGCACTTTATGCATCAGGTTTAAATAGATTCAGACATCCCATTAGTGAGTAAATCATATACTTGGATCAGACAGATTCACTGGCGGAACATTCTGATTAATGGCTGTTCATGTACTGTAATTAAACTGACCTGCATAAGAATTATTCTGATTAGTGTGTGATTCATAAATCAAGATTGGACCGATTCATATGCAGGGTAGCTTGATTTGTGAATAAATCAATCGAATACCAGGATCTGATTAAATCAAATCAACAAGGATTTGATTAATAACGCAGACACGAGGAAATCTGCAGATGCTGGAAATTCAAGCAACACACACACAAAATGCTGGTGAATACAGCAGGCCAGGCAGCATCTATAGGAAGAGGTACAGTCAACGTTTCAGGCCAGGACCCTTCATCAGGACTGGAGGAGGGCTGAAGACAGTAGAAGAAGTCATCGGTAGGGGTGGGAGTGTCCTTGCCGATGGAGGAGGGTTGAAGATGGGAGAAGGGGTCATTGGTAGGGGTGAGAGAGTCCTTGCCGATAGGTCCTGATGAAGGATCCTGGCCCGAAATGTCGACTATACCTCTTCCTATAGATGCTGCCTGGCCTGCTGCGTTCACCAGCATTTTTTGTGTGTAAGACTTGACTAATGACTGATTTACTTGAGGAATGTCATGATTATCTTGTGTATAAGAACTGGCCTCATTTGTATGGGAACTATCCCGTTTATTGCATAACTGAATTATGACGATCAGATTCTCATTGGTGCATAATTCTTGTATCAGGATGGGACTGATTCAGCTGATCGCTTAATTTATTCTGTAAAAGACATCAGCATCAGACTGATTAATTATTCTAATTAGTGTGTAAATCACCTATCAAGAACACACTAATTCAAATGAGGATTGTTGTGAAATAGGCATCCGTTAGTCTCGTGAGACCATGGATTTGTGCCTTGGAAGGTTTCCAGGGTGCAGGCCTGGGCAAGGTTGTATGGAAGACCAGCAGTTGCCCATGCTGCAAGTCTCCCCTCTCCACACCACCGATGTTTTCCAAGGGAAGGGCATTAGGACCCATACAGCTTGGCACCGGTGTCACCGCAGAGCAATGTGTGGTTAAGTGCCTTGCTCAAGGACACACACGATGCCTCAGCCAAGGCTCGAACTAGTGACCTTCAGATCACTAGACCGATGCCTTAACCACTTGGGCACTGTGATATATACAGTATATATAATAGATATACCGTACATATATAATTATATACTATGTGCTACCACGGGAAGAAAAATTTTGAACTGAACTCAAAATACTTCTGCTCTCACAATAGGATTTGTATTCTCATTCTCTGGATTATTAGTGCAGACATATAGAAGGTCTATCTAGCAGCCTCCTTCTCCTCAGGCAATACCTCATGGTCACAATTAATTAGCTATTCATTTGTAAAATTTCCGCAGCCATTCAAATGGTAAGATTTAAGATAAGTATATAATTCATGTATCAAAATTAATTTTGGTCGCAAGGGGAATGTTCCAATTAATGTATAATTCATACAAGAACAAATAGATTCTCTCTCATGTGGAATGTCTAGATTAGCATGTAATTTATGTCTCAGACTTCATTCTAATTTGTGTGTAATTCAGTAGAGGGAGAGGGAGGTTTAATGTACTTGGAGAAGGTAACCATTTTTATTTAGTTTCTCTCCTGGTATCAGTGTTCACTCTGAAATTATAACTGTGTTAATTCAATGATATCATCTGCATGGTCACAAATGTTTGGAGTTTTCTCCCCCAGCCCAGTGAGCTGAAGAGGTTGAATATGTACATCCAAGGTAGAGAGATTTTTAGTCTGTGGGGGTTGTCAAAGCCCATTTTCTGTTTTACTGATATCAGCTTTTTATTGTGAGGATTTAATTGAAATGAACTCAAAATTCTTCCACTGCCACAATGTGATTTGCACTCTCATCCTCTGGATTATTAGTGCAGACACCTGAACTGTCTATCCAGTAGCCTCCACTCCATAGTCAATACCTAATGATCGCGAGTGTTTACCTCCCGTCTAGTTCTTTGGATTCTGAGGTGGCTGTTAAGACCAATGTCAATATCTACAGGGCATGTTGAGTGCCTCTTCCACCATTTCGACCAGGTTTCCATGTGCTCCAATATAGATACTTGAGGTTCTTAATGCTATCCCAAATCTTCCCCTGTCATTTTGAGTGATAATGGGGCTCAGATTCTCATAAGTTGGACGGGGCCTTACACTTTTTAAAAGAGGCTTTGAAAACATCCTTGGATCATTTACTCTGTACTTCTGACAACGCTTTGCTGTGATGGGCTCAGAACAAAATACCTGTTTCAAGGCTTCGGTGTTGGGAATATCGATGACATAGCATGTCGGTCAAGAGCAGGCTGAGTGAAATTAGAGTCTCAGAGCTGGGGTGATGGCCTGGAAGAAATAACTGACATCAGATTGTTACCGTGCTTTTGTAATTTGCAGAAAGGATGTTCGTAATACCTCTCAAATGACTTGAAATGCCTGCCCTAAGTGATCCGACCTACAGCAGCATTCAGAAGGGTAAAGATAACCACTGCCCAGCAGATTATGTTTTGTTCAAGCTTGTGGTCTTTATCTTCAAACACTCTTACTCAGGGATCTAAAGGCTGTGCTGGTCTCGTGCAGTGGTGAATCGTGTTATGAATGCCTGCTCAAGCTTTTGAAAATAAACCATCTTTTCCATGTTCTTCTTGCAGATTTTTATTGTCAAGGAATGATGTCGTGTGTTGAGGAATGGAATTTGTGGAGAGACTTTGTCTTTTTGTTTTATGTGAAGTCTATTTTCTCGTGCTTCAAGAAATATATCTGTGACGGAGCTCATCTTTCAAATATCTGCATAAACAAGTGTCATTGTAGTGACATAATTGCTTCATTTATTGCTCAACAGGAAATCCATTGAGCGACTAGAAATGGCAATATACAGTATTTATATAATTCTTCATCAGTTAAAAAGCCATTCTTAGAATCAAAGCGCCAGAGATAGTGTTTTTCGTAACATAATTGATTTATTCATTGTTCAATAGGAATTCTATTGAGCAATAGGAATATCAATACATTTTGACGATTTTACATGGTAAAAGGCCACTCCCAAAGTCAAAACATTAGAGATAGTGATTTTTATTGCCTGTTCCTATTTGTTTTAATCTTGGGAATGAATTTACAAAACTAACCTTTTCAAAATCATTCTAACTAAAACTCAGCACATCACTTTACTGGTTCCTCTTTCTCTCTGCCCAGTAAGAAAAGGTTTGCCAAGGATATTTTCACAAAAAATTTTTGAGCTAGGTTCTGAGTGGTAAGTGAAAGATGCAATACGTGGAAATTTTTTCGCAAAGGTTGACCTCACAACCTACCTAATAATGAAACACACTTGTAGGTGGGTGAAATATCTATTGTGGACACCTGTCACATATAATGCATTATTTATAAAGCACATGAAATTGAACAGGGTAAAAAATTTAATTGAGAAATTACTTTTTAAAATCATAGAAGTAGAAGTAATCCATCAACATACAGTTAACTGACAAACTTGTTAAAGCATTAAATCTACATTGTATAAATGAATTATTATTCGACAAGAATCAGGTGTTACGGGAGTTAAAGTTGAAGTGGCCCTTACTCCTACAGTTCTGCTTCACAGCAGCATTAGAATCAAGTGCCTGCTCAGACAATTTCATTGTGTGGATTGAAGTTCAAGCCCTCTTCATTCAGGAAAGTGTCTGCGGCAGAACCTACATTCAGTCGAAGCTGAAGGAGCAGAAACAGAGGCTATCCAAAGTAAAAAAAAAATTGCATTTGTCTTGAAATTAGTCTGATTTTGCACCAATACAGCCTGGCAAAATGCCTTTCGATCAGACAAAGCAAACACTATTTCTATAGGGCCAGCTATGAATTTGGGCTAGCGCTTGTTAGTCAATCTAGCCATTTATTCGGCCATCTGACTATTAAAATAGCAATTTAGCTTTCTATTCCATTGTTGTTTATTATACTTTAACTTTTGTTATCTTCTGAATACAATGAAATATGATGCGCCTGCTTTCTCTGTATGCGAATAACTGCTCCTACTCCCTTTTTTCTTGTGTTCTTGCATTTTGTCAACTTCTGGAATGCACATGACTGTTATAGAACATCGGACAGATCAGAGTCTCTACCTTTGGCAATGATGTCTGTACTGAGTGTGATCTTAAAATGACAATGATGACCAGTTATGATGAGAAAGTAATATCTTGCTCCTCCACAGTAACAAAATAGATGGTTAAAATTATAATAATTAACTTGATACCCTGCTTAATTAAAAAATGAGCAATTGTTATGTTGAAGTTAAATATAATTATTAATATCTCAAATATAACAGCTTAAAACAAGCCCACAGTAGTTCTTGCACAGAAAAGTGGAGCATGCGACATTTATATCTCTTTAAGCCCCAAGGAGTCCCAGGATAATCTGAGAAATCATTAGCTAAAATTGCTACCAACCACCACTTGTCGTTTCCCATGACTTCTGCTGAACTTTACCATTTGCCTGCAGTTGGTTGAAGTTGTTGTGAAATATGAATGCATCAACAAAGAAAATTACTTTGTCACTGCAGAATTCAGTTTCTTAGCAGTCTGCATTCAATATGTCAACAAATACACAAGACCACAAATTAAGTTCATTAATCAATAATCCAAAACAAAGCCAAAACAATATGCAAGCAGGTTTGGAGGCTCTGAAAATTGGGTCCTTCTTCCGTTTTGACTTTACTTGATAATGTTTCTAAAAGATTATTTCATCACGACATAAAGTGGACATGTATGTAAGTCAGATGACAAACAGTATGTTTGCTTTAATGCGAGCAGACACAAGTAAGAAAGCAAGAAGTTGATGCAGTAGCACAGGGCTAAAATGTTTAAAAAAATGTGAAAAACAGTTTTTTTTTAATTCACACTTTTGATGCATGCACAGATGATGTCACTTTACGCTACAGAAAATCGTACTTGGTTACCATTTTTATTTTCTAGGAGGTCACATGAGGGTGCCTGCTTTGAAACAATGTAAAGAACAAGCAGTCTGTAGCAAAAGATTGAAAACTAACCACACTTATCTGCCTTGTAAATAAATTATTGCCAGATATAAAATAAAAGCAAAAATTGCTGAAACACTCAGCATGTCACAAGTTTCTGTGGAAGAACAAATTAAGTTGATATTTCAGGTCAAAATTCCTTCATCAGAGTGGTCATTATCTCTCCCAGTCCTGACGAAGAACCCAGGTTGAAGCCTCAACTCAACTTCTCTTTCTACAGATGCTGCCTGACATACTGAGTGTTTCCAGCATTTCTGTTTTTTTCAGATTTCTGTATTTGTTTTTTTTATTCTTTTACTTCTTTTATGTACACTTAAATTGTCTTAATTGACCTATGAAAATCTTAAAAATCGGTGACAAGGAGAGCAGCAGACTTAATATATCACTAGAATGGAGCATGCCCCAGGATATTACCATTGAATAGGAAAGGACGAATCTGGTTGCCCGAATGAATAATGCTGGGAGCCTCAACTTGTGTGACCAAGCTAAAAATCATTCAGCTCACATTCCAAACTATGCATGTGTCGTAAATATCATGGAGATTGAAGGACAAGATGAGATTGTCAGAACTCATATTGTGAAGGATCGCAAGCATAAAAGAATAGTTTGGTGTAGACTGGATCAAAAGCAAAGCGAACTAAGTTGTGCATTATCTGGAGGATTAATCCAAAGTTTCTAAAAATAACTGAAATTTTTAATTTTGAGACAAAACCCGGTAGTGAGATGAGATAATTAGTGAGTTTATTTTTTATTTCAATTGTCATTTTAAATTGATAGATAATTTTGCAAAAACTGGATCATTGATTGTGTAATTACAATAAACTGTGAATTGTCAAGAGCAAAGAAAATCATCTAGCTTTGGATGATGAGTTCAGGAAATTGCATGAAGCATCTTCATTTGTAACGAAAAGTAAAATATCTTAACTTAAAGGTTGTTGATATTGAAAACATTAAGAGCCTTCACCAATGCATAAAAAGAGTGAAAGAAAATATAACACAACTAACTTTATAGCTAGGTGTTGGTTCAGTGTTCCACATGATTCCAGATCTTATAATCTTGCTCAGAACACTGCAACAACTGTTGAAGAAATATAAAAAATGGATATAGAGCAAAGAGCCACAAAACGCAAATGTTGAAGGCTGAGAAATTGAAGACAGTCTTACTTGATAATATAGGAGACATGAATTGAAGTTGATGAGTGATGCTGTATTGTGTTGTAGATACAGTAATATACCACAGGATGGATAACGGGCAAGAGAAAAGAACATAATTTTTGCTCCTCACACCATCAGAAAGAGCAAGGGCACTTTGCAGCTTTGAGAAGGAAGCATGGGATATGCTCCATCAGTTGTTTTACCCAAGAAATTTACCAATGAGCCCCATACATCACAGTTGCATTTTGGATGCAACAAGGTGCATCAAACAAGCAGAAAAAAGAAAATTTGGTGAACTTCATTTGGAATACACAGGAATAGTCATTATGACACTCTGGCACTGAGACTGGCTCTGTGGCTCAGAACGGAAGTGGGTAGAAGAGACAAGCTGTAGTGATAGGAGATTTGTCAGATAGGGGAACAGAAAGGAGGTTCTGTGGATGAGAATGAGATTCATGGATGGTTTGCTGCCTCGCGGATGCCAGGATCAGAGACTTTTTGGATTGAGTCCTCAGCATTCTTAAGTGGGAGGGTAAGCAGCCAGAGGTCATGGTCCACACTGGTACCGATGACATAGGTAGGATGTGTGACAAGGTTCTGCAAAGCGAGTTCAGGGATTTAGGTGCCAAGTTAAAGAACAGAACCTCCAGGGTTGTGATCTCATGATTGCTACACATGCCATAAGGCCAAAAATTGGAGTATCATACTGTTTAACACATGGCTAAAGAATTGGTGTAGGAGGAAGGGTTTCAGATTTTTGGATCATTGGGCTCTCTTCCTTGGAAGGTACGACCTATACAGCAGGGACAGCTTGCACCTGAACTGGAGGGGAACTAATATCCTAGCAAGAAGTTTTGCTAGTGCCACGCGGGGGGGGGGGGCGCGGGAGGGTGAAGGGTTAAATTATAGCTGCAGGAGATAGGAACTAGAGCACTAGAACAGATAGAGGAGTGTTTGTAGAGAAAGATGTTCTTAAGCCTATATACAAAGTCAAGAATCAAAAGGTTGAGCAAGATGGGACTAATATTCTGAGCTGAGTATATTTAAATGCACGGAATATTTTAACATATGGAATTATGGCATTGTTACAGTTAGTGAGACTTGGTTACAGGAGCAGGACTGGCAGCTCAATGTCCCATGGTGCCATTGTTTTCGATGCGATACGACGGGAGGGATTACAGGGGGAGGCGTGGCAATACTAGTCAGTGCTCAGTCAGGACAGACTGGAAAGCTCGTCTAGTGAGGCTTCATGGGTACAACTGAGGAATAAGAAAAGTATGACCACATTAATATTATAGACTATCGACAGTCTGTGGGATTTAGAGGAGCACATTTGTAGAGAGATTGCAGACTGTTGCAAGAAACATAAGGCTGTGATAGTAGGTGATTTTATCTTTGCACATATTGACTGGAGCACCCATACTGTTAAAGGGCTGGATAGAAAAGAGTTCATCAGATGGATTCAGGGAAGTTTCCTGTGGTGGTACATAGAGGTCCCAATGAGGGTGTGCAATACTGGATCTCCTATGAGGGAATGAGACAGAGCTGGTCCTTGGGTTGAGATTCTAAATTGGAGAAAGGCCAATTTTGATGGTATCAGAAAGGATCTGGTAAGTGTGGCTTGGGACAAGTTGATTTCTGGCAAAGGTAAGTGGAATTTTGAGAGTACAGAGTTTGCAGGCTTCTATCAAAATAAAAGGCAAAGGTGATAGGTTTAGGGACCTGAGTTTTCAAGAGATACTGAGGCCCTGGTCAACAAAAAGAAGGAGGTGCATAGAAGGTATAGGAAGGCAGAAACAAATGAAACACTCTGGTTCCGTCAGCTGCGTAAGTCTAGGGAAGACAATATCCGGCCCTGCCAAACGTGTGAGATTGAGGTGTGAGCCCACCCCAAAATCCCCTGAGTGTGTGGAGGCTGCGTGACTCGCTTCCCTGTTACAAATCAGTACCACAAAATAACAGACAGTACACCACATACAATTAGATGATTTAGCGTTATAATTCTTAATTCAACTAAGGCGATAAGAAAAGAGCCCATTTTAATGAAACTGTCTAATGTGCACAAGTTGGAGCTTATGGTTTCACCTTTGCCAATCCTCTTTCGATCTCCTCGGGCTTCGTTGGATCATGGCCCCGCTCTTGGTCGAGTCCTACAACCTCTTCTCACCAGCAATTTCTCCCTTCATCTCCCACCGAACAAAAGACCTGGCTCACCTCGGTGCCAGGCACACAACACGAAAACACACTCCCTTCGTTGGACGGCTCATATTCCAAAGCTCCCGTTATCTCTGACCATAACCCAAACACTGCTTCTACAGAAAAACCATTACATTAGCAGTGAAACCTTTCCCAGGGTGTCACACAAATGTGGTACTTGAAAAATATAACAAATGCATGTGAACACTTAAGGAGGAAATCAGGAGGGCTAAAAGATGACATGAGGTTGCCCTAGCAGACAGGGGACGGCGAATCCTAAGGGCTACGACAGATATATTAAGAGCAAAAATAGCAAGGGACAAAATTGGACCTCTGGAAGATCAGGATTGTCATCTATGTGTGCAGCTGAAAGAGATGGGGGAGATCTAAAATAGATTGTTTGTATCTGAATTTGCTTGGGAGATGGACACAGTGTCTATGGATGTGAGGCAATGCAGCAGCAAGGTTATGAACCCTATAAAGATTACAGAAGAGGAGATATTTGCTATCTAGAGGCAAATTAGGATGGATAAATCCGCAGGGCCTGACAATGTGCTCCCTCAGACCTTGTGGGAGCTTAGTGTAAGAATTAAAGGGGCCCTAGCATAGATATTTAAAACACTCCTAGCTACTGGCGAGCTATCAGCTAATGTTGTTCTATTGTTCAAGAAAGGCTCTAAGAATAAGCCAGGAATTTATAGACCAGTAAGCCTGATATCAGTAGTTGGAAAGTTATTCTAAGGGAATGGATTTGGATAGACAGGGACTAATTAACGATTGTCAACATGGCTTTGTGCATGGTAACCAATCTTATAGAGTTTTTTGAGTAAGTTTCCAGGAATGTTGATGAAGGCAAGGCAGTGGATGTTGTCTACATGGACTTTAGCAAGGTCCTTGAGAAGGTCCTGCATGGGAGGTTGGTAAAGAAGGTTCTGTTGACTTGGCATGCAAGACAAGGTAGTAAATTGGATTAGACTTTGGCTTCGTGGAAGAAGCCAGGGAATGGCTGTAGATCACCGGCTTTCTGACTGGAGGCCTGTGACTTGTGGAGTGCCGCAGGGATCGATGCTGGGTTCGCTGTTGTTTGTTGTCTATATCAACAATCTGGATGATAATGTGGTAAACAGGATTAGCAAATTTGCAGATGACACTAAGATTAGGGTTGTAGTGGGCAGCAAGGAAGCGCCTCAAAGCTTGCAGCAGGACCTGAACCAACTGGAGTAATGGGCTGAAAAATGGCAGATGCAATTTAATGCAGACAAGAGCAAGACATTTCACTTTGGGAGGACCAGTCAGGGTAGGTCTTACGTGATGACCAGTGAAACAAAGGGATCTAGGAAAACAGATCCATAATGCCTTGAAAGTGGTGTGAATGGTAGACAGGGTTGTAAAGAAAGCTTTTGGCACATTGGCCTTCATAAATCAATGTATTGAGTACAGGAGTTGGGATGTTATGCTGAAATTGTATGAGGCACTGGTGAGCCCTAATTTAGTGTACCGTGTGCAGTTTTTGTCATCTACCTACAGGAAAGATGGAAATAAGATCGAAAGATTGCAGAGAATATTTAGAAGGATTTTGCTGGGTCTTGAGGACCTGAGTTATAAGGAGAAATTGAATATGTTAGGACTTCATTCCCTAGAACTAGAAGATTGTTGGGAGATATGATCGATGGATACAAAATATACAAGGTATACAAAATATACAAAATATAAAAGGTATACAAGATATTAAGAGGAATAATAGAGTGGATAGCCAGCGCCTCTTCCCCAAGGCACCACTGCTCAATACAAGAGGACATGGCTTTAAAGTAAGGGGTGGGAAGTTCAAGGGGGATATTAGAGGAAGGTTTTTTACTGAGAGAGTGGTTGGTGCATGGAATGCACTGCCTGAGTCAGTGGTGGAGGCAGATACACTAGTGAAGTTTAAGAGACTACTAGACAGGTATATGGAAAAATTTAATGTGGAGGGTTATATGGGAGGCAGGGTTTGAGGGTCGGCACAACATTGTGGGCCGAAGGGCCTGTACTGTGTTGTATTATTCTATGTTCTATGTCAAATTATGAGGGGTATTGATAGGGTAAATTCAAGCAGGCTTTTTCTACTGAGGTTGGGTGAGACTACAACTAGAAGCTATAGGTTCAAGTGGGGTGAGAATACAGAATGAGCTGACAGCACAAGTGACTGATGTGGGGTTGATTTCAAGATCTAAAAGAAATTTTCATAGCTAGATGGATGGAAGGGGTATGAAGGTCAGTGTGCAGGTCATTTGGACTTGGCAGATTAACGGTTTGGCGCAGACTAGATGGGTTGAATGGCCTGTTTCTGTGCTCTAGTATTCTATGACTCTGTGAGCAATCACGATAAGCCTTTTTTACTGGCCTTATAGCGATCAAATCATTGTTCAACAATTGAAGTATTAAGAACATATAGTAATCAGAATAATCCTTCATAAGTGGTTTTGCAATCACGGACTATACATTTTCAGAAAGCAGATGTACTGTAGACTTCTCTGCAAAATTAAATTTTATCAACTGGCCAATGATCTGTCGAAGTAAAATGAAAATGGATTCCTGAACCACTGCTGAACAGACTTTATTTAGTCCATATCAGTCCAAACTACATTGAGTCCAAATTTGCTCTTAAGGACTTAACTAAGGAGTTTTTCTCTGTTAATGACCCATATTTGCCCTTTGGGAAACTTTCTGGAATAAAATTGTATCAAATATAATTCCTTGATATTATCTGACTTCAAGTGAATCAGCTGAAGTTTCAGTCAAATTGTGAAGGAAATTGCCAAGAGGCGCGTGTTACAAGAGCACTTAAAACATTTGGAGAATTCTTGTGTTTAATAAATATCACTTGGCCTATTTCTTGTGAAAGTACAGAACAACCCTGAACATCATCACAAGTTCACACTAGTAGAACTCATAATGAGATTGTGAATAAGCAATGTTTTGAAACTCTAACTTAAGAGTTAAGCAACTTTGTCTTTGCAGTATCCAAGAAAGAACACATTTTCAAGTAAAATGAGTGTTCATGTTCTTAGTCCATTTACTAAGGTGAGTTCATTTGTAGAACCAAGTGATATTTGTTGAAATTAATAATAAAAATCTGAAAATTTAATTCAGATCAAATGCTCTCTGCTAGAGATGAACCAAGTCTGAATTTTGAAACATTTGATAAAGAAATTGTTTGTGAGTTAGATCTAGTGGAGGTTTGAGGCAGTGAGTAACAGATTGAGTTCAAAGCTCCAAAGTTGATTCAACACCAAAACTTGTAAGGAGATCAGGAAAATAATGAAAATGTGTTACTAGATGAAATTTATAGTTGTTTTTCATTAAATATACACTTTCATTGCTTTTTAGCTCTGCTTTTTTAAAACAAGGGAAACAGAGTGTATTTCACACAAGCAACATGTTATATTTTTCTAAATTTGTATGTATAATTTGATCGTCATCCTATTGGACCGTATAGTCATAAGACATTCCTGCTTCTCAAACAATGCAACAGATTGGCAGACATTTCTCTTTATCCAAGCGCTGAAAAACTAAATGATGAGGCCTCTCTCAGGTTGGAGGAGCAATATCTCATATTGTTTGGGTAGCTTCCAACCTGCGCCATGAACATTGATTTCTCCAACTTCTGGGAACTTCTCCTCCTCCCTCCCCCTTACCTCCTTTTCTATTTCCTATTCTGAATCCCCTCATATCCCTTCTCCTCCTTACCTGCACATCATCTCCCTCTGTTGTCCCTTCTCCTCCCCTTTCTCCTGTAGGCCACTCTCCTCTCCTATCAGGTTCCTTCTTCATCATCCCTTTATCTTTTCCACCTGTCATTTCCTAGCTTCTCACTTCATTCCACCCCCCCCACCCACCTACCTTCCCCATCATCTGGTTTCACCTGAAATGTTGACTGTTTATTCCCTTCCATAGATGCTGCCTGACCTGCTTCATTTTGTGTTTGTTACTCTGGATTTCTAGCATCTGCGGAATTTTTTCTGTTTAAAACTGAATATGTCTTTGTTTAGTATGCTGACTTGAAAGAAAACTTCTACATCTCTGGACATTTATTTAATCTGCTTCAGTATATTTTAAGCATTTTACTACTACGAATGAAATAATGCCAACCAAAATTGATTTCCAGGACATCCTGAACTGCCATTGTTATTTCTATGGAGCACTTATGCTTCAGGTGCAAAGTGATATTGTTACAGTTCTTTTTCAGATAATTTTCCATATTTGAATAAGTAATTAATAAACTACTTGCTCTGAAATATCGCTCCTCCACTGTAGTCAGTATGGTAACAAATCATTTGTGTTTTGTTTCAGGTATACTGAAAATTACTTCTGTGGAAGTTGGGGTTGTGGCTATTAAAGCAATTAACAGCAATTATTATTTGGCTATGGACAAGAAAGGAAAGATCTATGGCTCAGTAAGTATTCTTTAAAAGTATTTCAATTATAAAGTATTTAAGAGAGATTACTGTGATTAATGGCTTCATTATCCACAGATTATAATGAGGTCAATAATTCACTTAGTTTTTAAATAAGACAAAACCTAAATCACAGAACATATCAACTGTCAGATTACTGCTGGTTTGGTTGGATTGATTAGATTAGGTTTAATTGAACTAATTGCTTGAAAAATTACTGTGTTAACTTTAGCCCTCTTGTGGCTTCAGGGGTACTCTATGATCTAAACAAGCCTTTCCTCTGTTCAATGCATTGAATTTTTTTAAAAACTATTCAGTTTTTATTCCCTATTTATCCTGAAAATTCCAACTCAAACTCAGTTATAGATCCAGTGAGTGGGTGATCCCATCTGGAACAGCCTCTTTCTCCAAGTGGACACACTTCATATTTGACATTAGAACTTTTGAAATGCACCCCAAACTAATTGAATTTGCCTTCAGAACAACAGTTTGGAGTAGGAATCGTATTTGATTCACCCCCTCCTTCTAGGCTAGATGATAGAAAGTCAATTGTAGAGTGTAGAACAATTGAAGCAGAATGGTAGTTATCGTATTTCTTAATTTCAAAATAATGCAAAATTATAAACTAAATATGCAAGCAGAATAAAGATGACTAAAATAATACTTCAGTACTGTGGACGCTGCAGTTGTAACCAGAAGTATGTGTGTTTGATGAATTAAATTATCAAGTCAATTTTAACCACCATTATCGTGGGATTAGGTGTTGAGCTGTTACGTGCTCACTTACCTTGAGATGATTCTTTGCAAGAGATTTCATGCCCATTTGATATCTATCTAAGAACCACAGTACAGCCCAGGACCCTTTCAATATAATTCTACTCATACAGCAACACCAAAGCTATGAACAAATTTAACAACTGGCTCCATGTGCCCCCTTGCTTAGCCAGTTGTCAAAGCTATCAAAAACTTTGAAACTTTCTTAATGGAAAAACCTAAAACTATAAAACATTTTTCATACAGTAAAAAATATCTTTTCCCTTTTGAAATAAGCACTAAAACAATTAAAATGCTTAAGTAGATTCATTTATTGGAACATATGAATGACCCAGTACACACATTGTTCCCTTGCATCAGTTCCTTTCGATTGAAATAAAATGCTCTGATCCTGTGTTGGATCCAGCCTGGCTCAAGTTCAGAAGGAAAATTCCTTAGCACAAGGGCTGAGGAATTTATGTAGTTTGCAAAGTCACACCAAACACTCATCAAGAACTTAATTATTTCTGTATTGTCATGGTGTCTCAAACCTTCTGAAACTAATATGGAGAAATGCAAGGTTGTCCACATGAAAATTCTGGCATTTTGAAGAAAACCAGAGCCAATTTCTTTTGTCTGTAGGATGTGGCTGGGCTTGAGATTTTTTGCTTAAAACAACTAGAACTGTCAAACATGAGCAAAGTAATCCAGACTCTGTAAGTGTGAGCATTGTGAAAAGATTCAACAGGTCAGGCTACAACTTGTGAGAAAGAAAAACAGATTGATCTTTTCAGGTCTGTGCATTTCACGACCTGAAATTTTAACTCTGTTTCTCTCTCCACAGATATTGTCTGACTTGCTAAAAATTTTAAGCATTTTCTATTTTCATAATTAAAATTATGTGTGATTGAAAACACTTAAATCCATTAAAAAACTTAAGAAGTGGCAATTCAAAGAGGAGATCTAGAGAATTATATTTAAAAGGCTTTTCAAATCTATTTAACTTAAAGTGAGTCCTGGAGTCAGTAGTGCTAATTTACATTCTAGAGGACCGTGTGATCAAGTGATCACTCCAATTCATCAAATGTAATGTTACTTAAACCAAAATGTTTGTTCTTATTGGACCGCTGCTGAGCAACCTCAAAGGGGTTAGGGCAGAATACTGAGCTTCCAGTCCTGCCCCTCCTGCAACCAAGTCTCACTAATGTCTACAACGTCGTAATCCCAGGCATTGATCCATCTCCTGAGCTCATCCACCTTTCCTAAGATAGTCCTTGCATTGAAACATACGCAGCTCAGGACACTAGTCTCACCATGCTCAACTTTTTGACTCCTGACTTTGTCTGAAGTCTTACGAACATCTACCTCCACTAACTGTTCTGGCTCTCTGGTTCACATCCCCGTGCAACTCTACACCAAACCTTATAGATGATGAACGACAACGGACCCAGCACCAATCCTTACTGCACTCCACTAGTCACAGGCCTCCATTCTGAGAGGCAACCATCTACTACCACTTTCTGGTTTCTCCCACAAAGCCAATGTCTAATCCAATTTACTACCTCATCTTGAATGCCGGGAGATTGAACCTTCTTAACCAACCTCCCATGCGGGACCTTGTCAAAGGCCTTACTAAAGTCCATTTGAACAGCGTCCACTGCTTTGTCTTCATCAGCTTTCCTCGTAACTTCCTTGAAAAGCTCTATAAGATTGGTTAGACATGACCTATTATGCAGGCACATTTATCAGGGACACTGGAGGTCTCCCTACCTTCCCACATCCCACAAGAGGAGCAGTCTACTATCTATGTAATGGTTTTAACACTGTTAAAAAGCTACGATGAAAATAGTTTAATTATTACCTGTATATCTGAAATAAATGCCATGTATTTGTATTCATTCATGCAGCTCACTCTCCAAGTCTTGGCAATACATCTGTAATAGCTGAATTATTCTATCTAATACATGTACTCTGATTCCTATTCCCATTAAATGATTTGTCAGATCGTGACCCCAGTCACACTCTATTTAACATGATTAACCCTCCCTGTGGAGTAGAACTTGAAAGACCACCTCTGGCAATGAATTTGCGGTCAGAGAGCAATTTATCCGCAAGATAATTCTGAAGAAAATAATGTCATATGAGTCTTCAAGAGCCAAATTAATTTTATTTCATTTTCTTTTCATTTAACTTTATATCCTATGTTATTTTATTAATATTTTAATCCATTTTTATGAGCAAGAGTAGTCATCAAGAAATAATGTATTTCAACTTGACTTTTTAAGATGGTTAAAATGATCAAGCCATCCTAAAGTTAGTCATTGCTTTATGAGACATGTAAACATGATGTAATGCAAAGACATTTGCTTCTGTGCATATACTATTTGTTAGAGATGATTCACAGTGGGAAGCATTGCCAAAAATGAAAAGGAACAGGAGATAAAAATTAGCTTACACACATCAAAGTTGCTGGTGAACGCAGTAGGCCAGGCAGCATCTCTAGGAAGAGGTACAGTCAACCTTTCGGACTGAGACCCTTCGTCAGGACTTCGTTAGTCCTGACAAAGGGTCTCAGCCCGAAACATCGACTGTACCTCTTCCTAGAGATGCTGCCTGGCCTGCTGCGTTCACCAGCAACTTTGAAGTGTGTGGCTTGAATTTCCAGCATCTGCAGATTTCCTCGTGTTTGCGTATAAAAATTAGGTTATAGGGCCATGTTCAAACTTTGTCAAGTTTGAATGAGATGTTACAATGTTTCAGGACCTGGTAAGAAAACAAGAGGTGCATATATATCAACTGATGGATCCTGACTGAAAGAATGGAAAAACACAAGAAGTTAACTTGTATGTTATTAGTCAATGGAGAAAGAGAAACAAGTAATTTAGGATGGGAATTTCCCCACATATCTCCATCAAAAATCTCATCTCCATTCAATTTAGTAGATAGCCGGTAAAACTTCAGCAAGTCAAAGTAGGTAGAGTCTAATCACAGAGCATAAGATATGATTTCCTGATCCTCCGGCCCTAAATAATTTTACCTGAAATAAATCACATGAGCAATTATTTTGAGTGAAACCATCCATTTGCAAATCAGTCTGCACACTTCTAGTCAAGGTAATTGGTTTATTGTTGTCACTTGCCAAGATACAGTGAAGATCTTTTGTTTGTATTCCATCCAGATCATTCCATACATAAATACATCAGAGTAGTACAAAAGGAAAAAAACGAATACAGAATATTGTGTTATAGGTACAGAGAAAGTACAATACAGGTGGATAAATAGAGTAAAAGGGCCATGGTGAGTTACATTGAGAGATTAAAGGCTTATTTTTATTGTTTAGACCTCAATCCTGTCATCTTTCAAAAAATTATCTGCTGCTTCTTTAAACTCCAGTGTAGAGAATTCTGGAGGTTCATCACCCTCTGTGAAAAGAATTCCACTTGCACCTTAGATTTAACTATGTCCCATCATTTGACATTCTCCCACTAGAGGAAATATCTCGATCTCTATCCTCTCTTGCCCCAGCAGGATATTATATCTTTCAAAATCCCTCACTCCCATGAACTCCAAAGAATATCAATCTTAGTTCTTTTACTATGTCTGATAGAATAGCCCCCTTATCCAAAGAATTAGCCTTGTGTCAAGTCAAATCAAGTCAAGTTTACTGGCATATGTGAAAGTACGGTAAGCTACAGGTACAGTGAAAAATGTGCTTGTATCTCAGGCACATAGATTCAGACAAAACACAGAAACTAGTATATACTCAGTCGTCACTTTATTAGGTACACCTGTACACCTTGTTAATACAAATATCTAATCAGCCAATCATGTGTCAGCAACTCAATTCATAAAAGCACACAAACATGGTCAAGAGGTTGACTTGTTGTTCCAACCAAGCTTCAACATGAGGAAGAAATGTGATATATGTGGAATGATTGTTGGTGCTAGATGGGGTGGTTAGAGTATCTCAACCTGCTGATCTCCTGGAATTCTCATTTAAAACAGTCTGTAGAGTTTACCACGTATAGTGCAAGAAAGAAAACACATCCAGTGAGCAGCAGTTCAGTGGGTGAAAACACTTTATTAATGAGAGGGGTCCGAGGCAAATGTCCAGTCTGCTTCAAGCTGACAGGAAGATCACATTAATTCAAATAACCATGCATTGCAACAGTAGTGTGCAAAAGGGCATATTTGAATGCACAGCATGTTAAAACTTTAAATGCATGGGTTACAGCAGCAGAAAACCACAAACGTATACTCAGGGGCCATTTTACTAGGTGCCTCCTGTGACTAATAAAGTGGCCTCTGAGTGTAAATTATACAAGACATAAAAGGAAAAAAAGACTGTAGTAATTCTTCAGTGCAAAATTAAAACGAGACAAGTCCATGGTAATGCAAGAAGTAGCATATTGCGTTCTGCTGTAGAGGTAGGATTAGGGTTGTGTATGTCATTTCAAGAATCTGATGGTTGTCAGAAAGTAACTGTTCCTGTATCTTGTGGTATGGGACTTCTCTCTTCTGTACCTCCTGCCCAATGGTAGCAGCAAGAAGACAGGATAATATGGTTGGTGGGGTCCCTTGATGATCAAAACTCTCCAACTTAGCACTGTCATCAGCCTACCCACCATCAAGGACATATAAAGAAATATGCCAGAAACGGCCAGCTGTATCGTGAAGGATCCCACCCACCCTGCTCATGGACCGTTTGTCCCACTACCATCAGGAAGCTACGTAGCATCCATGCTAGGGTGAATAGGCACAAAAACAGTTACTTCCCCAATCAGGAAGGCTAATCAAGATCTCCACACCCCAACCACCACTACTTTATCATTTCCTGTGAGAGTCGACTTATGTACAGACTCTACCGTATCTAGTGCCATTTTATATACATAGTCAATCTGTAAGTTATCTAATGAGTTATATTTATTGTGGGTTTTTTTGTGCTTCATTGGACCTGGAGTGGCAATTACTACATTTCATTCCGTTTTGCACTTGTCTACTGAAAATCTTGAATCTTGAGGTAGCACTTCAGTGGAGATCAGAGTTCTGTCTGTGTTGGCTGCTGCTGCGTGGACTTGCTATCCCAGGCCATGATGTAACCAGTCCGGATACCTTGAAGAGAGCATTTTCACAAATTTGTTAGAGTCTGCCATAACAATCTCTTCAACATAGAACATAGAACAGTACAGCACAGTACAGGCCCTTGGCCCATGATGCTGTATTGATGCTTTAACATACTCTAAGTTCAATTTAACCCTTCCCTCCCATGTAGCCTTCTATTTTTTTTTCAATCAACCATATGACTAAGAGTTTCTTAAATGTCCCTAATGTATCTGCCCCATCACCATCCCTGACAGTGCATTCCATGTGCCTACCACTCTCTGTTAAAAAAACTACCTCTGACATCCTCTCCTACACTTCCCTCCAGACACCTTAAAGTTATGTCTCCTCATATTTGCCATTTATGCCCTGAGAAAACGTCTTTATCTGTGCCTCATCACCATCATTATGTGCCATGTCATATGACGTGGGCAATCATGATTGTTCTTGGCAAATTTTTCTACAGAAGTGATTTGCCATTGCCTTCTTCTGGGCAGTGTCTTTACAAGACAGGAGACCACAGCCATTATTAATATTCTTCAGAAATTGCCTGGGGTCAGTGGTCGCATAACCAGGACTCGTGATAGCACCAGTTGCTCATGTGACCATCCACCACCTGCTCCCATGGTTTCACGTGACCCTGATGAGGGGGCACCAAGCAGGTGTTACACCTTGCCCAAGGGTGATCTTCAGGCTAACGGTGGAAAGGAGCACCTTACATCTCCTTCGATAGCGACATATCTCCACCCTGCCACCTATGTCATCTTGTACACCTTCTAAAAATAATCTACATTCGATTTCTCCATTGACTTTATATCATTTCTTCAATAAGAGGACCAAATCTATGCACAGTACTCTGGGTGTAACCTTCTGTACTTCCCACAGCAGCAGTCTTTCTCCATTTAGATAGCAGATGGATAATGGTGTTTGAACAACCAAGCTGTAAAGTCAATTTATTACAATACCATGAACTTCTGAGACTTTTAATTGATACAGGTATATATTTATTTATCTGTAAATTGCTTTACTAACATTGATAAATATGATCCAGATCTTAATATGAAAAAGCATTCTGATGAATTGCAAATTCCTTATCACTAAAGCACAGATAATAAAGGAGTATAGTTTAATGTTGGAAGATTTATGTTTGCAATTGCTTGTTTTTTTGTTTTGCAGAAAGATTTTAACATTGACTGCAAGCTTAAAGAAAGGATAGAAGAGAACGGTTACAACACCTATGCTTCCATGAAATGGAAACACAATGAACAGCAAATGTTTGTGGCCTTGAATGGAAAAGGGGCTCCACGGAGAGGGCGCAAGACAAGACGGAAACACCCATCAGCCCATTTCCTGCCAATAGTGGTGAGGCAGGAAGTCTCTATAATATCAGACTAGAATCGGCGAAGATTTGCAGCCAGCACCACATTAACGAGTCCTGGTCTTAATTCAACACTGCATTTCTTTCCTTGCATCGCATGACTCTATTAAAGTGTTGAAGTCTTAATGAAGAACATTATTAGTGCTCAGGCAGTAAACTCACAGACATCTGCTTGTAAAACTTGCAACAAGCTTTTGATATTCAAATGATTGTTACTGGCACAAGGGGTTTCCATGCCAGTAAAGAATGAAGCAAATTGATGAGAACTTATTTCATTGGCAGCCAATGTCAAAATGCCTTGTGATGTAACCTGAGGCACAAGAGACAATGCAGTTGTACAATGTCGAATGATCTTCGTGAAAAGATGTTATTTATGGAGTCCTAACCCATATCAAAGACATATGCTCATCCAAGCATGATTATCCATTGAATGGTTGAACACGCATTTATCTGGAAGCACTTTGGATCAGATGTGAGAAGAGCTGTTTTTGTACTACAATTCAGTGCAACAGACAGGACCCAAAAAATACAGGAGATATTAATCTGCTCTAACAAAATGAGTCTTGATTTGCGCTTCAGTTTATCAATTCTAAGCTCAATGTGTAAACTGTTTCTTTACAAAGCCTGTAAAACTTCATGAAATATATTGTTGTAAGACTAAACTTGGTAATGAACCTTGATTGAAAATAATCTCTAGAAAACAAATACAGTACATTATAATTAAATTAGTATTAAGATTTGGGCACAATATATGAATCTTAAAATGTCCTCAACTGTTTTGTTCAAAACTAGATTCATTTTGATGGAGCAACCTAAAGAAAAATGCCAGTATACATCCATTTTTCATTGTAACACACTGAGTTGCATTAAGCTCCTATTGCAGTGTGAGTAGAAAAACACTAGTAGTTAAATTGTATTTTGTTCTAAATACTTTTAAAGATATTTCTATTAAGATTAATATTGATGCTGCATCTCTTCATACTTGGTTGTTGTAAAATAGTTTGTTTATTTTGTTGTTTGGGAATAGTATTTTTGGTATGAAGAAAAGTTTTTGGCAAGATGGACTGTAGATTTCTTCCCAAATTTAACCCCTTTATTGCTGGTATTTCATTATTATTTAACTTGTACCATTCCTGGCATTTCTGTCCAACACATTAGACATCTAAACCGTTACTTGATCACTAACTGTACAAAAGATGTTTTCTATGTTGCATAGCGAAAACCATTTGTCCACTTTACTGTTTTTTTTAAATAAAGCTGATTGTCTCCAACATATGGGTCAGTGTATCTAAGTTATGGACTCAGGGTCATGCAGTACAGTAGCAGACCCTTCAGCCTAACTCATTTCTGTCTGCCATTCCTCAGCTAGTCCCATTTGCCTGCATTTGGCCTACTTTCTCCCGAAATCTTTACTATCGCTGTAGCAATGCAAATGTAAATGTTATAATTTTACCTGCCTCTACCACTTGCTTTGACAGTTTGTTCAATATACTCACCCCTATGTTAAAACTTTTCCACTCATGTCCCTTCAAACCCTTTCTGTCTCACCTTAAAACTATGTCTTCTACTTTTAGACCAGATAAAAAGACTGTGAAAATCTATTGCATCTAACTTATTCGTGATTTTATAAACATTATAATGTCACCTCTCAGCCTTTTTCACTTCAAGGTAAATAATCACAGGCTATCTAACTTTTTCTTATAAATCAAGCCACCTACTCCGGCAATATCCTCGTGAGTTGTTTCTGCACCCTTTCAGTAGCTTAATCAGAATCAGGTTTATTATCACCAGCATGTGACGTGAAATTTGTTAACTTAGCAGCAGCAGTTCAATGTAATACATAATCTAGCAGAGAGAAAAAAAATAATAATAAATAAAATAAAAAATAATAATAATAATAAATAAACAAGTAAATCGATTACATATATTGAATAGATCTTTTAAAAAACATGCAAAAACAGAAATACTGTATATTTAAAAAAAAGTGAGTTAGTGTCCAAAGATTCAATGTCCATTTAGGTATCGGATGGCAGAGGGGAAGAAGCTGTTCCTGGATTGCTGAGTGTGTGCCTTCAGGCTTCTGTATCTCCTACCTGATGGTAACAATGAGAAAAGAGTATGCCCTGGGTGCTGGAGGTCCTTAATAATGGATGCTGCCTATCTGAGACACTGCTCCTTAAAGATGTCCTGGGTACTTAGTAGGCTAGTACCCAAGATGGAGCTGATTAGATTTACAAACTTCTGCAGCTTCTTTTGGTCCTATGCAGTAGTCCCTCCATACCAGACAGTGATGCAGCCTGTCAGAATGCTCTCCACGGTAAGACTACAGAAGTTTTTGAGTGTATTTGTTGACATGCCAAATCTCTTCAAACTCCTAATGAAGTATAGACACTGTCTTGCCTTCTTTATAACTGCATCGATATGTTGGGACCAGGTTAGATCCTCAGAGATCTTGACACTCAGGAGCTTGATCTATCCACTTCTGATCCCTCTATGAGGATTGGTATGTGTTCCTTCGTCTTACCCTTCCTGAAGTCCACAATCAGCTCTTTCGTCTTACTGACATAGAATATCAGGTTGCTGCTGCAGCACCACTCCACTAGTTGGCATATCTCACTCCTGCACGCCCTCTCATCACCACCTGAGATTCTACCAACAATGTTTGTATCATCAGCAAATGTATAGATGGTATTTGAGCTATGCCTTTATAGCAGGGCAACCAAGACAGCACACAGTGTTCCAAATGCATTCGTCCCCACATCACATACAGCTGTTATATGTCCCAGCTCTGGTACTTGTTTTCCGGTTAGATGACGGCAGGTATGCCAGATGCTTTCATCACTGCTGTCGACTTTTGTAACTCCAAATTCTAATCGCGAGGGAAGCACAGGAGCCGGGAAACTTATCTACTTTCTTTTTCTTTAGTGAGACGCGTGCAAATGACGTGGTGGCATAATGACGTATACCATTCATGTACTTCTACATATAACTCATAATGAATTATGTAAACAATTATATAAACAAAAAGTGCTTAATCAAACGATATTACTCAGATGTAACGGAAATGTTAAATACACTATTCTCCTACCTGCTTAGGTATAAGCTCCAAATCAATACAGAATGCATCTCAACTCAAATACATAATGTATTGCTCTCTACATAACACTACTACAATATACAGACATCCATAGCATGGTAAATTTTAAATTGTCACATTCAGGACAAAAGATTTAATCACTGTAGAGGATCTCTTACCCTTGTGGGATAACATTTTTTCGAACAAGGTGTGGGTCACACTGTTTGACAGGTGAGACTTGTGGCAGTGAAACAGGTTCTGGGTCTTCTCCGTGCTGGTTGTTGGAATTGACTCTGGAACTGCAGGAAGTGGCTCTGACAGCTCTGGACACCTTTCTTCTCTAACATTTGAATCTGCTCTCCTCAACTGATTGATGTGTCACCTCCAGATGACATTGGACACAATCTCCACTGTGTAAGAAAGTGGTCCAGTTCTGTCCTTAATTTTTCCAAGTACCCACTTTTGATCACCTGTGTAGTCCCTCGCCGGGACTGCTTGTCCAGGAGCGAAACATCGAACCTCCTTGTTTGAGGAGCCTTCAGTTTGTCTCAGCTGTTGTCCTGAATACTCCTCCTGAGATTAGGTTTGAGGAGATCCAACCGTGAGCACAAGGGACGAGTCAGGAACAGCATAGCTGGTGAACTGTTGGTTGTGGAGTGTGTTGCACTGCAAAATGCAAGAAGGAAATTGCCGAGCTTCTGATTCAGTGTTAGTGTGCTGTGTTTTGTTGACATTGTTCACAGTGCTTTCTTTAAACTCAGGACAAACCTTTCCACCAAGCCATTTGTAGCTAGGTAGTACAACGCAGACATAATATGTCTTATTCTATTCATTTTCAGGAATGACTGAAGCTATTCCACAGCAAACTGTGGTCCATTGTCACTGATTAAGTGTTCTGGAACACTATTTCTTGAGAAGGGGCGTCTCAACATACGAACAGTATGTGAGGCTGTAGCAGAGGCTATTGAGCACTTCTGGCCACTTTGTAGCTGGTAAAAATGGGCAAATTAGAATTTGTGCTGCACATTCCAGCTATTTTGGGTTATCATGTAGACCTGAGACAGTGTGGTGTCTTTTAGTTACCCATTGCATCATCTCTGCTATAAGAGATCTCCGCTATCTTCGCAAAACAAAGGAGCTGGTTGTGGACAATAGAAGGAATGGAGACAGGCTAACCCCTATTGACATCAGTGAATCCGGGGTTGAGAGGGTAAACAGCAGGTTCCTCGGCATACATATCACTGAGAATCTCACGTGGTCTGTACATACTGGCTGTGTGGTGAAAAAAGCACAGCATCACCTTTTTCACCTCAGACGGTTGAAAAAGTTTGGTATGGGCCCCAGTGACTGGCTGTATCACTGTCTGGTATGGGAACTGTACTCCCCTCAATTGCAGGACTCTGCAGAGAGTGGTATGGACAGCCCAGGACCCAAGTCACCCCAACTACAAACTGTTCCAGCTGCTACCATCCGGGAAACGGTACCGTAGCATAAAAGCCAGGACCAACAGGCTCCAGGCCAGCTTTATCTACCAGGCCACCAGACTGATTAATTCATGCTGATAGACTGTATTTCAGTGTTATATTAACTGTCCTGTTGCACATACTATTTATTATAAATTACTGTAAATTGCACATTGCACATTTAGACAGAGATGTAACGTAAAGACTTTTACTCCACGTGTATATGCATGATGTAAGTAATAAAGTCAATTCAATTCAACTCAATTCAGTTGTGCTGCTGCTGTTTGTGGAACACCCTTCTATTGATGGAAAATGGACATTCATGGTTGATGATCTGTAATGAGGGTAAATTAACTCCCATACAAGTACTGATTGAAACATTTTATACCCCAAACCAGACCCAAGGCCTCTCTGTCAATCTCTGTGTAGTTTTTCTCTGGAGTGGTAAACGAATATAATGTAAAGACTATGGGGTGTTTACTTCCTTCACTCAGAACATGTGACATGTCACAGGAAAGCTTCATCGGACAATGTAGATCATACGGTATGAAAAACATTTGCAGTTACCATTTCCTTTACCTTTTGGGAGCCACCTCACACTGCTTTATCCATTGCCATTTCTTCCCAACCGGTAGTAATGAGTTCTGGGGAGGAGCACTGTAGCCAAGCTTAGCAAGAACCTGTTATAGTAATCGACAAATCTTAAACTTAAAAAAGACCGCAACTGTGACACATTCATTATCCCTGGGGGAACCAGCACTGCTAGAATTTTCTCAGCGCACTTGCGTAATCCTTATGCTTCAGTAGTGTGACCACAGAAAGTGATGCTTGGTTTGAAGAATTCACACTTGAGCCCGTTATCTTCCAATCCCTTTAACACTGTCTAGGGATTTTGGAGACGCTCCTCATCATCCTCTCTGATAACAATGATGTCATCCAGGTAACACTGAGTGGCTGGGAAGTCTTGCATCTCCTTTCTGCTACAGTGCAGATGCAGATGCTATGCCAAAAATAAGCCTATTATAGCAATAAAGCCCTTTGTGAGTGTTTATGGTGAGAAACACTTTGGGCTCTTTTTCCATTTCCATCTGTAGGTAGGCCTCAGCAAGTCCACTTTGCTGAACTGTTCCCCTTTAGAAAGGTTTGCAAAGATATCCTCTATCCTGGACAGAGGATATTGATCTATTTTCAGTATAGGGTTGATAGTGACCTTGAAATCACTACATATCATCACAGACGCATCCTTCATGGCTATTGGGACCACTGGCATTGTCCATGGGTTCCACTTAAACTGGGGAAGAATTCCTTCAGCCTCCATGCAAATAAGCTCACTGACTACTTTATCAAGGATGGTATAAGGAACATATGTTAGTTTTCAGATTGTAAATCTCAAGCCTACCAAATCCTGTGTTACTCTCATCATTATCAGAGTTTTCATCAACAGCACGCAAATTTGTGTTTTTTTGAAACTGCAAATTTACTTTTTATCTTTTTCTCTTCCCTGTGCAGTTTTTTGTCTGCCCAACATGCTCTTTGTATGTGTCCTACTTCGTTGTATTTTCTGCAAGTTTCGCCTTTAAACCTGCATTGGTCTGATGTATGTGAGGCCCTGGAACAACAGCAAGACAATTTATTTGGCCATGCAGGTTTCTGTTTAGATGTGGCAATTTTGTTCACATTCACTTTCATTCCTGAGTGTAACTCAGTTGCATCTCTGACTGCTGTTTCCATTGATACAGCAATTTTAACTGTTCTTTTAACTGTGAGTTCTGCTTCAGTTAGGAGCCATTTTTGAAAGCTTTCTTGTAAAATTTTAGAAACTAAATGATCTCCCAGTGCATCATTAAGTTCCTCACTAAACTAAAAATGCTCAGACAATTTCTTCAATTCACGTAAGGTGAAATGGATTCTCCTTCCTTTTGATTCCACTTATGAAACCTAATGCACTCTCCAATCAATAATGTTTTCAGTTCTAATTGTTCTTGCAATACATTCACAATATCAGCAAAGTTTATTTTGGCTGGTTTGTTTTTCCACCAATTACACTCAGCCATACTAGCATTTGTTTCATATTGGCTATTCCATTTGCTTTAAAATACTGCTCAATTTGTTCAGTATAGATCATCCAGTTATCTGTTGAATGCGTCTATCTTTCTGATGATTTCTGCATTTTTTATTTATTATTATTATCACCTGATACACACTTTTTATGAACCCATGAATTTTATCCTTTTTAAAACTCAAATGTCTTTCTTTCCTCTTGATGAAAAGAAACGTGTGGTACTTTTACTTTTACTCGAACGTCTTGCTGCACTTCATCAGGTAGGTAGTTGTCTCAGGTTCATTTAAAAACTTATTCATCACCACAGTTATAATTTGTAACTCCAAAAATAAATCAAAATAAAAACACAGAAGCCAGGAAGCCTCTCTACTTTGTTTTACTTTCCTTTTCTTCAGTGAGGCGTGCACAGATGACGTGGCAGAGTAATGACATATACCATTCAAGTACCTTTACGTATAACATATGGAATTATGTAAACAAAGAATGTTTAATCAAGCAATGTATTTACAACATTACCCAAATTACACTGTAATATTCCCCACTCCTTCATCCTGGACCCTTCCCTCATCCGCAATTTCCATCGAGACAACCCGGACAAACCTGGTGGCTTGCCTGGACGCTCCTGTTGAGGGATGATACTGTCACAGTCCCGACCGTTAATTCCCCATTTTCTCCTAATTCCCTTTGATGATGGTACACCTGGTTTTCATCAAGACCTGCAGCATAAGAACCTGGCTTTGCACCTACAAGTTGCCAGATCGTTGGTTTTGCCAGTGTGGTAATTAACGCTTCCCGGCCGCTTAGGATTGTGTGTCCTAAGTTTTGCTTCAGTACCGAGATTTATCTGTGAAACTCAGTATCTCCGTGTCAAGATCAATTTTCTAAGTTCTGCTCCAGTTCCGAGGTTTACCTGTGAAACCCAGTCTCTCCGCATCAAGATAAATTCTGCCTGTCTCCTGCCTTCCTGCTCTCCCTCCTGTTTGCCGTTCAACGCTCATGCTCGTGTCTGCATCCTAAATGCCACTCCAAATTGATATCGTATTTGTGAAGTAGGTACCGTGCACAATCCTGATTTGATGGAGACAGCTGTGAGAAGCATGGAGGAACATCTGGAGAAACTTCTGAAATGCCCACTTTGCTGCTGCTGCTACCGTGCGATCAAGAATCTCCAGAGGGGAAGGCCCCAAATCCTCAGCTTTGCCTATTGCCAGGGCCGGGGTCGAAGTGCTCGGCAGAGATGGTGCTCGGTGCTCAGTGTCAGAGGGCTGGTCGGTGGCTCGAAGTTTTCGGACGGACTCAAGAGTCAGCTGTGATCGGGTGCTTCCAGGATGCTGCATCGGCAAGTTTGCGACGCTGGAAGCTCATGGTAGGGAGAGCTTTTCTTCCTTCTACCGTCTGCGTGAGATGATGGGACTTTCAAGAGACTTTGAGACTTTTTTTTACTGTGCCCGTGGTCTGTTCTTTATCAAATTATTGTATTGCTTTGCACTGTTGTAACTATATGTTATAATCATGTGTCTTTTGTCAGTTTTTCAGTCTTGGTTTGTCTTGTGTTTCTGTGATATCATTCTGGAGGAACATTGTATCATTTCTTAAAGCATGCATTACTAAATGACAATAAAAGAGGACTGCGTGTCCTCATAATCTAATCTAATCTAAAATATTATTTTTTTTTTCTCTTCTATATTATGTATTGCATTGAACTGCTGCTGCTAAATTAACAAATTTCACGTCATTGTCGGTGATAATAAACCTGAATCTGTTTCTGATTCTGATTCTAAAGCTTTCTTGCACTCTCTCAGAGCCTTTCACGTGCTACACAAGTTGTGTGACCAAAATATGATGCAGCACTCCAGTTGCAGCCAATCCATTGTTTCACAGAAGTTCAACCTCACCGTCTTGACTTTGTAGTCAATGACTCAAGGAGTCTCTGTGTTTTTTTAATGGTTGTCTCAAGCTGTAGGGCCACTTTCTGGAGCAACAAACAGTCTGCTAGAAGGACCCAGTTGGTTGTGCAGCACTCTTTGTTTTTGGACAGGATTCATTAAACCTGGGTGTCATTTAGAATTTATGCTTTATATTTCGTTCCATCCTTCTCACTTAAGAAATGTTTCATTTTGCACTACATTACACAAATTTGTTGATAAGCTAATTATGTGCCACTGTTTTAAATACATACACAAAAACAAGCGCATTACCTTCACCAACCACTTCTACTTCCTCATTGAAAAACCAACCAAATTAGCATGATGAAGACACAAGAATCAGCAGAAGCTGGAAATAGAGCAGACAGCAAACTATAGGAGGAACTCAGTGGGTCAAGCATTATCTGTGGAGACAAAGAGATACACAATGCTTTGGGTCATCAACTCTGAATCCTCTCAATACAGAACAACATTTTGGAACAACATTTGAACAGAATATCGTAAAATGAGATCAACTTGGCAACAATTACCTATAGCCCTCTGACATTTGCACATATACATTATTTGTTAACAATAAATATCCTCTAATATCGAATTGCTCATTGAATATAAAGACTGGAGGATAAGTGAAGAATAATGTGTTGGATTAAAAACTAAAATTGTTATTTTTCTTGTGGTTTAGCATTTTTATACTTGTTTAGATTTTTATATAATCACCTGTTCATGTGTAATTGTTCAGCGAATACTCAGTAACTGTAGAATAGCTAATTCTGTATTTTCCAGAAGTTTCTCTGCAGCACGTCATGCCATTGAACCTGATTATTTAATTGGTTACTTCCTATCTGTGGAACGTCCTTCATCTGTCGGGTCTGAGCTAGTTTTTTTTTAAGTATAAGATGACCACAAATTCTTTGTTCTTTTTCTTTCTTTATCAATTCTCTGTTCTCTCCCTTCCTCTCAGTACATTAGGTTGGTTTCTGTTGTCTTTGTTATGAACACCTAATAAAATAGCTATAAAACACAAAATTTATGCCTTATGCTTGACTTCTGAAGAGCCTTCTGGACCACATCTCCAAATTCCACAACTGATTTTCGCCATGGAAGAAATCTTACTGATTAAAGTGGTGGTGGTGGCAAAACAATGATTACGTTTAAAAGAAACTTGGATAAGCATTGGTACCCCATAACATCAACGCTACAGATGGAAGCCTTCTGGTTTATTATTGGATTCAGTATGTCTCCACAACTCAAAACGACTATTAAGCTGGACTAGAATCTAGAATCATGCAGTCAGATTGGAAACAAGACTACTGGCCCAATTTATCTATGCTGACCAAGTTATCTAAGTGAGCTAGGCCCACTTGGTCTGTATCCCTGTAAACCTTTCCTATCCACCTACCTATCCAAATATCTTTTAAACATTGTAATTGTACCTGGCCTCTAACACTTCCCCCGGCATCTCATTCCATGTACTCACTAAATCTCTGTGTGAAAAAATCTGTCCTAAAACTTATGCCCTCTAATTTCCTCTTCCCAGGGAAGAGACTGACTATTTACCTTAACTATGCTCCTTATGATTTTATGTACCTCTATAATTTATAACCTCAGCCTCTTACATTCCAGGAAATAAAACTCCCAACCTACCCATCCTCTTCTTATAAGTCTAACCTTGAATCCCAGTAACATCCTCATAGTACTCTCTCCTATTTAATGACAATCTTCCTTCAGCAAGGTGACCAGAACTGTACATTGTACTCCAAGGGTGGTCTTCCAACATTCTGTATAGCTATGACAGGGGTTCCCAATCTTTTTTATGCCATGGGCCCCTACCATTAACTGAGAGGTTCATAGACCCCAGGTTGGGAACCGTTGCGTTGCAACATGATGTTCCAACTCCTATGCTCAGTATCCTGACTGATAAAGGGCCTTCTTCATTACCCTGTAAGATTTGTAATTGCAGTATGTCCTTCCTAAACTGCAGCACATCATACTTATCAGAATTTAAATCCATCTGCCATTCCTTAGCCCACTAGCCCAGTTGATCAAGATTCCATTCTAATCTTAGATAACTTTCTTCTTTTCCTACTGTACCTCGATTATAGTTGGTAAGATTGTAATCGACACCAATTTTAGTGTCATCTGCATCTCACTAACCAGGCCACATGCAAATTGCTAACGTGAAAGACAAACAACCATAGACCCAGCAGCAATCCCTGCAACACTCTGCTGCTACAAGGCCTCCAATATGAGAAACAATCTTCTAGCACTACTCTCTGACTCCTATTGTCAAGCCAATTTTGTTCGAAGTTCAAAATTCAAAGTAAATTTATTATTAAAGTACGTATATGCTACCATATAATACACCGGCATTCATTTTTTCTGGGCACTCAGAGTAAAACAGAAAAATACAATAGAATCAATACAAAGCTACACACAAATTGAATTGAATTGAATTGAACTGACTTTATTACTTAAATCCTTCATATACATGAGGAGAAAAATCTTTACGTCTCCATTCAAATGTGCAATTATAGTAATTTATAATAAATATTATGTAAAATAGAATAGTCAATATAACATAGAAATACAGTTACTTCAGCATGAATTAAGCAGTCGGATAGCCTGGTGGAAGAAGCTGTCTGGAGCCTGTTAGTCCTGGCTTTTATGCTGCGGTACCGTTTCCCGGATGGTCGCAGCTGGAACAGTTTGTGGTTGGGGTGACTCGGGTTTCCAATAATCCTACAGGCCCGTTTTACACACCTGTTTTTGTAAATATCTTGAATCATGGGAAGTTCACATCTACAGATGCACTGTTCTGTCCACACCACTCTCTGCAGAGTCCTGCGATTGAGGGAAGTACAGTTCCCATACCAAGCAATGATGCATTCAGTCAGGATGCTCTCAATCGTGCCCCTATAGAAAGTTCTTAGAATTTGGGGGGGGCCATACCAAATTTCTTCAACCATCTGAGATGAAAGAGGCGCTGTTGTGATTTTTCAACACACAGCTGGCATGTACAGGCCACGTAAGACTGACAAACAACCAAAGTGCAAAAGATGACAAACTGTGCAAATACAGAAGGAAACAAATAATAAATAAATAAATAAACAAACAAACAAACAAACGAATAAATGGAAGTCACAGGAGAGAGCATAAAAGGAGCAGATTTGGGTAAGGCTGGTATTTTTTTGGCTGTGCAGGCACAGTAAGTGTCAGTGTCAGAGGCCTAACTTAAAGGAAGTTAGGTTCAAGTGGAGCAGCCTTTGTTTGAGTGGGCCAGTGATAGAGTGGATTATTAAGAGGAGCTAGGTCTTTTTCTTTTTAAATAGAGTAGTCAGGATGGAATGCTCCTCCTGTCAGATGTGGAAGTTCAGGATACCTGACTGTTTCCCTGATGACTATATCTAGGGAAAGTGCACTTCACTTCAGTGCTTGACTGATCAGGTCACAGAGCTGAATGTACTCAGGATCATTCAGGTGGCTGAAGATATTATAGATGAGACTTTTGAAGAGGTGGTCACACCCACAGCACAGGCTTTGGAGAGTAAATGGGTGACCACCAGGAGAGGCAAGAGGACTAAGAAGTCAGTGCTGGGTTCCCGTGGCCATTCCCCTCAGCAACAAGTATACCACGTTGGCTACTGCTTGGGGATGACCCATCAGTTGTCAGGATGGTGACACTGTGACCGGCTCTGAGGTTCAACAGGGAAAGGTATAGGTAGACAGTGCTGTAGTTATAGGGGACCTGATAGTCAGGTGGACAGAAAGGAGGTTCTGTGGCTGCAAGAGAGACAGTAGGATTTTTTTTTTGCCTCCCCAGTGCTAGGGCAGGATGTATCAGAGCGGCTGCAGGATATTCTCAAGAGGGAGAGTGATCAGCCAAAGGACATGGTACATATTGTCACCCAACACATGGGCAGAAAAGGGAAAGAGATCCTATGCAGTGAGTATATAGAGTGAGGATAAGGGCTGAAGACAAGGACCTCCAAGGTAGTAGTCTCTGGATTACACCCTATGCCTCAGGCTAGTACAGAAGGAATAGCGTGATAGCATGGGTGAAGGATGTTTCCCATGGTTAGGAGTCTAGGACAAGAGGGCGTGGTCTCAGGATAGAGGGGCGTCCATTTAAAACAGAGTTGCGGAGAAAACTCTTTAGCCAGAGGGTGGTGAATTTTGTGGAATTTGTTATCGCAGGCAGCTGTGGAGGCCAGGTTGTTGAGAGTATTCAAGGTGGAGGTTGATATGTTCCTGACTGGCCATGGCATCAAAGGTTACAGGGAGAAGGGCGGGGAGTGGGGTAGAGGAAGGGGAAAAGGATCAGCCATGATTGAATGGCAGAACAGGCTCAGTGGGACAAACGGCCTAATTCAGCTCCTATGCCTTATGATGTTAAGGTGCAGGGGACAGGTTTCAAGGTCTTGGATTATTGCAACCTTTTCTGGGGAAGGGGTGACTTGTACAAAAGGGACAGGTTCCACCTGAACCAGAGGTGAACCAGTACCCTGATCAAGAGGTTTGCAAATGTTACTTGGAAGACTTTAAACCAGTTTTGCAAGGGTTGGGAACCAGAGCCCAGGTCAGTAAGGGAAGATAGATGTCGGGGAAAGTATTGAAAGCCAAAATCGAAATAACAAGTATGATGGGTCAGATAACTTGAAGTGTGTATATTTTAATGCCAGGAGTATTATAGCTAAGGGTGTTGAAATTAGGTCGAGGATCTGTACATGGAACTACAATGTTATAGCCATTACTAAAACTTGTTTGTGAGAGGGACAGGAGTGGACGATTAATGTACCATGTTTTCAAAATTTTAGAAAAGATAGAGGAGGAGGTAAAACGGAGTGGGGGGAATTATGCTACTAATCAGAGACAATATCAGAACTACACTGAGGAAAGACATAATGGAAGGGTTAGACATTGAGTCCATTTGGGTAGAACTCAGGAATAGGAAGTCTGCAATAACACTGATGGGATGTGACTAGAGTCCCCACAATAGCCATAGGGACATTGAGGATCAGATATGTTATTAGATTAAAGAAAAGTGTAAAAGTTAATAGGGTTGTTGTCATTGGGGTTTCAACTTCCCTAATATAAATTTGGACCTTCTTAGTGTGAGGGGTTTAGATAGGGCAGAATTTAAGTGTATCCAGGAAGGTTCCTTAAATCAATATGTGGATGGTCCAACAAGAGGAGAAGCCGTACTGGACCTGGTGTTAGGTAATGGGCCTGGCCAGGAGACTGACCTTTCAGTGTGTGAGAAGTTAGGGAACAGTGACCACAACTCCTTAATGTTCAGGGTAGCTATAGATAAGGATAGATATAGTCCTTGCAGGAGAGTTAAATTGGAGTAGGGTAAATTACAAGGGCATGAGGCAAGAACTAAGAAGAGTTAATTGGGAACACCATTTCTCCACAAGTCCACATCAGACATGTGGAGGGTGTTTGAAGATCAATTGCAGAGTATTGGTAAGTTCCTGTTAAAACGAAGGGCATGGATGGAAAGATAACAGAACCTTGGATGGTCTGAGAATTGATAAGACCAAAACACCATAAGACATAGGAGCAGAATTAGGCCATTCAGCCCATCGAGATTTCTCCACCATTCCATCATGGCTGATCCTGGATCCTACTTAACCCCATATACTTGCCTTCTCACCATATCCTTTCATGCCCTGACTGATCAGGAAACTATCATATACCCACAGAATTGACCTCCACCACAGTCTGTGGCACAGCATTCCACAGGTTCACTACTTTCTGGCTAAAAAATTCCTCCTTACCTCTGTTCTAAAAGGTTGAGGCTGTGCCCTTAAGTTCTGGATACCCCCACCATAGTAAATATCCTCTCCACATCTACCCTATCTAGTCCTTTCAACATTTGGTAAGTTTCAATGAGATCCCCCCCACATTCTTCTAAATTCCAGTGAGCACAGGCCCGAAGCTGACAAACGCTCCTCATATGTTAAGTCCTTCATTCACAGAATCATCCTCGTGAACCTCCTCTGGATTTTCTCCAATGACAACACATCTTTTCTGAGATATGGTACCCAAAACTGTTGGCAATATTCCAAGTGAGGCCTGACTATTGTCTTATAAAGCCTTGGCTTTATCTCCTTGCTTTTATATTCTCTCCCTCTTGAAATAAACGCCATTTGCCTTCCTTACCGCAGACTCAGCCTGTAAATTAACCTTCTGGGAGTCTTGCACGAGGACTCCTAAGTCCCCCTGCACCTCTGATGTTTGAACCTTCTTCCCATTTATATAACAGTCCACACTACTGTTCCTTTTACCAAACTGCATTATCATACATTTCCCAACACTGTATTCCATCTGCCATCTTTTTTCCCATTCTTCCAATTTATCTAAGTCCTGCTGCAATCACATTGCTTCCTCAGCACTACCTACCCATTCATCTATCTCTGTATCATCCGCAAACTTTGCCACAAAGCCATCAATTCCATTATCTAAGTCATTGACAAACAATGTGAAAAGTGGCAGTCCTAATACTGACCCCTGAGGAACTCCACTAGTCACTGGCATCCAACCAGAAAAGGCCCCCTTTATTCACACTTGCTGCCTCCTGCCTGCCAGCCATTCTGTTATCCATGCTAGTATCTTTCCTGTATTGCCTTAGGATTTTATTTTGTTAAGCAACATCGTGTGTGGCATCTTATCAAATGCCTTTTGAAAATCCAAATAAATGACATCCACTGCCTCTCCTTTGTCCACACTGCTTGTTACTTCCTGGAAGAACAGGTTTGTCAGGCGAGACTTTGCTTTACAGAAACCATGCTGACTTTGAATTTGATGAATTTAGTCAAGAGGAAAAAGAAGAAATGTGTAAAGCTTTGGAAGTTAGGATCAAACAAAGAACATCAGAAGTATAAAAAAGCCAGAAAAGAACTTAAGAAGGGAATTAGAAAAGTTAGGAGCAGCCATGAAAAGTGCTGGCAAGTAGGAGTAAGCTGAATCCCAAGGCATTCTATACATACATCAAGAGTAAGAGGATAACAAGGGAAAGGGTGGGACAACTCAAGGATAAATGGAGAACATTTGCTTGGACACAGAGAAAATGAGTGAGGTACTTGATGAATAATTTGCTTCAGTATCTACCAAGGTAAAGAATATGGAGGACCAGGTGATCAGTGCTGAGTGTAAGAATATGTTAGGACACTTAGAGGTCAAGGAGGAGGAAGTGTTGGGCCTCCTAATGAGTATAAGGTGGATAAGTCCCAAGGACCTGAAGGGATTTACACCAGGTTATTGGAGGACGCAAGAGACAAGATTGCTGGGACCTTGATCAATATCTTTGTGTCCTTTCTAGCCACAGGCAAGGTTCGGAAGGACTGGCAAGTGGTTAATGTAGTACCTCTATTTAGAAGGGGACTACAGACCGATGTGTCTCACGTCAGTTGTAAGGAAGTTGGTGGAGACAATTCTTAAGAATAGGATAAATGAGCATTTGGAAACCCATGGTGTAATTAGGGAGAGCCAGTATGACTTTGTGTGTGGCAGGTTAATCCTTATCAACTTGATTGAGTTTTTTGACAAGATGACAAGAGAGATATATATGAGGGTTGGGCAGTGGATGTTGTCTACATGGATTTGACAATGTCCCTCATGGGAAATTAATCTAGATGATTAAGATCCATGGGGTCCACTGGGAATTGGCTGCTTGGATTCTGATCTGGCTTGAACATAGAAAACAGGGTAGCGTTTGAAGGGACTTATTCAAGTAGGAGATCTGTAATTAGTGGTGTTCCATAGGGATCAGTGCTTGGACCTCTGCTGTTCGTGATGTATATGTATGATCTGGATGAAAATGTAGATGGGGGGGAGGGGTCAGTAAGTTTGCAGGTGATATCAAGGTTGGTGGTGCTGTGGATAATATAGAAAACTGGCAAAGAAAACAGCACAATGTAGATCGGTTGCAGATATGGGCAGAGAAATGGCAGATGGAGTTTAAAGCAGATAAATGTGAGGTGTTGCACCTTAGTAGGCAAATGCAAGGAGACAGTACACTCTTAAGGGCAAGATCCTAAACAGTATCACTGAGCAGAGAGATCTTTGGATCCAAACTCAGTTTCTTGAAAGTGGCTACACAGGTCGATCAGGTAGTTAAAATGGCTTATGGAATGCTTGCTTTTGTTAGTCGAGGCATTGCATTCTAAAGTCAATAGGTTACGTTACAACTTTATAAAACTCTGGTTAAGCCATATCTGGAGAATTGCATATAGTTCTGGTCAGGATGTTGGGGCTTTGGAATCGGTGCAGAAGAGGTTTGCCAGGATGCTGCCTTGTTTAGAGATCATGTGCTATCACGTGAGGCTGGATAACTTAGGTTGTTTTCTCTGGAGCGCTGGAGGGTGAGGGGAGACCTGATAGAGGGATATGAGAGGTATGGATAGAGTAGACAGGGAGTATCTATTTCTTAGGATCGAAATGTCTGATACCAGAGAGCATGCATTGAAGGAGAGAGGAAGCAGGTTCAAGAACATGAGCTGCAGAGCCTTTGAAAGTGAGTCCGTAGGTCCAATTGTTTAACTCATCCTGGTTCCAGACCAGCTGACCATGCAGTACCTTGTCAATGATCTTGCTAAAGTCCATGAAAATAACAACTACATGCTTCCCTCATCCATCTTTCTGGTTGTCCCTCAAAATACTGAATCCAATTCATGAGACATAATATCTAATGCACAAAGACATGCTGACTGTTCCTTTTGAGATCTTGTCTTTACAAATGCATGTTTCTCAGAATCCTCCCCTATAACTTACACACCAGATAGGTGAGGTTCACTGGTCTGTAGTTACCCCAAGCACTTCCTTGCAACTTTTCTCAGATAAAGCCGTACCTGTAGCTACCTTCCAGTCCTCTGGCACCATACCTTGAGGTTTAAAACAAATGGTCTGTAGAGATAATTAAATATAAATATCACCTGATCATTATTTTAAATTTAGTCAATCAAATTATCTTAAGGTTATTTTTTTTAAAAGTCACTTTCATTAAAGGAACAACTGGATTGTTGTAAAAACCCATTTGCTTCATTGATGTCTACCCTTGCCTATTTGGGGAATATGTGACCACTGAAATAATCTCACAAGAGCATTGGACAGTATCATAGACACTGAATTCTAATGTGGTAATATCACCCCTAGCCAGCTTAATCAGCCAAAATCACCATACTAATATATAGAGGCAGCGGTGGGAATTGAACCCGGGTCACCTGTGCGATAATTGCATTATGTTAACCATTACTTTACCATGCCTCCCAGTAGATCAAATATAGCCAAGAATACTTTTTTACTAAATACTATCTACCTTCCTGCTGCAGCTAGTGAATTTTTATTCCGCTACAACATTTGGAAAGTGCATAGAATGTACTCTGAGGGATGGGAACGTTTGATTTTTATGTTTTATTTAGAACACAGTAACAAACTCTTCTAGCCTAGCTATGCTTATGTGGTCAATTAACCTACTAACCCATAAGTCTTGAAATGTTGGATGGACTGGAGCACCCGGAGGAACTCACATGGTCTCAGGGAGAATGTACAAACTCCTTACAGGCAATGGCGTGAATTGACCCAGGTTCCCTGTGCTGTAATAGCGTTACGCCAACCACTCCACTAACGTGTAGTGACGGACATCAAGGCTATCTGAATCCTAAAGTAAAGCATCACCAATCTACATTTGTGGCAGGTGATGAGTACTGTCTTTACACTAAAGACCACATCTGTCAGCAAAAATCAAACAGCTGGAGGAATCAGCAGGTCAGGCAGAATCTGTGGAGGAAAATGGACAGTTGACATTTTGGGTCAAGCCCTGTCAGCTTGCCTATTTCCCTCCACAAAAGCTGTACAGCTGATCGAGCTGTTCCAGCAGTTTTTTCTTTTTGCTCTACGTTACTGTGTCAGCAGGTCCTTGTGTCACCACCTCGTTCCCCTTTGAGTGACATTCACATTGTGTTAACGGCTGAGTTCAACATTAATCAAAATACTTCAAAACCAGGCTTGATTGAGATGCCATGGCCCCAGCACTTTGTCTTACAATCTGTCCAGGAGACTAACCCCGATTTAATGAAGAGTTAGAAAGGCCACACACACAAAATGCTGGAGGAACTCAGCAGGCCAGGCAGCATCTATGGAAAAGAGTACAGTCGAAGTTTCAGGCTGAGAACCTTCATCAGTTAGAAAGGCATGTCAAGAGCAAAAAGATTTGAAAATGTGTAACACCATAACACAGGATTTCTTGCAGACTCAGAAACAAAATTCAAAGTTCAAACTAAATTTATTACCAAAATATGTATCTGTCACCATACACTACCCTGATTCATTTTGCTACATTTATGTAGCACAAATACAATAAAATCAATGAAAAGCTACACACAAAGACTGACACACAACTAATGTACAAAAGAAGACAATCAGTGAAAATACAAAAAAAAAGTAAATAAATAAATAATACAGAGAATACGAGTTATGAAGTCCTTGAAAATGAGTCCATAGATTGTGAAATCAGTTCAGAGTTCGGGTGAGTGAATTTATCCATACTGGTTCAGCAACCTGATCGTTGAGGGGTAATAACTGAGCCTGAACTTGGTGGTGTGGGACCTAAGATTCCTGTTCCTCCTTCCTGATGGCAATTGCGAAAAGAGAGCATGGCCTGAATGGTGGGTGTCCATAATAGTCAAAACTAATCCATCACACAACTGGATTAATCAAGGTTCTGCAGCCCAGGCGGTCGCGTTAGTGAACGTCAGTGAAACACCCAGTGATGTGAGAGGGCTACATCCTCGACAATAGTGGAACTCAACATACGAGTACTAAGACAAAGCTGGAGAATCCAAAAACATCTTCAAGTTTGGCTTTCTCCTGATATCCCACCATCACAGAAGGCACTCAGCCTGCAATTTGTTTTTCTATACAGAAAATCAAGAAGGAGGGGTTGAAAATACTGGATGCAACCCAGGGAATGGAATTAGATAAATTCCCAACTGTAGGGTCTCATGGGCCTCATAGGAAGCCACACCACTCACCAAGATATTCGTATGCAATTACAACCTGGCAGCTACTCAACATTGTGGAAAGTTGTTTAGAAATGTCCTGCCCACAAAACAGACAGATAAATCCTCACCAGCTAATTATGAGTCATTAATCTACATTCACTGAGCAGCAAAAAAAGGGAGTCTTTGCTAATAGTTCTTCCAAAGAACATTAGTCACCTTTAAGATGTTCACAAATGCTCAGTCAGGATTTTGAGTAAATTATGGCTTTCATCCAGAGTGAGAAGAGCAGAATTTCGGTGGCAAAGTTGACAACAACTGCCCATAATATCAAATAGAAATTTAGTAAGTATGTTATCGTGGAATCCTGGTAAAACTGAAGTTGCTAAGTTCAAAGTTCAAACTAAATTCATTATCAAAGTACAATTTAAAATGTACAAAGAATGGTGCCATGGCAAGTCGTGGTTTGCACGATGTTATTACTGCTCAGGCTGTTCCGGAGTTTGGAGTTCAATCCTGGCTCTGGTCCATAAGGAGATTCTATACGTGCTCTCTGTGCAATGCAATGGTTTTCCCCAGTTGCTTCGGTTTTGTCCCACAGTCCAAAGATGTACTGTGTGGGTTATTGGTCAACAGAAATTGTCCCGTGATTAAGTTAGGGTTAATCAAGCTTGTCAGGTGTTTCCTGGGGTGGCAGTATTGCTAAAATAATACATTTTAAAAATATATGTCACCATTTACTCTCCTAAGATTAATTTTCTTGTGGGCATTCACAGTAATCACTAAGAAGGACAATAAGTGAAAAGCTATATGCAAAGATGTCAAACAACCAGAGTGCAAAATACATCAAATTGTGCAAATACAAAAAGAAAAACAAAACAATAATGTTAGAGGAATAAGTAATAAATAATATTGAAAGCAAGGGTTGTGGAGAGCATAGATTCTTGAAATTGAGTCCATAGGTTATGGAATATGTTCATTGTTGGGATAACTGAAGATATCCACTCTGGTTCAGGAGCCTGATAATTGAGGGGTAATAATTGTTCCTGAACTTGGTAGTGTGGGACCTACCTAAAGCTCTTGTACCTCCTTCCTGATAGTAACAGTGAGAGGAGAGCATGGTCCGGATGGTGAGGGCACTTAATAATTGATGCTGCTTTCATGCAATAGAAGTCAGGACATTTGCTGATGATTACATTAGTTTGAAGTGCATTTGCATTTCCTTAGCAAATGAAGCAACTAATGCTTGAATGTAACAAGCCCTGAAAAACTTTCAGGCATGGGCAGAGATGTGTCTGCAAACAGGACAAAAGCTAACCGCCTGTGCTTAGAATTCAGTGGCATTACCACCAGCAAATCACACACTGTGTACATACATCTACTGATGCTTCTGGACACATCTTCAGTAATGTTCCTGGAGTCATCGGGTGTTTCGGGTCTTTCAACATCATACAACCTCCTCCAGGTGACCCAGCCACAGCTGATCAGACCCCAGGTTGTGTCCAAATGGCCAGCTACTTATGGCTCCATGGCTCCCCTCTTTTGAGCCACAGCCATCTTGAGGCCCTCTCTGCCGCATTGGTGGTACTGCAGATGGCTCTCCTCTTCCTTTCTCCCTCGATGCCCAAAATGCTGAAGGCTCTAACCAAAGAATGGGCTACGAATCCCCTACAACCAACCTCCACTGGGAGACATCTCGCTCTCCATCCAGATACTGACAATAATTGTTGTCATGGCTTGCAGCTTCCTATCAACCCCTCCCTTTGCTGTTGCCTCCAGAATTTGGTTAACATCTTCATCGAACTGCTTCCACAGTGAAGTCATGTTAGCTGCAGGCCATTTGATCCACCTCCTGTTAGACTTCATGTTAGAGGGACAACTACACAATGATCAGAAAATTAACAGGGCCAACATACAAAAACTATCACTACAAAAGCAGGAAGGAGTTCAGTAGCATGCAAGGAGTTCCACCTGCTGATGTTTAAACCCTTTCCATCATTCACACGGCATAAATCTGATGTTCTCTGCTTTCCTGAATGACCACACAACTCCAAGCGCACTCATGAAGGATATAGCAGCATGCTTAATTTAGCATCCATCCACCATTCAAATGTTCATTCCCTTTAACACAGCATGCAGAGAACTGCTGTGTGGACCAGTGACAATATTCATTGTCGCTATCAGAAACAGAATCACTGGCAGATGTTGTCAAATTTGTTAACTTTGCAGCAATACATGATAAATATAGGGAAAAAAAGAATTAAAGTATATATATGTATATTAAATAGTAAAATTAAGATAAGTAGTGCAAAAACAAATTTTAAAAGTAGTAAAGCAGTGTTCATGGGTTGAATGTCCATTTAGAAATCAGATGGCAGAGGGAAAGAAGCTGTTCCTGAATCACTGAGTGTATGCCTTCAGGCTTCTGTACCTCCTTCCTGATGGTAACAATGACAAGAGGGCACGTCCTGGGTGGTGTGGGTCCTTGATAATGTAAACCACTTTTCTGAGACACATGCCAGATATACCCCCATACTAGATAGTGCAACAGCCAGTCAGAATGCTCTCCACAATATGTCTGTAGACATTTGAGTGTTCTAGGTGACAAACCAAATTTCCTGAAACTCCTGATAAAATATAGCCACTACCTTGCCTCCTTTATAACTACATTGATATGTTGGGCCCAGGTTAGATCCTCAGAGATCTTGACACCCAGGAACTTGAAGCTGCTCACTCTCTTCACTTCTGATCCCTCTATGAGGATTGGTATGTGCTCCTTCATCTTACCCTTCCTGAAGTCCACAGTCAACTCTTTCATCTTACTGATGCTGAGTGCCAGGTTGTTACTGCGGCTCACTCCACTAGTTGGCATATCTCACTCCTGTACGCCCTCTCATCACCACCTGAGATTCTACCAACAATGGTTGTATCGTCAGCAAATTTATAGATGGTATTTGAGCTATGCCTATCCACACTGTCTTGGGTATATAAGAGAGTAGAGCAGTGGGCTAAGCACACACCCTTGAGGTGCGCCAGTGTTGATTGTCAGTGAGGAGGATATGTTATCACCAATCCACACAGGTTGTGGTCTTCTGGTTAGGAAGTCAAGGATCCAATTGCAGATGGAGGTACAGAGGCCCTGGTTCTGCAACTTCTCAATCAGGATTGTGGGAACAATGGTATTAAATGCTGAGCTATAGTCAATGAACAGCATCCTGACGCAGGTGTTTGTGTTGTCTAGGTGGTCTGAAGCCATGTGGGGAGCCATTGAGATTGCATCTGCTGTTGACCTATTGTGGCAATAGGCAAATTGCAATGGGTCCAGGTCCTTGCTGAGGGCTTCATAGTTCCACTGCAATGTCTTTCTGAAATAAACAAGAAGCATATGTTATTTATAAAGATTTTCTAGAGCTGAAGATAATAGAAAACAATAAGTAGTAACTAATTGATGAATGTAAGATATCCATTGTACTCTCTTCAAATGTCCTGGACATGTGGCAGGCAGATTTGAGTGTTAACCACAATGGAAACCTTGGCCAGCAGCTATAACAGCATGAATGGAGTGCCTAACCCACTTCACAACCAAACCACAACACTTTTACCATATGTTTATAAGATTCATTTTCATCTTTCTTCCTTCTCCTTTATTTTTATTGCTGTAGTTCCTATTCATCATTGCAGTAGAGTGCTTTAAGTTAATAATACCCAGAAGGTTACAATAAACAGTAGTCATGCAGTGCAACATAATTTATTTATTTATTTAGTTATTTAGTCAAAGTAAGACAGATCTTAAATAAGTCCTAATAGCTTAATAAAGATCTTTTATTCTTCTTGTTGAATAATGAAAATAACAACAGTATTGGCTGTTGAGCTCGACTGTCACTCCTTTCTTGCTGAATATAATACCGTACCTTGTGCATTCATTTGATAAAGTGTGCCTGTCAATCTGTGCTGCACACAACATTTTAATCAAATCACATCATTGTCAGGATATCAATGTGCATTGTGTTTGGCACACAAGTTATTTGGAGACACGGATTGAAATTCAGAGCTGGATATTTCTAAGTAGCAGATTCACTTACTTCTTGACAGATCATTGGCATTCAAAGCTTTCTCCAATCGTTAAACTGTATGAATTTTCCACTAGTCTCAAGTGGACGTGGTGAAGTAACAATTTTTAAGGTGGTAAGTCCACAAGTGTTTAATGGTTTCATTTTTTTTTCCTCTGCTGGCGTCAGGAATCATCAGCATGGCAATACTGTAAACTCTCATACACTGATCTCATTGGCGTCTGCCAAGGATAAAAAAAAACATGGAATAGTGCCACTTAAACAAACTGGAATAAATATATTGCAAAATATTATCTTCAAGTAGAAAGTGGGAGATTATAAGAATTAGACAGATGAATTTAGACATATTATTTTCTTTTTATGTTAAACCACATTGCTCTAAAAGCACATGAGAGACCTGGTCGAATCCTCTACAATTTCAGTGGCTATCCATTGGAAAGAGTAGAATCTGGTTTCAAACCAGCTGATCTGAAGCCCTTTTGCACATAAAGGAAGGTTAAGCTCTGTTCATTGAGGCTAAGGCAGGGCCTTTAAATCCGAGTTCTGCAGTCCCTAGCTGGTGGCAGAACGGTCAACAGCCAGTACGCCTGGTGAGTTCAAATGTGTCAGAATAAAAAGGAGTGATGGAGAAATCCTTGGGGATCCTGTTTATCCTGTAACCAGCAGCCCTGAAAACCTCCATTATTT